>NC_071101.1:22385000-22705000 GCF_024256425.1 Clarias gariepinus | reverse complement strand
CATTCCACGAGCTCTGATGTTGGCCGGCTGGCCTGTCACTAAGCAGTGTAGGGTGGAACAAAGCTGACATGGCTGTTTTGTCTTTTCTTTTATTAAGGGCTGAGACGTGGGGTGGAATTTTAGAGTCTGTCATGCTGACAAAGGCTTTTTTCATTCAAAGTTGTACAAAGCAAATAGGCTTATACATTACCTTCCTGACTTATTGTTTCATGTACGAACCAAAAGTACGAACGCGTAATCCTATATAGGTTTATTCAGTGTTGATGGGACTTGAAAGAAGACGCAAGCTTGTCTACACTGCCACAAATTAGTCTTTTAGTCTTTTATGTCTCAAGCGAGAATGAGGTCTGAAATGTGTATTCTCTCAGCGAAAGCCGTCTGCATTACTCCCACTGAGAGATGTGTGATGCCTGATTTAGCGAATGACCTTGTGTGTTTGGGGCTCTGTCTGGGTCTTAGTGAAAGCCGTCTTCTCCTTAAGATGGGCACGTTTTGGCACCTCGGACAGACGCGTAAACAGATGCAGTCTCTGTTAGTAATGACAGGTGATTATATGTGGCAGTGGTGCCAAGGCAATTAAACGGTGGGCTGACGGCACCATTTGGCGCACTGTTATCCCAGCGTTAGGGCTAATTGTATCGGCACTTTCACTCCTGCCAGGACGCGGCTTCGAACATCGTTAATTTTACACCAGAACATGTCGTCTGCCGATGAATGCTGGCTTTGCTGGAGCTTGCTTCTATTCCAGGCAGGAACAGACACTCAGAAGTAATTAGCCTTGTTTTTTTTTCTCTTTCCTTTTTTTGCATTAAGGGTCTGTTTTCATATTATTATGTGGCTTTTCCTTGGTGATGTCATGCCCAATTTGCTATGCTTAGGTGGTGTATAGAGACCAGTAGGCTTCAGTGGCATGATAGTGTTCCAGTTTGATGTTTCTTTATCAATTATGCTTGACGCCTTTCAACTATTATAACTCAGACATGTATGAGAAATGTCTTCTTTTATAGCATTTGTACTTTTGACTCATTTGTGGTAAGACGAGTTATGATCACTAAGCATTTTTATACTATCCTAGCCTGGCAACCCTGTGGTTAACTGCTCTCTCCTGCATTTACTCCATTGAAAATGTTCATAGAACAAGTGTGGAGCAGTATGGTTCTCAACCCAATCAGCCCCTATGAACACTAGTTGCAGTTCCCCTTTTTGACCATTAGGTGCAGTAATAACTGTGGAGCTAGGTAAGCACTCTGATCCATGATTGTTCTATTAACCTACTGAGATCTACTGGCAGTAAATGAATAAAACATCGGCTTATATCTGTCAAATAGCATCTTTTTAAGACATCCTATTTTATACATGATATTCATTATATCTGTGAAATTCCACTTTGCCTGATACAGTAACAGTAAAGTGGCTGTATCTGAATATACTGTACAGTAAGGATGGCTACCTCTGGCATAATTTTCGCTTAGCCTGGTCTGTGCCAAATGACACTCACTCGGTCTGCTGGACTGGTTAACATATGATGCCATTTGCTGTCACCCAATGTGGCATGCTGTTATTCTTTAATTACTCTGGCTTAAACAGCGCAGGGCTTGGGCAACCTCTGCTAACTAGCTTTAATCAGATCTCTAGGAACACGCTCTACCAGCATGCAGTGGTATGTATGACTTAACAGTCATGCACACGCAGCTTCATCAGCTTGTTATCCTGGATTTATATTTTTTCCCTGTTTTTCTTTTTTCCACTTCACAAATTTAATAGGATTCTAAAAATGGTAGTAGGAAGCTAAAAAAAAATGAAAGAAGATCATTTGTGTGCATAAAAGTCAATATGTAAAAAAGCGCAACACATGCAATGAGACACTTTAACATTAAAAGAATATTGAAAAGTTTTTAAAATGTTAAATGTTTTGTGTGGTTTTCTTGCACAAAAGTAAAGCGATTCCTGATTTCAAAATTACCACTAATTATTAGTTAATTTATTAATAAATTCTGAGTGTATTGTTACACAGGAAAAGCCAAATAAATATAAAATAAATAACAAATATATAAACAGGCTTTGGGCTTAAATGATTAGATATTGTACATCGTATGAATGATGTATTCAATCTTAAAATAATCTTCTGAAACTTGAATCATTAATCCATGTCCATATTTTACAATGTGTAATCATGTTCCCTTATTCAGTGCTTTTGTAAAACCTAAATGCTAATGGTGTACATGGCCAAAAAAATAAATCGTAATAAGAAACACACACTTAAATATGGTCTCACTTGACCAAACACATCCCAATTATTACAAATTATAGGACAGAAAATTAGAAATCAACTACAGTAACAATCTAAAGCTCTATTACTGTGATATTCGGGAATCTAACTTCTAAAATATTTTTTTATTGTGCCAATTGTGTCTATATCTTTGTTATTAATTTATTCTTATTTTTTATGATGTGACATTATTCCATATGTTTGTTATTTATTTATATTGAGTTCCTGAGGCCTTAGAGCAAATAAAATTTTTATGTTTCCACAAATCCCAAATTGTTTGCAATTAATTAAAATATTACCTAGTCATGTAAATGATTTTGACACACTTATATTTTGAGATATATATATACCCAGCAAAAAAAGAAATGTCCCTTTTTCAGGACTGTGTATTTTAACAATAATGTAAAAATCCAAATAACTTTACAGATCTTCATTGTAAAGGGTTTAAACAATGTTTTCCATGCATGTTTAATTAACCATAATCAATTAATTAACATGCACCTGTGGAATGGTCGTTAAGACCTTACAGCTTACAGAAAGTAGGCATTTAAGGTCACAGTTCTAAAAACGCAGGACACTAAAGAGACTTGTCTCTGTGAAAAACACCCAAAGAAAGATGCCCAGGGTCCCTGCTCATCTGCGTGAACTTGCATTAGGCATGCTGCAGGGGGGCATGAGGACTGCTGATGTGGCTAGGGCAATAAATCGCCACGTCCGCACTGTGAGACGCCTAAGACAGCGCTACAGGGAGACAGGAAGGACAGCTGATCATCCTCGCAGTGGAAGACCACGTGTAACAACACCTGCACAGGATCGGTACATCCGAAAATCACACCTGCGTGACAGGTACAGGATGGCCACAACAACTGCCCGAGTCACACCAGGAACACACAATCCCTCCATCAGTGCTCAGACTGTCCGCAATAGGCAGTCCATGAGGAGGAGATGCACTGCAGTACTTCAAGCAGCTGGTGGCCACACCAGATACTGACTGGTACTTTTGATTTTGAGCCTCCCTTCATTCAGGGACACATTGGGAAACATTTTTAGTTTATGTCTTATGGTGTTGACTCTTTTAGTGTTCATACAAATATTTACACATTAAGTTTACTGGAAGTAAAAACAGTTGAAAGTCAGAGGACCTTTCTTTTTTTTTTGCTGAGTATATATATATATATATATATATATATTTGTATATTTTTAATAATGTATTTTTATACTGTAAATTAGTTGTTAGATAGTTGTTTATTTAATAGGTTTAAACATAATTTGGGATATTTTTTAAATAAAGGATGCCAATAGTTCTGAATGACATTATGTTTAAGAAATGTAGTATCTACCATGTAGCAACTTTTTTTTCCCTGTGTTTATTTAGGATATTCACATGTTCCTAAGTCAAACACTGGAAACATTAATGTAATAGCTACTGTAAGTGTGTGTGTGCGTGTTTGTGTGTGTGTGTGTATGTGTGTGTGTTGGCAGAGGACAGTGGTGTCAGATGGAGTATAATTAGGAATCGGTGAACAGACTGTCCTCCCGGTGGGGTTAGTATGCTAGATGCTGTTGGGATTCAGTGTTGTCAGTTTGGCCAAGGCCAGCGACTTCTAAATATTGGGTCAAAGACACTTCCTGTGTATTTCCATCTAATCCCCTTACACAGCTGTGCCAAACTCATCAACGGTAATGAGACACACACACACATTTTCACACAAACCTACTGTAATGATGGCAAGTTTGTTTTTATGTGCACATTGGTACAGAAGTGTGCGGTTACATATTAAATTGTATTAAACTCGCAGCAGTCGATTTTTCTGAGGTTTGGAATATTTTTTAAATATCTCAACGACATATCAAACTGAACACACATTGCAAGCTTGCGTCCTCTATAAGCATTCAAGTTACTCCCAGATGACAGTCCTAAATAACTTTTGTCACAGACAATTATATTTGTGTTTAATTCCAGGCACAAAAATACCCATGCCAGTGTAGCTGATATAACCATGACTGTTCAATTTGACATGGACGTAACCACCTCATAACATACCATTAGAGCACACCATAATACAAAGGAGGGAGCTTAGAATTTGAAGCAGGCAACAGTCTGAGTATTTCTGATAATCCCTTTCTGATTGAAATGTCACTGATAGTGCGATGGGGCTTGTCATCCCGAATAACAAATTCTATATTTACTCGGGGCCAGTCTCGAGCTCCACTGCCCAGGGTGTGCATGTCTCCCTCCATCAGCTGAAAAATGAATCAGCCCCATTTAGGCAGCACAATGCAGGTGAGCCCCAGGGCAGTAGGACTGCTTTTTTTTTTTCTTGTCGGGGGGCAACAATATTTGTTACAGGTTCAGAGCTTTGTTTCTCTACTTTTGCACCTGTATGTCATTTTTCTCAACGTGTTAAATTGCCTCTGTCAGATATTTATTTTTGATGCACTTTTGTGCAATCTGCTCTGGTTTATTTTAAATGTGAAATGCATGTATTTGATCCAGCAATTTCATAAATATTTTTTTGCAGAATATACATCAAATACCTTTTCCATATCGCACATATTGAAGTGATATGAGAAATAATACTTGTCCCAGCTGAAACATTACACTCATCATTTTTCACACAGTTGTCTAATACTGATAATCTTGACATTAGTATAGTAGAAAAAAAGGTTCCTTCTTTAAAGCATCCACTGATGCTCTTTTTAAGTGTCTTATATTTTACATTTAATATTTTTTTTAGCTTATATTAGCAGCTTTTATGCCTTTTTTTTTGCCGTGTAAAGGCACATTGACATTTGTTTTAAGTGGTTAAAATTGAAAGAGCAATTAAAGTCAGAAAATTGAGATTTAAAGATTTCTTTGGTGCCCTATCTGTGACAATGTGAGCATTATGGACCAAATTTGTGTGGCCACTGGTGCTGAGCAATATAATGAGATATTGGCTTTAAGTCCGGGATTTTACTTTTTTTTTTTTCCAAAGACATTTACTAGAGAGAGAGAGCAAGAGAAAAAATAATACCTTAAAAAGGAGGAATCAGATGTATTAGGGTACAAAAAAAAAAGCGAGAATAATTTAAATTGCACACAAGAGGAAGGCTTTAAATATATTTGCATGCCATTAGGACAGGCCCTGTAAATACAGGAATTATCACAGAGTTAGTGAGTTAATTAACCAATGTTAAGGAGCCCCACAGGAGATCGGTTTGACAGACTGCTAAAATGGTTTCTCATTACCTTTCCTGATGACCTTTGCTGTAATAACTACAGTGGCCTTCAAAATCCTGCAATCACACTGGAGTACATCAGTATCTTGCAGTTTCATAAAGGAAAATAATATCTTATAAGAGCAGCACAGCATATTATATAAATATAATTAGGTTCAGTATGAAATGACACTTCTGCTGTTTTGGCACTAAATCACGTTGAATTAAGTGTACTGTTTATTGAAAAAGAAGCCTTTTTGTATGTTTGGAAAGAGATGTGTTTTAGCTGGTTGTTTGATTCCCATGGCAAAAATTCAAGTACTTTAGATACTCATATTGCCTTCCATGTGTAACCTCCTTAAAAAAACACATGTCAAGAGTTTGCAAAACACTTTTTGACTCTTTCATTCCGCTGATAGCTACTGCATCGTCTCTTACTGAGGTCAGACACTCAGCGTTATTGAATCAGGTCTGATCCACTGCCAATGAGAATCCAATGCCATTGATCTCTGTGTAATATGAGCTCATTAGTGTACTGACTCAGGGTCAGGTTGTTTGGGAAATGAAGAGGGTGGCCATTTTGACCTTAGCAAGCGCCTCCAATCGATTAGCTCTGACTGGGAAAATAAGCCACTGAGAGGTTAACTCTGCTTTGCCTGAAACACGATTACAGTACTTCAGCCTCTTGGTTAAAGCATTAGACCAGAGTAACTTAATTAGCACTTTCTTATAGTATTAATAATGACTTGGGCAGACTGATTTACATTGATTCTTGTTTCGTGTGTTTCATGAGACGAATGGCACCACATATTTGATGTGTTTAAGTTGTGTGAGAGTGCTTGCTAAACTGCTGTACTCAAAGGTAATGTTCTTTATGGATTAGATTAGAGGCAATAAGTATTTCAATTGAGTGTTACAGACAGAGTCAGGTAGGACTACAGATACTTTATGGCACAAAATATGACCAGTGTTTTGAGGTGGTGAATTTAGCACTTTTGGATGTAATAGAGCTTAAAGATGTACTCTGCTTTATTTTGAAGATTTTTTTTTTTACCCTCTATAATTTTTACATAAACATGAAAGAAGATGTATAAAATTTTAGGGACAGTAAAGATGAAATAAATTAATGATACAGGCACATGAAAGTTATGTTTTTGTTTTTGCATGATTATTGCTGGGAATTTATTTATGCAAGTTGAAAGTGCATAAAATTGAAATATTATACAATTCAAATTGACTACAAAATTAAATTAACAAAATTAGCATTTACAGTGCTTCATTACAGCGCTAGTGTCAAGTATGTAACCCTAATGATTCAGTAAAATTCTGGCAAATTTTTGGTCTGATTTTACACCAACTTCCAGCCATCTTTCAAACTGCTGTCCTGTGTACACTCTACTTTACTTTAAAAGTAATTTTATGACTTTTTTTTTTTGAAGAACCTGTTACAGTTTGCTTGCAATTTAATTTTAAGTCAGTCATTTTTCTTCCTGAAATATTATAACGATCCATAGTCACATGAGGTACTAGACACACATAAAAAAAGTCTAATAAAAATACCTTTTTTTTTTTTTTTTGCTTTAATTATTTAAACTTAAATTTTGGGGGGAATTGTCATGTTATACCAGTTGTTTCGACTGAATAAATATTTTAATCATCATTTAATTATTCTTCAATTAAAATGATTATTTAATTATTGTGATTCTTTGATATTATACACAAGCCGAACACGCTTTGACTACGTATAGCACCTCTCTGTTATCGCCTATAATATGCTTATGATTGCTGTGGATTCCGTTGAATAATTAACAAATTGCTGCTCTTACAATGACAAAAATTGCCTTTTTGTCTATTGAACCTCATCTGTCCTCTAAACGATTGTTGACACTGTGGAGCAGCATCTAATATAAATGGTTAATGGGTTGTGATGACCAACTACATGGTTGAAAGACCGTGTAATCTCCCCTCAATTACGGAAAGGCGCATGCAGCCCTCTCTGAAGCCCTTCCCTTCCTCCCTTTCTCTCTCCCTCAACCAGCTGCCACTGATGAGCTCTGATCGTTGTGCTGTCAGGTGTAAAAAATGAAAAGCACTGCTCTAAGGAAGGCACTTAGATGCACTAGGCAGATGACTAGTTATTTGTGTGCTTGCACCATGTGTCACAGTAGAAACACGGCAGCCCTCTGCATCTGCACATCTATTGCTTTAATTAGCCATACAGTCTGTCAGTGCAGAAGTGGGCAGGTACGGTGTCTATACAGAGCTGTGCAGCTGCATTAATACAATTCAGGCTCGCTCTGTGACAAGACACTCTTATGCAATAATCACATCCAGGCTCACGTAGAGGCAGCATTGCTTCTGAGTTTGATTTAATATTCCTTCGCCGTTTTTTTTTCTCGATCCCTCGTGAGTATATTGATATACAGACGGAGCAGTTCTTTGTCTGGAACTTTATGCGGTTCCTTATTTCTAATTATACGAGAAAAGAAACATTGTGAGTTCAGGGATGTTTCGATAATGGCTATCACTTTTGAGCTTCTTTTTTTCAATGGCTTTGATTAAGAGGATTATACATAGCTTAATGAGGTTTCCAGTTGAGTGCACAGCGTAAGGGGGATAATTTCCAGCCTGGGATTCCTCTTTCACTGCAATCTTCACTCAGGTGATGGAACTGAACGATCTGAACTCCCCTCTCAGAAACGCATAACGTAATCAATACCGCCTCAGTATGAAATCATTTCAACTGGAACTTCAACCTGTTTTTCCAGTTCACAAGAAACAATTAAACATAGTGCTTGAAACTTGAATAAATTCATTCTTTTTAGGTTTTGGACTGTTTCCTGCTCGAGACTGAACACAGCTGAGAGGGCTTAGAATGGGATTTTAAAATAGACCGGCATGCAGTTGGTGGCCTGTATATTCATCAGAGCACCAGTGTTCTCGCTCTGACCTGTGCTTTCCCTGATGATTTTGTTTTACCGCTGCTCCTGTGGGGCCACGGGTAAAGGCAGCAGACTGACTAATGTTTTTATAACCTCCTAGACAGGCAATACAAATGATTCCCAATCTAATCTAATCATGCTCTTCAAAAAAAAAAAAAAAAAACGGAAAGAAAAATGGAGCATTTGCAGATATATATATACTCAGCACTAATGTCACAGCTTTGGGTTTGTAGGTTGCCTCTGGGCTTATACCATACACAGGCCCTTTCTCCCAGCGAGTGAGGGAAAGAATGATGTGAATATTATTCCTTTCTCAGTGGCATTAGAAGCCCTCATGGTTTTGGCGACAACTTTATCGCAGCACCAATATGAAAACGGAAGGGGTTGGAACTCATATTCAGCGATGATTGACAATTATGGCCACATAATTCTCCCCCTGTCATTTCTGCTCGCAGACTCCTTCCCTCTCCATCGAGGTGACATCCCTCAGATAGAGGGGATAAATATGCCATAAATCAAGCCAAAGGCTTATAGGTCCCCACTGGGATAATCTGCCATGCTGCACCGGCCTAGTATTCATCATTAGATTGTGAACTAGAGCGAGGTCATGACACCAGGTAATTTCCTCTCCCCCACCCGTCCCCACTTTCAGTCTCTTTCTTTCTATACACCTCTCTCTCTCTCTCTCTCTTAACCCTTGGACATACACCTTGTGAAAAACCTCCTCATATCAACCAATAAGAGAGCATTAATATGAGAGTTTCCCATCCTCTCTCCCTGCCCCCTACTGAATTCAACGATAACCACATTTCACATCAACATTTTCCCCCCATCTTGCTCTCTTTTTTTCATCTGCCTCCCATTATGTAGCGTGTCTGTCATCCACTGATTTATTAGCATGTCCTAGCACTGGCGAGCTAGCTTCAGTTTGGTTAGTGCTGGCGGTCCTGTCAGATATCGAGTTAATTACCAGCAGTAATGAGGGGCTGCTGCTTGGGTGGACATGACATTTGAGGCGTGTCGCTGGCGAAAAAACAAACAAATGAAAAAATTTCATTAGTACAAAGTGACAGCTTGCTTTTATCTGGCTGAGCTGCTCAGATTGAACTTCACTCTCCGTTGTTTGTTTGGAGCATAATGAACTGTGCACACATTTCCCTCTTCTTCTGACACAGACGGTACCAGATTCTTCCTAACAGTCAACAATAACGATGAAAAAGCTCGCCCTGCATGTGTAGCCGCAAACACATCAATTATTCATCTTTGTTAGCCTTATTATTTCCCCTCCGCCGACATTAAATGCTACCTGGTATTTGAAGGGAGCTAATGATCAATGAGCCTTGAAGCCTGGGAATGCAGTGAGGTGTGTGACAGTACTGATTATATTTACACTTCATTCCCCTAAATATAGATCTGCTGTCCCACTGGTCGCGATGAATGCAGTGTTAGTGTGGAGATGTTGCCTTATGAGGTGACAGCGGTGGAGAATACAGTTGTAATGAGAGGGCTTGGGAGCAGGGGGCTCAAGGGAACACGAGAGGCCTGGATGCATGATTTCTACCTGCTAAGCAGATGTCTATACTGCACATACTTTACTTTCTTCTACTTACTATACACAGTAATAGATTTGAAAGATGCACAAACGCCCTTTTCGGATACTCAATAAAATGCATTTGGACACGTAAGCAACAAACTCTGGTCCTCTTTGCATCATATAGTGTAGTAATTTCATAGCTTTCCATATTTTCTGTAGCCTGAGGAAAAATCTTGCCACTAAAACTTGTAAGGTAAATGAATGACTATAATCGAATTGAACTCTGTTTTCAATTTCAGTAATATTTTAAGACAGAACAGCATGATCAGCATCACGATGTTGATTGAGATCTTACATTATGCCAGTTTTAATTTGCCCTACTTCGTTGCCAAGTCTACATTCTCCTTATAGATGTTCATTTGTTTTCCCATCTCCCCTTGCCTTTTATTTCCCCATTTCTGTAATTCTTTTATTTTTCGATTTCCTTTATTTCTTGTCTGGCTAAATCACATCACCCCTCCCCTCCTTCCACCTTGATAAATAATTTGCGATGATGCGCGCAGCCGTCAGTCATCGAGGCCTGCGCGACGTGAGCTCTGCCGAGATGCGATAACTGCTCCCATCTCTTCACTGAGGCATGGAGATTTATTGAGCTGCGATAAGTGACGCGCTAGCCATCACACTCAGCCAAATAGACTCCCCTATGCGTTTATTCTTATTGCGGCAAGAGATGCAAAATGTCTCCCCAGAGGGCCCAATTGCTGCCAAAGAGGCCTGGCAGCCTGTATGTGTCATTACTTTCTATTAGATAAAGAAGGAAATGCGGCTCTCTGGGACTTCGCCGATGATGGCAGTCGTTTGTGTGAGTGACAGAGCATCACTCACTGGCAGCCCTGAAGACGACTCCCAGGCACAGAGTCCCGTCTTACACTGTCATATTTTTCTTTCCTATTTAGATGTTTGCGTTGTCTTCACTGCACTTCTAAGTCATTATGGATCAGAGGGCTCTCGGGCTGAAACAGCCGTGCTGTGTGGAAGAAGTCCTATCACAGGCTGTCACAACTTTGACACACTTTGTGAAAAATCTTGGTGTTTGGGCCTCAAAATGATGCATATGTTCTCTGTCTGATAATAACTCGGTAATAGATATGTTATAGACATAGTTTTCTGTAAGAAGCATTTCATTTCCGAATGATGGTCTTGTGTATCCTCAAGCTATAAACACAAAACACATGTCATGTAAGACTGACAGCGCTTTTCTTGTCTATCTGCTGTAGTGAACTAACTCCCAGAAAATAATCATTTAATCAGGAAGTTCCTATTTGGGACTGTGCTCAGATTGTATCCATCCCTAATGCATGACATTGCTCCTGTCCACCTGCGCTAGCCCAAATGTCCTTTCATTAACTATTCATTCAGATGATGTCTGTAATGATTTCCTGTCACCTTGCGTCTGTGCAGCTCATAGTTTCACTCCATTTTCTTCTTTGTCACATGCTGTTGAAGTCAGTTCGCATGAAGCAGGAAGGGCTTTTAGCTCTGTACTTGCAAAAGTTTAAAATCAATGCTGTCACATGCGTGGTGTAAGATGCAGTCTGTGTGCAGATGGAGATCTTTTTTGACCGTCATGCCTCTATATACTGCTTTTGTTTTTGTAACTCCAATATACCTCACTGAATAACTATAGTTCAGATAAATGCTTATGTCTTATGTTATGATTTGCTCTTTGTTTGATGTTGGCCAAGAACTTTAGTGCAGTCATAGCATGTGAATAAACTTGTAGGTTAGCGCCACATTTATTTTTTAGTTTTTTAAATCTTCCATAAATATCCTGTATAATTTTAAATCATCAATAGACCATTTAGCTCTGGAAGACATTAGCAAATGAATTGCATGTCCTGTGTATAATTCATTTACAGCTGTTTAGCCTCACCGTCCTCAGTGCTGCATAGGGGTCTCTAGGTTCCTTATCTCAATTCTGGCTTTATTGTTTCTTACTCATAATCTCTCAAGACAATTTTTTTTCACTGTCGAAGCTGCTGATTACAAAGCGATCTGTCCAAAGACAGCATTTAGTCATCAACATTACGTAGAAAAGATCTCTACAGATTATAGTGCATGGAATGGCAGTATGAATGAATCTGGCTCTGATTCACAAAACAACTCATATACGACTCATGAATCAGCTTCAGTAGCGCTGACAAACTGAGCAATAAAAAAAACAGCTGCTTATTTCCATGACATATGCATATGATACATCCCAGTGTAATCTCCTATACATTGAAATAAGATTAAACTCATTCTAATTTATGCAGGTGATCTATGATGTATGATGTGTTACTTGAATGTATGGTGGCTTTTCTCTTTCTGCTGGGATTTATAAGTTTTAGAAAATCCCTTAATGAACAACAGGGTGTGTTTCATTCTGTCTCATCATACAGTATGTCACACATGTTTTGTGTTGAAATTACATTTATCCAAGCATGCTGGATCAGATGCCGATGCAACTCCACAGTGCTTCTTGTACATAAACACACCTTATCTACAAGCTGATTCACATTTGCAAATTACATGTTGACACTGAATTTCATTTTCTATATTCTAATACAGTATGCAGAAATAGGATTATTAAAATGATTTGAATGTAGTGGTATTGCTTATATTATTCTGTTTACCATACCTCATGTAGTTACTTATTTTAATTTAGCTAAACGAACTGCAATTCAAGCAGTTTATTAGGTTGGTAAAAATTATGCTCTGACCCGATACGAGTTTCACTAAATACATTCACCAGATGAAATCGTTGATGAAGGATACTTTCAGTGGAAGTTGCTTGTTTTTTTTTTTTTATCAGTTTTTATCAGAGTTAACCATATACTATTCAGGTCCAATATGGATTTTTCAAATGCTTATGTAAGCAGTTACTCAGATCCAAATTTTAGATCTAATCTAATCATATAATCTAATTAGTCTACATATATGTACATAATTTGTCTGCTGCGTACTTGCAGTCAGACTGGGAAGGGACTAAATGTATTTAAAATATATATACCGATCAAAACATTAAGCCCATTATTATGTAGGTTACCCTTGTGCCACCAGGGAAATTTTGCCCCCTTTAGGGCATGACTCCACAGGACCTCTAGGGGTGTCTGGCATCAGAAGGTTAACACCAGATTGTTTGGGTGTTGTGGGGTGGGGCCTTCATGGATCATATATAATAAAAAATATATATATTATAGAGTTCCTGTAGTTTTAGCATGATGTGTGCTAATTCAATCAGAAAGTGTTGAGCCGCATACAACTAGGCACTAGGTGTCCTGATACCTTCCCGCCATGACCAGTATTGACTTTTTTCCAGCAGTTTGTGCTACATTGGCTTTTCTGTGGGATTTGACTGGATGAGCTGGCCTTGAGTTCCAACAGGCATAGATGATCCTTAAGTGCCCATGACCCAGTCTACAGTGTACTGGTATATGTTATTCAATAATCAATGTTATTATAATCAATGTTATTTAATGCACCTGGCAGCTATCATGTTAGTGTACACTAACCTATACACACACACACACACATATATATATATAGCCACAACACTAACACTATTTTTCTCTATTTTTGTTCTCCTCCCTCTATTTCTCTTCGATTTTTTTTATTGTTGGATGTTCTAATGTGTGTATGTTAGGGAACGAAACTCACTATTACCTGTAAAATAATACACTGACTTTATATCTAGTATAAAATGAAATTGTAAATGATTGTGTGATGGTGATGGCGTGCAGAAT
Organism: Clarias gariepinus; assembly: GCF_024256425.1. Taxonomy (NCBI): domain Eukaryota; kingdom Metazoa; phylum Chordata; class Actinopteri; order Siluriformes; family Clariidae; genus Clarias; species Clarias gariepinus. Next base: position 22,691,269 of record NC_071101.1, on the reverse strand, counting down.
GGGAGGTGGGGGGGAATGGTGTGTCTATTATAAGTGCTACACAAATAACAGAAAATCGATTTGAAATTTTCCTACTGAAGAGATTTGATTAAACTTTAGCCATTACTTCAGCCCCTCCAGTTTTATTCCACTAAGTGCAACTTATCAGTTCCACTTCTGCCACATTAGTGGGTGTTGACCTCATAACTAGGCTCATTAACCACTGTTTATGTAGCCAGCAGCCTCTGGGCACACTTACTCGTATGCATTTGACAAATGGACAAATGTTGTTGTCCATCAGCTTTGACACCTCTGTTTTGTGTGTGTGTGTGTGTGTGTGTGTGTGTGTGTGTGTTTGTGTTTGTGTGTGTCTGCGTGTGTGTTTTATTGGCTAGACAAGACTCCAGAGTTCTTTATAGCTTTTGTTACAACATTCCACTTTAATCATATGGTTTAAGGGATGTCCAAAGCTCTCCAGCTATAGACATGTTTTTGAAGGTAATCTCAGCTATTGCCAGATATTGTATATTTTATTATACAAGTTTCATTAAGGGTTTTATGCATCAGGCAGATATGTTTTTTAAATCATTTTGTTCTTTTTTTTCCTGCTGAGCTGCAAAAGAATGTAGTAGTAATGGCTCCTTTTGGGTTTCTGTTAATGAAATCAGATGGTGTTGATTTTATGCTGAAGTTTAGTTTATTTAGTGTTCAGAGTCTTTATATGGTAAGGCATTGATTCCCAGATGGAATTTATTTCGATCTAAGTGCATTATGTACACTTTATATAACAAATTTATAAAAGACTAATAATTAACATTCATTCATTGATTTCATATATGGCTTATCCTGTGTACACGATTGTAGTGAAGCCTATCCCAGGAGACTTTGGGCACAAGGTGCACATGGTACACACACACCACGGACAGTTCGGTAATGCCAGATTGCCTGATCACAAGCAATAGCAGGAACTAGCTTCTGTCGTCTATGTGGCTTACCATTAAATGTAAGTATGAATGGTTAAAAGAATGACATTGTTTATTATTAATATTGTTATTATTATCATTATTAAATTAAGTCTCGTAATTGTTTGTGCATCATGGTGCTATTAGAGAAATAAAACACATCTGATCATGCTGCTATAGGTATCACAGTAGGATTATTGTCCTTTAACAGTGGACTGTCATATTTTATTGCATTTTTCATGTTTTATTTCCAAAGGCAGACAACAGAAATTCCTGCTAATACCCGTTTACACTTTCAAAGGCATGGCAGAGATGGACATTTAAGGTTTGCTTTTTAGTTCCAATTTATCTATTTCCTCTCTTTCTTCCTATCATCCACCACTTCTTTCTCTCCTCGTGCCTTTATGTGATACATGGCAGAAGGAGCAAAAAGCACATCAATGTTCATTTCGTCTTTCTTCATCAAATGCAGTACAACCGAATGCATTTGCACTTTTGAGTAATAATAGTCATAAATATGAATGTGACCAGAGAAGCCCATGCCTTTTGATTCCCCCTTAGAGATGCCTTTTATACAATAGAATTTTAGCACATTTATTACCGTCTGTCGAGTGTGTAAAAACACTCTGATTCATAACCACTGATGTACTCTGATGCCACTGGAGGACGTGAAAGAGGCATCTGAAAGGAATCTATTTGGCATCTCTGCTCTTTTGTCTGCCATTCTTTTGGAAAAAAGGCCAGGAGCTTTTGTATCCACCTTTCTTATTCTCCACATCCAGTTTTCTCTTCTCAATGCCCCTTTGCTTTGTCAAGGGAATCATTACTGCTTTGGTGAATATTTCATACACTTCAATACCTCTCCTCTTATTCACCTGACAAATACGGCCTCTCATCCACCCACAAGCTCAGCAAATAAATAAAACACATCCAACTGAGCAACCTGGACAGCCTATTGTGTTCGTCTGTAACTTCTTCTTTCTCGGGCGCTAGCCCTGCACAGCTGCACTGGATTGGTAGATTCTTTCTGTTACCATGGGCCATAACAGCATGGCCTTTCATATAATAAGACTTTTAATGAAATATTCTCTTTCTCAAGCTCAGCAAGATATCTATTTGATAAGTTGTTTTGAAAGTTGTGTATTTTCTTTTGAAACTGACCATCACTCATGTTCACGCTCATGCAACCCCTGCAAGGCTTCAGGGAGAGGAAGGAGTGAGAGAAAGTGAAGAAAGCTCCACCTTTAAGAAAAAATTGATATGGAGACATCATAGCAGCTTCGCTTTATGTAGACTCAACAGCAAAGTACTCCAAACAGAAAGTCTGACCCCTGTGATTTTAATTACATTACACCAAACTAGTTTTCAGATGAAGGAACAATATTAAGACATAATTACTGAATAGAAATAATGTTTAGATTCACTAAAGGTTTGTAGCATGTGAGATCTAGTTTGTCCACTTGGCGAACAAGCTCATATTTAATTTAAACTGAATTCCACAGCGTCCTCTGGCTACGATTTTTTTTCTGCAGGTATATGGCAGGAGAAAGGATAGCCTAAGGGCTGTATACTACTTTCAAAGCCTTTTGAGATTTCCAATGTCCTCTTGTTGCTATCTTTTTTTTTTTTTGCTTCCATTGGTGACCAAACCTTTTGTTAGACTGCCCTTGGTCTCAGACTGCCCTTGGTCTTACATGTGTAGCTGTAATTATGAATGAGGTGAATAAGTTCTACAAACCATCTACTCTTTTTCTGTCCCTGCTGCTGTCAAATAAAAGACAGATGTATATTAAAGTATTGATCTGAAAACAGAAAGATGATTTATCTGCCGTAGAAGATGTGCAGAACTACAGTCACAGTAAGCAGTCCTGGACATCTCTTTAGAAAGAAAAAAACAACAACCTCTGACTAGGATTAAAGGCTGTTATAGATCTATCCTGTCATGGTAAAATATTTTATTGATTCTGTGTTTCAAGGCACATTATGTGACTAATGCATGTCTGTGTTACAGCTGTGCTCATGAGTACAGTACCTTGCATTTCTGTGTTGGTTTTTCATTAGAGTGGGTGTGTGAGAGCCAACACAAGGGCCAGGCATGTTTCTCCAGAAAGCAGGCCACACCTCATCCTCTACCCAAAAGACGAGTCACATACTGGGACACAGATGATCTAGTGGCCTGGTTAGTCTGGTGCTATTTTAGAAGGACTGTGTGAAGGGTGTTGGACAGCTGCAGTGGTCGTGCGCACATGTGTTTGAGAGCTTGCTGTGACAGGGTGTCAAGAAGAGAAAGAGAGTGAGAAAGAAATGGTACACAGTTAAAAGAAAAACAGCTCCAGGTAGAGCTTTTCCCTTTGGACTGCAGTCCTGCCAAAGAATGACTTTAAAGAATTAGCAAGTCATTAAGTTTGAAATAACATCTTCGGACAGTAGAAAGATTGAAGGACTTTATTAGAAAAAGCACAAGTTCTGCGAACAATATTTGCTTATACACGTTGACAATTACATAGAAAATATAGGATTATAGAGATAGGCCAATTTTGTTACACATCGCAATTCACAAATGTTTTTTATACAGTATATGTTTGCATTTGAAATAGTAAAAGTTCCATTCCTTCATAATCATACAGGGGGTGCATCCTGCGTAGGAGCAACTTATTTGATAAGTTTGTTTATAATTGTAACAACATCTTTAAAAGAATTAATTAATTTAATTGTGATGTTTGTAAACTCATGATACTTACAGAAACACAATTCAAATTGAATTGGCACCTAGGTATCATGATAATATTGTATAAATATCATTATGATGACCAGTCTTAAAAAATATGCAATATATTTTGCAGAATTCCCTTGAAGATTGTTTTTATCCAGTATTGTTTGGACAACAGTCTTCTGAATGGGTTATAGTTAAAATAGTTTCTAAAATAAATCTGAGGTTAAAATCATTGCTCAGTTTCTTTTAAACTGGCTCTGTGATTGCAACAAGGTTGCTTTTCTTTACATAAATGACAGAAAACAATTTAAAAAGTTACTGAATGTGGATTTACCTCAACACCCCATTTCCTATTTATTTGTGTTTCCGAAAATTGACATCTACTCATCCGTATAAAAAGTTTCATAATCCACCAACTGTATCCCCCCCTCCCCCCCCAAACACACACACACAGACACACATGCGATACCTCCTGAACATGGAGTGAGGAGGACTCTTGGGAATTCTTGGGGGTTGACATTTTAATACAGGTAATTACATCCCAATCTCTCTGTGTATCCACCTGTAAAATTATATTAGCCATGCGATTTCCCATGGTCATATGGGGTGCAGTCCTATGAGAGAGTCCTATTTTCGGTGTTTGATTGTTTAATTGTATGGTGATCTAAGGTCTCACTCATTTCTCAAGGTCATGGGAGTTTCCAGAGTGCTATGAATATTTCAGGGAAATGAGGAGTGGAGGCTGGGATATTTGTTCACTGATTTGCTCTATGCAAAGTTTTGTGCTTATATCTGAGTCAAAATATAATTTCTGTAGTCTGCAGTCAAAACCTCTGACTCTAAAGCTCATAGATATGCCATGCATTATTGGGATAGATACCAGACACTTCTCTGTGTCTGGCCTCCTATTTTAAGTTAAAGACAAGCTGATTTTTCATACATAAAAGCCTTACACACAAATATTGCAGCACATGGAATATAGGCCAGAACAAAGAAGAACAGGGACAGCTGTGAAGCTGAAATGAAGATCCATACTGCGTTACTCATTGACTTCAGTTCACAGCTTGGCCAGCAGCCATCATGCTGAAACTGGCACCACTATGTTAGATGGGTGCCAGCACATTTTCTCAAGTGATGAAGAAACTGTGTCTTATTAGTTCACACACTGTGTCTAAATTCTGGGCCTTTATAATGAATAATGTGCAGCTTTGTAAACAATAAGAGAAGTTATTTTACCATCTACTTCCAGTTAAATGACTAATTGTCAGGTTAGCATTTACTTATTTGGACAGTCGACACTAGCCTAGCTTAATATCAGCTGCTATTTCAGTGTGCCACCAGGAAATGTCCTTACGCCCTCCTCCAATCCCATCTGTAATAGCTGTGTTCCTTATGAGCAAAGAGCGAGCCAGTGTAAATGTCAAGTGGAATAAGAACTCTCTGGCCTCTAAAGCCTTCGCCTTTACCCTTGACAAAGTGGAACTATTACCATAATTGTCCTGTAACTTTTCCTGAAAGGGGTTGTGGGAGTAGAGTGAGGAATTTTCAGCTTGGTGATGGGTGAATGGTGCAGGCCTCCCGTCTGCTCTCCTGTTCCTGCATCCAGACGATTCCCCATTGTGTTTTGCTGAATGCAGTCCCCTCCGAAAGCTCACTCATAAACGGCCATGAAATCTGGGCCTCCTCCCTCTCTATAGAGCCTGTCCACCCGAGTGACACGTCCACTGCCTTTTTGTCCTTTTCTTTTCTCACCCAACCAAAAGCTCTGAATGCACAACGGCTTTAATGTTAGACATCTTTTATGTCATTTAGCATGCTTCTAATAAGAAAACTTTATTTATTCAACAAGAAGACAATTTGTTTATGAAATTTTGAGGGTAATATCTTGTCAGATGTGCTAATGGAGTGGTTAAATCTTACAGTATGATAATCCTAAAAAAAAAAAAAAAAACATATGATGATTAGCGGTGGTGAGCAAAAAAAGTTGTTTACTTTCCTTTACCCAGAAAATTTGCTTAAATTTAATAAACTCACTCTATGATGTATTAAAAATTAAACAAACTATTGATATCCTGTAGAGGGAGCTCTAATGTAAAATACCCCATCTGTTTCCTCAGAAAACATCTTTATCCTAGCAGAGACGCGTCATTAACTTAACTTTTTAAAATTGTATTTATGGATCTAATAAAATGTACAGTTAAAGTGTGTGGAGTTCTCTAAAACTGTTTTTTAATAATAATAAAAAAAAACAAGAAAACATTTCAACAGTTTAGGCCTCCTAAAGCGCATATTACCATGAATAATGTGTAGGACTAATAAAACACCACGCGGCCTATTATTTGAACACACTTATTTAGTATAGTAGAAGTTACATGGTTTTGAACACATGCACGGTTTTTGGTCATAATGTTTGGTAATTATTTTTTTTTATTAAAGTCTCATTTAAAAAAAAATCTTCTAGCCCATCTTCTGAGCCTTTTTTTTTTTTTTGCTTTTCCATACATTTCTATAAATATCTAGAAATTCGTTTGCTTTTGCTTTATTGCTTTATGCGTATGCAATGTTCAAAAATGTATTATTTGTTATTGACCGCTATTAAACAACAAACATAACGTAAAGCTGCATTTGTTTAGTTAAAAGTGCGCTTTCTTTTTTAATATCATTTAAAATAGTTTTGTTCAAGATTTTAAGTAGGTAAAGTTCATTTTATATTTACAAAACAATAAACATTAGCACTTTTTTATTTTGTACTCTACTCCAGTTAGAAAAGAAACGACTTTAATGATTGATTTACATATATGTATATAATGGCCGATGTGTTGTACTTTTTAAAACGGATAATTTAAAACAAATATTTTAACATTACTGAAAAATAAATGCATTCAAAAATAACCACAGTACAGCTGTAACATTAGTTAATTTCAAAATTTAAAACAAACTTCCTTGCTGTAATCATTTAGACAATTACAGTGAAAAATATGTGTCTCAGCATTTTATAAAAGGATTTGTTAAAGCATTTCGTTTAAGAATATTTGTTTGCGTTCAGTCTTAAAACAGAATGTGGATCTCATTAGTGTTTTAAAGGCACCGTTCTCTTTCCATATCAGTAAGTGAATGAAACGTTATTTCCCCCCTTAAAAATATAGAATTATATTGCTGCAGTGTGTCTGTTTGTTAAACATTTTCAATCAGTGAACTGCTGACAGAAAAGGGTGATCACATGACTGATAAATAAACACAACGAAAAGGCGGGTAAGTTAGCAATATAAACATTTACTCTATTATACTCTCATGTTAAGGGAAGTGCTAGGCAACATCCATAGCTATTTTACAAATTCAAAGGCTCATTTATGTAAAAAAAAAAAAAAAAATCAATAGACATTTTCTCTTCAAAGAAATGAAGTATTGCATTTATCCATGCGGAGAATGTGAAATAGAAAAAAAAACACGACGAAAAATATTTATTTCACTGTCCATTATAGTCTGTAAGGAAGGGCTCATAAGGCGTGAGTCCTGGCGTCTGCGTGCTTGTTAATCATAACGCTGCTGCTCGGCTGTTTAAGTCCAAAGTAATGGTGTGTTAATGCGAGCTGTTGAGCAGAAATGGCCATTTTTGTCCAGTTGTGCATGCTCCCGGCAGAGCTCTGCGCAGCAGTCCTGCTCATTACTGCAGACTTTTTCGGATGATCTGGCGTCGTGGCTGTTTCTGCCAAAGACCAAATTTTGGGCTTTTGTGGTGGGTTTAGATTCCTCAAGGGCTCTACTGTGGGGCTTTTCCTGTCCTCAGCCCTCTGTCCCTCCGCGCAGTTGTCACTGTCTTTCATTCCGGTATTTTTTACAAAACTTTCCCTCTGTCCCTGCGTGTCCTCAAACCCCTCGGACGCGTCTGAGTCACTCCTGTCCGTTTCCGTGATTTTGGAATCCGATCTGAGTTCGTCTCGACAGTCCGAGTCTTCCTTGTTTTCGATGTTCTCTGTGTCGATGTTCTCCAGGTCGATCTCCTCGTCGTCGTCCTCGTCCCGCTTGTCCTCTTCCTCCTCACCCTCGTTGTCGCTCGGGTAAACGTTTCCCTCCTCGTCCGGTTGTGTCTTTGGTACCCAGGTCATCTTGTTCTCCTTCTTCAGTCTCCTGCGCGCATTTGCGAACCAGGTGGACACTTGTGTGAGAGTCATTTTGGTGATGATGGCCAGCATGATCTTCTCGCCCTTGGTGGGATACGGGTTCTTCCTGTGCTCGCTCAGCCAGGCCTTCAGGGTACTTGTGCTCTCACGGGTGGCGTTTTTGGGTCGCGACGCATCTCCATACTGATACTGGCTATAAGGGAAGAAAGCTGGATGCCCGGGGGGAAACCCAGGGTGCTGCATCCCGGGACTCTCTTTCAGCTCGTATGGACTGGTCTGGATAAACACACAAGTACACAACAAGCACGTGAGTGGCGCATGAAAAACCCACCATATTCACAACAAAATCCCCAGGTTAGACTGAAAACCTTACTTAAACAAATAGGGTGGTTTAGGGCTGCTCTGGGGATCTGGATGCTTCCAGGAAAATTCTTTAATATTACAAATATTCTTACAAGAACCGTAAAACTGAACATTCGTTTTAAATTAAACAATGATGAATAAATTTACATCAACACACAGAACGTCACTGTAACTGTTATTATTATTATTATTATTATTATATAATTTTTTTATTTTACAGCTTATGCACTGTATGTGTTTATTTATTTTACACTTGTAAGTATGTTTATAAAGTTGAATAATAATAATAATAATAATAATAATAATAATAATAATTATTATTATTATTATTATAAACATCATAATAAAAATAATCATAAACATAATAATAATGATGATGATCAGTTGCGTTTCGGTAATAATAAGGAAAAAAAAATCATATTCGTCAGAGAAATTAAACAGCTTTTGTTTCTTTAAATATCTCACTAAAGGGAAGCCAGCATTTAGCAATTCTCGGAAAACGCATTAAGAAGCGTTTAAATAACTCACCAGGTGGTTGAGCACGGAGACGTCGCTGGAGTAGGGCAGGAAGGCGCTGTATGCCTGGTTGGCGCTGAATGGAGATCCGTACAGAGAAAGGGAGTTAGAGATGCTGCTGGTCGGGCTGAGCTCGGCACCCACACGGCCCGCCAGCATTCCGGCCCGATCAGTCGGATACAGCGCTCTCACATACTTATAGCCGAGCTGCGGGAGAGCCATGGTGCTACACTCGAGGTCCCTGCACCTGAACACAAGCGCACTGTCCCCTCTGACTCCGCTGATCCACGTGAAAACGCGCGCAATGAAAAGTGTACAGCCGATGAGCGCCCCTCTCTCACTCGCTTATTGATCCGGGTGGACTGAGGTCAGGTCCTCCCAGATTGTCTCTGATTGCTCCGAGCCCTTGGTCTGATTGACATTTCTAGTCTCTCGGTAGCCCCTCCCATTTCTTGAACACACCACTCACCTCTCTCTCTCTCTCTCTCTCTCTCTCCACGCATACACACACACACACACACACACACACACACAAACAGTCTGTCGCCCGTACTATTAGGCAATATCCTATTATCTCATAATCATATCAAAATAGATTTAGCCCACAAACGAATCGGATAAACACAATTTTGCCCCAATGCGGCCGTTTAATGAAAAAAAAGCGCTGCTTTGAATTAAAACAATGATTACATAGAAAAAGCACTTTTGCTCGTAGAGAATGTTTAAAAACAGTTACATTGAGATGATGAAAATGAATCATGTGCATTACAAATGTAGTTTTTTTGTAAACTAATATTTATACGTTTAATAAAAATACTGAATGACACCAATAATAATAATAATAATAATAATAATAATAATAATAATATCACTTTCTCTTAACTGTCGGCATTAGTGGATTTCAACTTCGTTCCATATTGCACAATAATACTAGCACATGCACTTTAATTAATAATATTTATCGTATGTGTTTAAAGATTTATTAAGAATAAAACATCTGCTCACTGTCTGTATTTAACGGAATCTATAGTGCTATGTTTCATATATCGTTTGCATACAAAATATCCTCCATAAGACATTATTATCCGAATATGTCAGATACTTATTTTATTTTTTAACATTATTGTAATCTCACAAAAAAATGTCAACCTTAATTTCACGAGACTCTAAACAAATAAAAGCAGAAAACTGAAGTGCGGATTTCTAAGAGATGAGCGCCGGAAGAGCGGCTCTAACTTCATTAGTTGAATTTGATTTCAACTCAGTCATCAAATACTCAAAGCAGTCCAATCTCTCCCAACCCCCTTGAAAAATCCAATAGTATGCAATTCCTAACTGGAAATACTATGAGCAATAGATATTCTCACGAAAGAAATAAACGAATAGCATAATAATACATAATATTGTAATTGAATAAGATTAGAGCCGCAACAAAGCTTCATATAAAGGTCCTAAAAGCTGTACATTGTTAAATTATATTCATAAATGCTTATGAAATATATATATATATATATATATATATATATATATATATATATATATATATATATATATATATATATAAAATCTGTTCAGTAATAGTTGTGTTATTGCTTGTGGACTTGATTTAAAGGGAAAACAGTTCTTTGTTTATTTCTTTGTTAATTAAACACGCAAATGTGTTTGCTAAGGATACCATTGACCTGAACAAACCTGAAAAAGCTACAAGATGCACATTGATTTAACATTATCCATGATCAATAATGAAACCAAGGAACTCTGTATAACAGAATCATACTGACTGCCTGACTGCCTTCAACTGCAATCAAACCTTTCACCCTCTCCAAGTAATTTTACTGATTTTAATCTTTGGGGGAAAATAAAAAAAAAAAAAAAAAAAAAAAAAAAAATATATATATATATATATATATATATATATATATATATATATATATATGGAGATGGACATGGACATGTAAACTAGAAAGACATGGAATTACATGTGAAAAAGGAAGTATATCAAATACACAGTGTTAACCAAGTTACAGTGTTCACTATTTATACTGATTTTCAGGGTTACAGGTCTGGATCTTAACCTATTATTTTCCTGCGGGACCACAAAAAATGAGGGACTAATCCCATATAAGAGACGGACCTTTTCCACAGTGGTTTTGGTTTTTAGCCACTGTAGGTTGTTGTAAAGCATAGTGAAATTGGTGAAAGCAGGACAAGGCTCTGGGCCTTTCTTTATTAACCTGACTCAAATACACTATACAATCCTCCATGGCGTTAGAGATTCAGCTTTCTACCAAGACCTCATCAATCCTATCTCTCGCCAGCATTGATCGAGCCTCTCTGGACCTGCACAGGCCGATGAGCCTAAATAAGCACTCCATTACCGGAGGGCTTCTGACTGCAGAGTTGTTATGCCAAGATTAGTGGCAGCCAATCTGACCTGTCAACATTGATTTGCACGCTGGAATCACTTGAAGGGGGGAAAAAGGGAGAAATGGTGTTTGCAAATTAATTGAACATCCACCCCCCCACACACACCCATCTCTTTCTCTCCTCTCCTTCTCTGTTTCCATCTGTCTCTCAAGCTCTCTCTCTCTCCATTCTCATTCTCACTCTTAGCAGGCAAATGGCTGATTGAGGAATCAATACCTTCTTTTCCCTTTTAGCCAGCAGAAACAGCCCCCTTATGGCACACAGAATGGACAGCTTCACAGCCAGTTAGTCTTAAGTAATAGATACATTGCACTCAGCCAGGCTGAAGAGACAGCTCATTTTGTCCCTCTCCTTTCATCCCTGGCCCGATTACATACACCTATGACATACACCAAACGCATTCCTTTCTTTCTTCTGCTCTTTTTTTTTTTACTGGACATCAATGAAAAGGACAAACCTATTTCCGCCCTTAACACTTAATACAAGTGATTTCCTTCTGCTTAAGGGCTACAGGTTAATAAAACCCACCCTCCGTTGTGTTTGTTTCCCTGTGAAGTTTAGTAGCTGACCAACCAAGCTTGTAATTACAATATTACAGAGACTGGCCTCAGATCTGTATATAAATCTCCCCATCCAATTACAAGATGTAATAATTCTGCACTCAAGCTGGTAATGAGCTCTAATGCCAGTGCTGGAGCTAATCCCCATCGGATGCAGCACAGATCAGATGTTGGCTTTGTCATTAGACTGGCAGAAAATCATTATTTCATGTTCAAATAGAAAATGAGGTTGGTGGGGAAGTTAATTTCTCTCCGCTCTGTCAAGCATGGACAAGAATTTAATGATTTAATTACAGTTGTAAGCTCTTTGGATCAGACTTAAATTGAGCTGAGATTTTTTCCCCGCAGTCTTTTATTTTTTTTTTTCTAATACAGCCATGGAAAAGGCCAGGTGAATCAAAGGTTTTGACATGAGTTCAGAATTATCAGGATGGCCCCGTCCTTAGGAAAAGAATATAAGAGCTATTGTGTCTTGCTCAGAAGATTTACTAATACCATTTTATTGCTACAATATGTTTTTGTCAAATACAGACCTAAGGTCTATTTTTTGCATTATTTATAGGACCACACATGGTCCACTTTAGACACTGATAAATTTATGTAGTGAAAAAACAAATTTTTTAAATGCTTTTCGTTCTATTGGATCACATGGTTTGATAGACCAAGACACAAAGTAGCCACTCTTATTTAAACCCTTTTAACCTCTCAATGGTTTTATCAGTAGACAAAGTTGACTGTCAGCTGTCTCCCTTTCAGTGTGGGAATTAGGAAATCTTTTGTCTCCGGTGGTCTTATATAACCTGCCAGGATTTCTCCTATGTTGACATCTGTCCACAGCAGTCAGATAAGAATATGTAAGGTTGCATTTAAATATTCACAGCTTTCATATCTGTCGCTCAAAATGACAGACCTACCTTTTCCTCTTACATATTCACAAATGACCCCTTCTATCCCCTCCCATAAGAAAAAAATCTCTTTAGGGATATGGCAGATATACTGCTATAATGGATGACAAGAGGACCACATTTTCAGATTGCTGAAATCTCACTATTCACTCTCATATATTTTTTAAATATATTTTAATGATTATTTACCAAATATTGTTTACTGACAAGTGCAGTGCAATAAAAAGAAAACCTTGTGTTAAGTCACAAAATAATAGATCAGACAACAACACTTTAGAAAAAAGTTGGTCAAAGTTTTATTTAATGACTTTTAATGAGTTCCCTGTTCCTGTGTGTGTTTTAGAAAAAGGAAAAAAAACTAATTTGAGGTTGTTTGTTTTAAAAGGTTGTGTGTGAGAAAGTAAAGCAGTGTGTGTGTGCACTATGAGGATGTAGCAGGCTAGTGAGATGTAGTATGGTGTGCAGGTGAAGCGCCACATGATTCACCCTTGCTCTTTTATGGCTCATGTCTCTAATGTGTCAGGATTACCAGTTTTACATTGCATACAATTTCTACATTCAACACAAATTGACCAGGTTTTCTATGTCAAGTGCATTCTTTTCCAGCCATTTTAATGTATTGTGGTGTGAATGTATTTTTCAACTGCTGCTCATGATATAAATCCTTGAATAGACCAGGAACATGCATTGTAATGTAAAACATGCTCAGGAGGAGAAAGGCAATTATAAGCTTAAGAGAATGATTACAATCTGAAATGAATGTGCCCCTTCTTGCACTCAGCCCTCCACCATGGTCACTTTTTTTTCACGAGAGGAAAAATTAATCTCTTCCAATCTTTAGACAGGATAATCAGGTCTGTCCCTCACATCTGGTCTTCCTGTGGCTGTAGCTCTGAGCGAGCGAGTGAGAGAGAGAGAGAACGCAGTAATTAATGACTCTCACCCTTGGGCTGACACACTGCAGACAGTAATGGATTGGCTGCTATCAGGTCTGACCATCCGTTAGTTCGTGGGAAAATATCATCATGCTGTACCTTGACGGGATGGAGTGAATCCTCATGAAATGAGCTTTGGAAGAGCTGTACCGAGTGGACAGTGATGCAAACTGTGTTGTGGTTAGTTAGTGAATGTCATGCAATTGATTGACAAGAGAGCTCTCATGCCTGGAAGACAACATACAGTACTAATGTTAACGGGAAGGTCTAATTTATCTTTAAAACCTTCAAAATTTAATATGTCCAATAAATTAAATGCAAACAATGCCCAATTCTCTTTTACAGCAAATTCTCTTGAACAAACATGCAGTTGAGGGAGAGGGTAAATCATTAGCATAAATGCATTAGAATATGAATAAAACAGAGTTCAGTGTTCTCTTTTGCTGAGGATTAATATATATTCATACTGCATTTCCCAGATCAGGTTCAATACCCAACAATCCACAGCTATTAATATTTAAATGCTGTTTTTATTTAAAGTCAATACTGTGCACTGGGTGTTTATGCCAAAGTGATATTAAAGATCTCGATAAGTTTCTCCTGAGAGCTGCACTTGAGTGGCTGCATCCTGCCGGCTGTTGTGATCTGTGAAATCCAATTTAACACAAAGCAGCCTTATTTACAGAGAACCCCGAGATAAACATACCTGAATGACTTCTGTCCAGAAGCATTTAGCTTGAGAGCTTTGTTCTCAGGGTGTGTTTTAACTCTTACTATGTGATAAATGTATCTCCGGCTGAAACTTGACTTGTCATATAGACCGCAACCAAAATCATTTCTTCTTTTATTTCACAAAACTGTTATCACTGACTGTATTACATGCCTGCTGATATTTGAATAAAGGCAAAAGACTTTTTCAACTTGTCTTTAAGATTTTCATTCTGAAAATGTACAGTACTGTGCAAAAGTCATGAGACCCCTCATTTCTTTATATTTAGTTTCCAAAAAGACAGACTTTCTTGTATGTTTTAATGTAGCCTTGAGTAATAGTTCTTTAGACTTTTTATAGAGCGTTTTTGGCTCTCGTTTTCAGTCCAGGAACTGTATTTAAAGTTTCAAAGGAATGTTTTTTGTTTGTTAAGCCTCAAGTAGACCACGAATCATTCAAGAATAAAAACCCACCTAACTTAAGGCATGAGTTAATGAGAAATAGGTACAGATAATGACAGATGATCAGGCCAATAATTAGTATACTAATGATTCTGAATGCTGAGTGGTTGGACCAGATGAGAGGGGAAATGAGGTTGCTGCTAAAGTTGTTACATAAAGAACCAATTTGTTTGGTATCTTTAGGCACTTTTTTCAGCCCGTCACAGTAAAAAAACTTTAATATAATTTAGTGTGGGCATTGGTAGCTCAGTGGTAGATTTCTTGCCTGCCATGCAGAAGGCCCGGGTTCGATCCCCAGCCACTAGATCAGTGTCGGTCCCAAGCCCAGATTTAATGGAAGGGTTGCGTCAGGAAGGGCATTCAGCTTAAAACCTGTGGCAATTTGTTGTGTGGATCGGATGGCCCGCTGTGGCGATCACTTGACTGGAGCAGCCAAAAGACTAACAACATTTAATATAATTTATTATTAAAAAAAAAGAGCGTGGCTCAAAGATTTTTTACAGTACTTGCATATCAAACACTGGGATCCTAAATGATAAAAAATGTATCACCTACAAAGAAAAAAGGTGGTAAAATGACCTATAGCTCTTAACAGATTAGTCATCTTCAGTTTTTCTCACTGTGCAGACTGTGAACTGATTAGCACTGGCTGCTCTTTATACTTAAGCAACAGAAGTGCTATAGACGCTAACAGCCTCTATGAGAATCCCATTACTCCATACGGGCTGAACAGCCAAATCACCATAAACTGCCATAATTACCACATTACACTTCACTTTATTACCATCTCCCTCCAGATGCAGGTAACACCAGCTATTGATATACCCCCACCCCCACCCCAAAGCATGCATTTACATACAAATTGAGGATTTTTATATTTATTTATTCCTATTAATCAGTCCCGTGGTGGGAATCAAGCACCGGCACTCCATCAGCGTTTAAATACATTTTGGTGACATTTCTCTCCTGCTTTAGTATGATAGCAGTGAGCAGGAGGATAATGTAGCCATGATTACTTTTTCCATTGAAAGGACAAACGCTTTCATTTTTCCTGTCATCTTGAATAAGTGTTAAAGAGGTTTTAGGGCCCTTGGTTGTTTGCTCGGTATGCAGAGTGAGTGCAGCACGGTGATGGGCGTATTAAATAACTATTAGTGGCCAGACTCAGAGCCATTACCACATCGCTTCTCCTCTGAATATATCCCAACATTCAAAGCTTACTTTTCCTCCCCTCATTGTCCCACTCATATCTGTCTTTTTCCAGAATCAGACTGATGTATCTTTTCTTAAGCAGCATGCACGGCTCATTTGTATAGTAAGGAAAGTGGATACCTACAGTAGTAATAGCGGTCAAATGATTTAAGTGCTGACCTGAATTTCTCTTCTTTTAGCACTCTATTATTGGCACAGAACAACTTGCACTTTAATTGTGTGCAGTCCATAAGTAACTGGACATTTTGTTCTCTTGGCTGGAGTTCAGGACATAAACAGGCTGTTAGATGCAGAATGTCAACTATAATTTGAGAGTATTTTTGTCATCAACTAAACCGAGTCAGTTCACCCAGCAGTCATGTCCATGTCATCATATGTCGCAGAGCACATTCTCCGTGTGTCTCTATTATACTCCACATTTATTTCTATTCCTGCAGTTTACCCTAATGTTCAATATGCTTTACATCTATTTTGCTAAGCATATCAGTGGTTGGCATCTTTGATTTTCGTGTTGAGAGACAACAGATCACAGATGCATTACTACTTTCAGAAATAACCCTAGACCTATCCTTAGCGCTTTTAGCTCTCATGACTTAATGATGCAATGACACACAGATTGTACACAAACAATTGAAGACTAATTTTTGCAATCACTTTCACTGATTCGAAAATCAAAGCCGCATTAACTCTCCTTTGAAACAAGAGAGTATGAAAGAAGTATGAAACACCCTGTAAAACTGTAGACTTAAACCTCAGAACTGCTGCTCTAATCATAAAGACTACTCTTGTGCACATTGAAGACTGCACACTTATCCTAATACAGCATGCACATTTATAGCGTTTAAATAGATAGAGGATAGTTATAATTGTGCGATGAGTCATCCATTACCATCCTTTTATGTTTAAGGTCTTTATTTCAGGTGGAATCCCATTCAGATCCTTTGGTACACTATCACAGCCTCGATCGCTACACATTACCTATACATCAAATGCTACAATCCTGACATAAGCTCTACACGGAAGATCAATTTGTTCACAGTATTCCTAAACTAATGGCGTACGAACATTCTTATCTAGCTTAAATAGAGAAGTGCTGTCAGTCAGATTGTTGTGTGCTGAATGATGTCTGACTTTTCCTTTGTTTCCAAAGAAATATTACAAAATATGCTTAAAGCCAGCTTCACCTAAAACCAACTAACCTTTAATCCACCAGCTCACATGTTATCTGTGTTTGTGACGTTCAGAGGCAGTCGTTTTTAGCGTTAACCACAGCTGTGTGGGTACAAGGCTAAGACAGGATGTAGACTCTATCTCTCTCGTTAAAGTGGTAATACTTAGTGCAAACATCAGTGAGAGAGGGAAAGCAATTATTTTCCCTACCGCATCCATCTTTTGTTGGTAAGGAAGAAGAGGAAGGAGGGATGAAGGCAGAGTAGAGAGAGAGAGAGCAGAAGCGTAGAGTAAAGGGGGAGGAGAGAACACAGCTAGTTAAACATGCACACACTCCAGGAATGTGAGGCAGGCTTGTCAAAGCATCAATGCCAGGTGCTTTGGTTTGAGGGTCAACTGAGAACAGCACACCATGTTTGTGTGTTCAATGGATCATAAAGATACTTGACGACTGACCGTTATTCTTTTCTCTTTAAAAGACGCTTTATGGCTGTGGCTTCCGATATCAGCTGCCCTGCCGACCAACACTGTAGCATTCAGCACTGTATAGTCCTCTTACATAAAATCAGGTATATCCTTAACAAGCACTGTAGTGTAGTTCTACACACACACAAACACACACACTGCACCATTTAATGTGTCCACTGCAAATGATAATCCTTTTTTTTCTTCTCTTCACGGCTTCAGATCTTTGTTATAGATATGACGAGGTGCATTAGTTCCACCAAGTATTATCTGTGCCTTTACTGTCTCATGACCATAAGGCACACAGTACTGTAGCAGCTATAGCTGTGTTATGGTGCTGAAGAAAAAGCTGGATGTTAGTCTTGCTGAATAGCTCGGACACAGATCTAACACCTTCCACCTCAGTGATTTGTTATGGTCAGCCAGATCGCCGCTCCTCCTCTACCAATCGCATTATAGCTCTATAGCCGCTTCCCTGCTGCTCTGATCTCAGGACGGTGTCCTCCTCCCAATTCCCGACCCCGTCCCTTATCAGGGAAAGTGCAGAACCTGATCACAGATCAGCACGACAAGCCAACTTCTTCCAACATCCTCGTTTGTTGAGCCAACTGTGTGGAACCATACTTGTTTAGGGCCGAGGTAGCTTAATCCTATTAGCAGCTCCCCTTCTGAGCAAAGGAGAGGGGAATGTGAGGGCTGAAACGAAAGCCCAGCAGCAGCCAAAAGAGCAGCGAGAGGCCTACTCTGCTTGCCACTTAACTGGGTTTAGCTCCACCGCAATAGCTGTGTAATTTCAGTCTTTTCCTTGTTGTTGTTCACTTAAAATCAAATCACATACATGACTGATAGATCACAGAGAAAAGATGTAACGGAGAGAGAAACGGGAAGCAGATAGCCTCTCTGAAACCACCTGCAACTGCGAAAGCCAGTGTGCTGTCAACCTGGCGGAGTGATTGTGTTTCAGAAAGTTCACATAATTCACGCGATGAGTGAAATAATAATTGAATCACTTTCTATATCTTGATTTGAGTCGTAGTTCAATTGTATTGGTAAATTGGTTTCGGCTACATCTGCCGTTATTGTGATAAATGTTTGCCCGTGTTCTTTCAGTGTAATTTGATTCAGTGTTATTATATGAAATGTGAGAGACAATTCTGCTGCTTCTGCCATTTAAACATGCAAATGATTGTGCTCCAGATTCCACAGAGTTCTGTGCAGCTCCTCCGTAGACACGCAGTAACCAAACCCTGGTCTTCGACTGAGAAGCTTTGTGCGGCTCTATTTATCTCCCTCCACTTAGTGTGTGAGAGGTAATCTTCAAAGGCGTCAGTTTAGCTCCACTACAATGGCCCCTTAAGGAGCTTGAGATTGTGCTGATCATTAAATATACTTCTGTTCACCAGAGGCCCATGCAACACTATCAGTATATTTAAAAGAAAAAACGGTTTTATTTCACTTATTTATTTGTTACAAAGTGCAGGCCAATTTTGCATGCCAACACTCCACCTGGACAATGAATATGAAGTAAGGAGACAAATATATGTGGCTACAGCCATCTGAGAGTTCCTGCAATGAATTTTCAATGGCACAGCGACATCCCATCATTTCCCATGCCTACTTACTGAGACTGTGTCTCTTAGGACTCTGTTTATTATTCAAATCCAGCGAGGATTTGTTATTGCAGTTTTATTGCATTAGATGTGAATGATGGAAAGCAGTGAAAGGCTGCGGTTGGACGGGAGAGGCTGTCACTGCTGCTGTGTAAATCTGGTTGACATATTTTTCACTCAGATCAAATTTCAATATTCAGGCTATGGTGAATCAGATGCAAATTATGGATTTTTCATTTTCAGCACTCGTGCGAGGGTACATCACTTCACATCAACAGCCCTTATTGTCAGCTTTCCCATCCCAGTCCGCATGACTCGGCTTCCCATGAATCATATAACCATTATATATCTTTACTGCTCTGGATTATAAAGCTATGAATGCAAATTTAGTCTTTTTACGTTTTTATTGCTTAATGCACATTACTCTTAACAGACACTACATTTCATCGGGAAATTACTCTTTCTCTGTCTAGACAATACTCCTATTGCACGTCATTCATTGATTTCTTTTAACGTAACACACCTTGGATTAACTCCTCATATTTGGCAGGAAAGTACCTGTAGGTCTGTGGTTGAGACACATGCATACACTTGCTCGCACAGCCATAAACAAATGTCCACGCAGACACATGCACACACATCCTGTTCCTCTACAGTCCCAGAGCAGACCTATCAGGTCTGATTAGCGGGGTGTCAGCTTTGTGTTTTTGCCCTTAAGCTACGGCGCTTGTATGACAGCGATACCTCGTCCCTTATCGACTCACTTTCTTTTCAAAAGCTCCCCTCCTCTGGTCAGCGTGGGCACGGAGGAGGCGAGCGCTTGCGCCGGCCTCTGATTCGGCCCTGTCTCGCCGCCGGCTGTGTGTGGAAATTGTGTTTAGGAGCACAGGTGCCCACACTAAGTGTGTATCAATGGCCTGTTAACCAGGGTGCTCAAATTGAAGTGGGAGGGTTGTAATTAGAGGCAGAGCTCTTTTGTTGCTGCTTGAAAGGCCAGCGGGAGGGGGAGAGCAGCACAATGTGGAGGGTTGCTGGAGCTCTCAGAGCAGCATGGTGTTGTGGACTGGGTGGGAGATTATAAGCACTGTGAAGCGTGACTGGAGCGGAGTGAGAGAGGGGAGATTTGGCCCTCGGTGGCCTCTCTGTGGGCTCTCTGCTTACAGCCTCGGGCTAAAGCTCAGCCTGAATGATCTATACTTCTGATTATGCCACTCATACTGTCTGTTTTATGAAGCAGAGCAAAAGGTAAGGGCATTAGGAAGGTTAAGAACTGGGTTTGGTTGGTGGTGTCTGGCTCATTTTGGTGTTCGCTGCCAAATTACATGTGCAGTGGAATGACGGTGCAGTGGTTAAAGCTCTGAGCTGGTGACTGGAAGATTGTGCCTTGAAATCGTATAAGTTCCAGAAAGCCACTGTTGCACATTTGAGAAGAACCCTTAACCTTTTAAGTATACAAATTGTAATTCCTTTTTAATAAAGAAATGCAAATAATTTATTGTTTTGGCAAAAAATGCATGTGTCTATGCCTCTGCTTTTTTTTTTTTTTTTTTTTTACACCATCCACCATCCAGATATCATTTGCTCTTTAATTTTTTTTTTTTTTGCTCCAGCATGTAGATGTAGGGTGTGTGCTGTGCAGATAGCTCTCAGCTGTGCTGTACTAATCACTCTACATTTGACCTCAGGCTAAATCAGCAGGACGATCCATTCATCATCACTCCAGCTGGAGAGGGGTTGTGCGGCGCTACAGGACGCCCCAACATGTGACAGCTGAGGCCCCCAAACTGTGCTCCTCGTGGGGGGAGGGAAGTGGGGGCACTCACACATCAAGCCTGGTCAATTCACACACCTACACACACCCCTACATGCGCTTTTCTGTTCGGGACAACCCCAAAAACCGATCCAGGCTTCTTATCTGACTGAGTACAGAAGGGGAACCATTGTTTAATAACTCAAACCTCCCACACAAGAGCCCCCTAGAGAGGGGGAGGAGACTATTTTTCAGAGGTTGGCTGTTTTGTGGGTGTCAACCCACACAGGTTAAGGCCTGAGCTCTTCCATTAAAGCCCAGTCTAAGAAGGTGCTCCCACTTGCACTGATGCTCATTAATGATTTCCAGAAAGAGATTTAACCTCATGCTGAGTCCTCTAGCAACATTGCTTACACAAGACCCCCTGCATACTGTGTCTTGCTTGGACACACACAAAGAGGGTTCCTCTTTGGGGTGGTTCTCAGGATATGTCCTGCTCTGTTGGTTCACAGCCACCTACAAAGGGTCAGAAGGTCTTCATGGTACTGATTCTGCTTATATCCTGACCCAGTAGCACTGCCTCATCATCTGCTAGAGTCATTAGCCTAATGGCTACAGAAGGGCCATGGAGTGTGACTAATTCTGTGCTACCATTCATCTCTGTAGATGATAATGACTGTTTAAGCCCATATGTTTACTATTCGAAGTAATTTCTGTTGGTACAAGTGTACAAGTGGCATTAAAAATAAGACTTTATGTATATTTATATTGTACAATTTATGTTTTTTTTTTTTTTAGAAGAAAGAATGAAGGTTAGTTCAGTGTAATGTGGTATTTTGACCTTTACCTTGTGCCCCACACTAAGGCATGTAGATAGACACATCTGTGAGGTCTTCACTAGTAGCAAAACCACCCTCCTTCCTTCTGGCATTCTTTACAAATCATTAAAACTGTCTGTCTGTTCTGCTCTATAAACTAGAGATTAGTTACAGCATTCGAACACATGAAAAATGCTGAGATCTTTATAAGCAGAACCATGTCTGTTTTTAACATGATCCTCCTTTGATTAACAGCAGAAAACACAGGCGGTACTCTTTCTGTGATTTATGCATCAACTATAAAGTTGCTTTATAAAATCTCGTTGGCTGAAAAGCTAGTAAGTAGTTTGCATACTGCTCAGTGGTCAATGGCCAATGCTCTTGAAAGCTCTATAGGAGAAACATTATTGCCCTTTTCCACTTGTTATGAAGGGAAATGACTGTTCTTCTCCCCATTCATATGCATCTGCTGCTATCAAAAAAAAAAAAAAACGCCCATGTAAACTTTTGCATTTTCTCCATGGAAAAGAGAATCTTTTTAGGTCACTGGAAAGATTGAGATTTATTTTTTTTTTTTCTGTGCATGTCACCCATTGAAGTGCCTCTGAAGTGGAAGGGTCCATTCAGTTGTTTAGTAACGCCTTTTGAAGTCGCTTTTCAGGTCATTAGCCCATTTCCCATTCAGCCAGATTCTTCATGACAGCCATTTTAGCTCAACAATGACCGTTAATGAGTTAACGCTTCTGTTGCATTCTCTGTTTTCATACAAGCTGGCCTGTGAGGCCAATGGGCTGGCTCTCAATTGGCTGCCTGTCTTTTTATTGGGTATCATAACAACTCCCAGCTGTGGGAGGGGACGCTGAGGTTTGAAGTTAACACAGTCTGAGAGGGGTCATGCCAAAGTTGAGAGGTCAATGCATTGTTGTGCTGCCAGTGAGAAGTGTATTTAGGAGCCTGTAAACAGTGCTCATCTCGTTTGGCCTCAGTTGCCTTCCCTGCTAGCCTTTTGTGCATGCTTATTCAAGTAGCCAATTACACCCAGCGCTTCTCAATAGGGTTAATTTTTAGTCCGCTTTGTGCTCCTTGTGTATCAAGTGCTCCTTGATAGGCGAAAAGGGCTCTGTAATTGATGATCATTAAGGGCTGTAAAGCTGTTTAGGCTTTGGATGGTGATTTGTGAATGAAGACAGATGCAGTGCTATAACAGCACTTCTCTGGAGACCATTGTCGAAGTGAGAATGAAATGGGAACTAAGCGATTTGACTGGCACTGTGGTGCTGACCTTAAGCTATCTGAGATTAAGTAATGCTGGGATAATGAACCAAGAGACATGAGAGCTCTCAGGCATCCACCAATTTCCTTAAAACCGAATCATTGCCAAACATATACAACCAAATTCGAAACTGTGTTGACTTTTTTTTTTTTTTCAGGAAACAGGAAATACAAAGATTCTTTCCCTTTTCGTTGTCTAAGTCTCTGGGTGGTAAAGCTGCACAACATTGGTGCAGAAAAAGTGAGGAAAAACAAAGAAAACAATCAGCTGCAGGACTGTTGGTCCTGTCAGTCAAGTGCGCTTTAATCTTAATGGAATCAGGCTTATAAGAGAGGTAGACAATATAAGATCACTACAGCCAGGGAGGCCTGGAAAGACTCCTCTTCATTCTACCTGTCCTCTATCCACTCATCTGTCCATCAAAGTTTCACTTCCTTCCCATGTTCACAATCATCTTCCATCACAACAGCAGCACTCTGTCCTTTCCTTTGCTTTATTTTCCTTTCCTTTCCTTTTTCTTCTCTTTCATGTCCTTTCCTTTCCTGTCCTGTCCTTTACTCTTTTTTTTCTGCATCAGCCTCTCTCCAGGAGCGAGGCCCACAAAGAATCTGATCTCTCTCTCTGGGAAACGGCAAGGTTTGGTTTTCTGCCTTATCGTCTGATTCACTCCCACTTCCTTACTGCCTCAAATATTTGCAGAGCCAACATGCCATTTAGCATGTGTGTAATTGACGAAGTGATTGTTGCCACTACAGAAGAACACACATCAGAGCAATTTGTAGGCAATGTCCTGGCATGCTTTTGCTTCGCAGAGCTCTCTCTCTCTTTCGCTCTGTCGGGTTGAAACGAAGATGTCGGTGCCGTGGGCTCTTCACCTGGCTGACTTGGAAAACGACAGCAACAGTAAAAGACATAGTGACAAAAGACTAACCTCTGGTCCATGACGAGCACCACATATAAATCACTGACAAATATGACTCAATTTCTTTCTGTCTGGATGTTTTGTCAGACCCAGGGTTCCCCTCTTTTATCTGTGTTTTTTTTTCAGCCAACCCTTTAAGAAATCGATGAAATGCACCACAGGCAGCTATCACATCATCTGAGCACATTAATCAGAAGCAGTGTTATCAGTGTAGTCGCAGCTTTATTATGTAGATCTGATTAATGCCACTGATAAAAGAGAGAGGGATTAATCAGGGATCAGCTCTGACTGATAGAGTTTTCATTAGAGGGAAACATTACATGTGTTTTAGTTGATTTTTTGGAGTCACAGAGCATGTGGGTCTCACTTATAACACTAGTAGTAACAAAGTGTTTTCGCCCATTGGGCTCAAAGTTAATCAGAGCAACCAGTTAAAATCTATTTAAATCTGTAACGCGTACTTTGTCTTTGATGCCGCAGACTGAGTGAAGCTCATGCTGCCTTTAAAGTGTGGGCTGTGTGACAGTCCAGACAAAAAGCTTTGTAGGCCACTTGCTGAACAGCTTTACTCTGTAATCAGCTAGTACATGGAGAATTGTTTTTTAATTACCAGTTGTGTACATTGTCTTTCTTTTGCGCTCAAAAACACACCTGCCTATCTAGGGCAACCCTCCCTCTTTACAATAACTTTTAAATAACCCTATCAGACCGATTTGCCTGATTGCCATTAGGTGCATAAGTGTAGAACAGTGTTGTATTGTGACTCAGTAGTTTGAAGTTACATTAAAAAGTCTTGATCAATCATTAAGCGTAGATACAAAGATAGAATCATTTCAAGGGAAGGAGAACAATGTTTACCCACCTGTTCTTGCCGGAGATTGTACAGTGGAGTAAAAGGTCCAAGACATGATAATAACTTATCAGCTGCTTTGTGTGATGGAATGAAAATGCTTTCACTGTTTGTGAACCTGTAGCTCATATAATACAGTATGGCATTATTATCCAATAAGTCTACGCTTTCCTTGGGTGCACACACCAAACATCTTGGAGCTACATCAAGTTTAAAAGAGAAAACAGTTAAATGTTTTTTAACATATCTAATGACAAACTGGGTGTGACTCATTCAAGGTTGTCCCAATGATCTGAAGAGGCTCAAGTAAAACTCTACTGTAATTATCCACACAAAGGCCAAGCCTAATTGTCCTAAAGTAATCCGATGGCCACTGAGAGAAAAGGATCCTTTCTCCAGGCTGAGGTGATCAATCTTTGTGGTGTCCCAGGAGCACAAAGAAAGTTCAGACAGGTTAAGCCATGATATATAGTCATGTATTGTATTCTCTTCGGCAGACAAGCGACACAAAGGAAAAGTTAACCTGGATGACTCCATTGTTGCTGTTGACTCACATCCGAGGAGAATTTAGCAATAAAAACAGGTCCTTTGTGATACCCGATAGCTGCGATGGAAACTAAATGAGAGTTCAGACTTCAAGTGATTAAGCTTATCTAATCGACATCTAAAATTCCAAACAGTATTTCGAACCATTTGGGTGAAGTTCAATCATTTTCACACCTGTTGACTATGTGTGTGTTCGTACAAGTTTTCCGTTAAAGTCCATTTCCATGAACCCTCTCTTCTTCATGGCTAAGCAGTTAGCCTGAGGTGACAGCGATATTTGATTTAAATTCTAACATAAACAAACATTTCTTAGCTCGGAGCAGGTGTGAGAGGCTGATGTAACTGATAGAGAATTGGGGTGACAGATGTTTGACCTTTCTGCATTCTCTCTGCTTAGCGAGGAACCCAGTAGCCTATGGGTGTGTTTCAACCAGCGGGCTTTAGAGAATAATGCACCACCTCTGTTGCTCCAAAACGATTTAAGATAGCGTTTAGCAACAAAAAAATACAGATATTTTCACCAAGTAGATATAGTTGTAAATCTTTCACATTTAGGAATAGAATCAACTGTTGAGTACCATAGTTAATATTAACACCCCAAAGATGATTATACTTCAGCACGATTAAATTCCTCGACTACTTTCTGGTAGCAACTCACAATAGTTATTTCTTCACAAGCTTCTCTCTTTTTTTCCTAAGGTTAACAAGATAAAAACATGCAAATTGCCATATTATCAAGGAACAAATACAAACTCCTTAATTTTTATGACAAGCCCTTGTTTAATTGACCAACACACTCATTTACTTATTGTCTATACTTTTTTATCCTGTATACAGGATTGTGGAGACCCTGAATGGGGTGCCAATCCATCGCAGGGCACACACACACACACTCAATTTGTGAATGCCAATTAGCCTGATCTGCATGTCCTTGGACTGTGGGAGGAAACCGGATACCTGAGGTGGGAATCGAACCTGGACCCTGGAGGTGCAAGGCGACAGTGCTAACCACTAAACCACCACACCATCATAAATAAATAAGCAGAAAGGTACAACTTAAGCTCTAAACACTGTAAAACACTGACACTGTATTCTCCTTACATACTGTAAATGCTAAATAACTGTCCATAAAAATAACATGATCACTAGCATTTACATAAGTCTGTACATACTGTAAGCACATTTAATTATAGAACTGCATATATATGTACAAAGATGTAAAACTGTGCTTCACCCTGCAGGCAGAACTGTTTGAATGGCTGTTATTAAAAATTCTTCTTCTTAATTTTTAACTTATATCCAATCAGATTATAAAATATCACATGAGGCTGCCCTTGCATGTAATAATCTTTATACGTCTGTCTCTTGTGTAAGTCTAATACATGACATGGAAAACAGTTTACTAAGTAATAAGCCAGTTATAATATGTAATTTATTGTCCTCTTGTTGAACCATCGACGGTGACCTAGGTTTAGACCACATCTTGACTACACATTACCTAAATTAGACTGTCACCAGTGTGTGTGTTTTGTGGACAGCACTGGGAATGTCACACCCTGGCAGAAATTACTGTCTAACAATTAATAATGGAAGCTGCTAATAATACACTGTCAAGTCTAAAGCCAAGCTTTGAAAAAAAAAACCCCTAATCTTTACATGTGATAATGTTAAAATACATAAGGATTGAAATTAATTGTAGGTTTTAATACAAATTAAATCATCTCTAAATACAGATATCTGTTTTCCTTACTTTAATAAACAGGTATTTTAATAGATTTATTATTATTATTATTATTATTATTATTATTATTATTATTTATTTATTTATTTATTTATTTGTTTATTTTAAAGAGTTTTTTAGTAACAGCATAGAAAAGACCAACATCATTTCTACTCCGAAAGCCACTGCCATGCTGGACATTGCCTGTGATAGCTGAACGTTTAGTGAGAAATACTTCACCTCTTGTTCAAACTTGGTTGAAGTAGTGGGAATAGAAGGAGCAGACAGGAACACTGTACAATAACATGTTTTCATGCTGTTACAGTTTGCATTAGCATTAGCTAATCATTAATGAGTTTATGCAATTTACAGAACTTGTGTTGTGCTTAAATAAATGTAATTTATTAACTTCTTATGTGGGTGTTCAGTTCAGCACATTTAAAAAAAAATGTGGGTCAAGTTTTTGTTGCATAGTCAAGGGTTCTTAGCTTTATAGAGGATTCTTCCAAGGGAAACACTCTGTTGTAAGGTTTATCACAGAGAGAAAAAAAAAACTCTAAATTGTATTAAAAGCTAAAAGTGATTTCCTCACGTAGTTAACCTCAGAAACAATTTGTGCTAGGCATTTTGTTTCACATACTCAATATGAAATTGTGGTTTCAATATATAAAAACATTTCAGTTCATGAAAGGCTAAAGTTTCCAGAACTACATAAAGGAATAGCAGTAAAGGTTTGGTGGATATGTAGGTAAGAACATTCTGAGGGCACATACAATGCTTTAGCAATTGAAAACTTTTGGCTTCATCCAGATTGGGGACCAATATATTGTCATTTCCGGGGGCTCAGTATCTCTAGCAGTGCATCGGACTACACATAATAAAACATAAAAATAAGTTTTCACAGATCACCACACATTTGTTTCTTACGCCAGTGTGTGAGGGTGTGTGTGAGTGCTCAGTGTGCTTAGGTCAATAAACAAGACTCAGAGTTCATAATCACTTAATCAATCCAAAAGAAATTTGTTATTATTTATTTTTTGGCATAAAACTACCACAATGTTGTATACAATGAATTGCACAGCCTTAGGAACGGTCTGCATACATATGCACAGATGACAAACAAATACTACAATAAATATCACTTCCACACAGCGTGTGAGTGTTTAGAATGAAACAGAAATGCAAGTGACAGCTCCAGGGATCAGGCTCCAGTTCTGTACGGAGGCTTCTCTGATTGCCAGAGCGAGACAGCAGTGATGATAACAGGGCGTAGTGCTGACTCCAACTCTCTCTTGCCCACTTTATACCTGAAATGAGAAGCACAGATGTCAATTAATTTTGGTTACCATAAGCCAGGGCTGCTATCATATGCAGCATATGACATGACAGAGGAGGAATATTTAGGAGGAAATTTACAAATTGACACACCAGGTTCCTGTGGATGACATTGTGCATGACTGTTTGAGTGGCAGATTTGTGGAAAACATTAATTCGTCAACTGCAATAATAAATAGCCATTTTACCATGGTACTTTCTAATGTTTACTTTAGAATCTAAAAGTAATGAGAAATAAGAAATGATGTTAATAGTTGTTATGGACTTTTTTTTTATTTTGACAGTTGAACAAGTAATTATGAAAACCTTATGTGGTGAGCCATTGAGAAGGGAAAAAAACATTTGCTACAGTTTTCTTTGATGACACGGAAATTAAGAAGAAAGCATAATGCCGGTATTTGTCATTTTCCCAAACTGAAGCCAGAGCCTATTAGCTTTGCATATCATGTTTACGCTAGGACAGCTGTTATTTAATTCCCGGTGCATTATAGGCATCCATATTACTTTATGGTGTGTTCATATAAACACACACACACACACCATTACGTAGATCATTAAAGACATGAATTAGCTCTTAATGCTCTTCTACCATACAGCTGTCACCAACACAGGGGGTTTAAACTCAATCTGTTTTTTTTTCTACAGAAACATAAAAAAAAATACTACAGTATAATCATGAATAATGATTTCTCCTGCAGTTGCAGGGACATGAATTGCTGAGAACATTTGTTTCATTTTGTGGATCCAATTCTTGGAGACAGCAAGAAAATATGTTTCTAAATCCTCCTTGTGTTGATGGGATGTTGACAGGGTGATTATTGGTGTGGGTGTGCATGAATAGCAGCAATAATAGCCACATTCCTACTTAAATCCACTTTGGATTAAATCAACTTAAGGAACATATATAATCTTTCAGCAGTTGTGTAAAGGCATAAAATGAAAGTGTCACTGTGCTCCACTTCCCTTTCTGCCCTTTTCTTCTTTCTCTTCTCCCAGTAGTGATTTTTTTTGTAGCAGCAGAGGGCAAGTACATGTTAAAGAGGGGTCAAGGGCATGTGGAGTAGAAAAGCTTCTGCTTTAAAATAACAAATGTACCGTCATCTGTACCATTGGGGAGTCATTAAAAATAATATACTCTGGCTTTGTGCTAGGTGAGGGACTTGTCTCCATTCCTCTCTCTCTCTCTCACTCTTGCTCTCTGTCTCTCTCTGTGACCGCCGGTGATTATCACAGTGGCCGTGTTCCAGCCATATGGACTCAGGCTGATCTGGGCGCAGCTCTAATACCTGGGTGGTTAATTAGGGGGCTGAATATTGGGCGACTGCACGCTGATCTGAACTCCCTCCAGATTCAACCACACCAAGAGCTCTTTTAAGTGGCATAAGGCCTCTAGGGACAGGGCCGAAATGGAGGGCTAATTATTTGAGATAACGCTGAATAGGGAAAGGGGGATTGTGCATTTGAAAGGAGGGCAGACACCAAAAGAGAGAAAAAAAGAAAGAAAGAAAGAATGAGGGCAAGCATGAGCGTTAGCAGTAAAGGTCACTGGTTTCTCATTTTCATGTAGAGTGTCAGCATCCTGTTATTCCTTTTTAAATGAGTGACAACAGATTGGGATTTCTTTTATAAACAAATTCACAATAGTCTGGTCTGTCTAAAGAGGCTGGTCTCTTTGTCCAATCTGTGGAGCTTGAAGTTAGATTGATAAACTGCATTACAGTTGCTACCTGTGCGGTGAAATTGAAAACGTATTACACAGGACTATTTAAATTGATTATCAAATCTGCACTGTTGATGGTCTTATAATGGACAGTCCATCCGCCTCCGTGTGATCGGGATAACGAGCCGCAGACGCCAGAGAGTTTCCTCCAGTGTTTAATCAGTGATATGTTTACCTCGCAGTGTAAGGTCAGAAACTGCAAACTATCTTTGCAAAGGTATAGAGCTCTAACCAAATTTGCCTTTCGGTCGATGTTACTTAAATAGAAAAACTTCACCTCTGAGCCTTTTTGTGCTCACTTCACCTCCCAGCCATGGTGAGCACAAAAAGGCAGAATGACTGACATAAAAAGTTACTACTGGTGATCCTTACCAATTCTCCCGAAGGACGGAATAATATCAAATCACATTCGGAACAAAAGCACAGGACCAAAACACAGGACAATTCGGTCTGAGCCTGAATTGGAATCGGCATGTTACTGCCTGCACAGCTTCTCTCGTGTTCGCTTCGAAATTGACATTCAGCCGTCGCTGTATCTTGAGAAACTGCAAACTGTCTAACACAGTTATATGATTACTGCTGTGTCTAGAGAAATTGTACATACTTTAATACAGTTATAGGAGGTCTTAAGCTCGCCGGCGCTAAGAGAGGCTTATGTTTCTAGAAGCACAGCAGTAATCCTATAACTGTGTTAAACTATACCGCTTAAGGCACAGCAAGCAGTCAGCTCATAACCATGTTAAACTATATTCAGTTTCTTCACCACCACACACACATCTCCCACCACATTAGGTTTTGGGCTTAGCTTTCTTCAATCACACCCACTGAATTGTTTCTCACGATGCTAAAACTCACTGGAGTTTACTTCTATTGTCTATATATTTTATAACAGTAACAGGGATGCTTAACCTTTAAAAGAGAAATGCTTGCATTATATCAGCCATCATTTGCCTAATGAAAAGGAGAAACGTTTACAATAAAAATGAAACATTGTGAATGTCATCTCCGTCATCTCTTTAATTGACAAATAAACTGTGAAGGATGCTAATTTGCCCGAGCAAACTGTAAATAACAGCCATCATTCAGTAAACAGTCACCAATCTGGACATTTAGTCAGGAGTGCAGACAGGGCCTGGGAGTGCCAGCTTGGCTGGGCACGGCTCATTGGTTTTGGTGGTGCCCGGGTAAAGGCCTGGCAGCAGTGCACCCATCACTGTGATTGAGAATCAGTGCCACAGCGGCACTCAATTTATATCCAGAGACTGTGAGAGACCTCCTGTTATCTTCTCTTGATTAATGCCAGACTGATAATTAGCTGTGTTTAGCTGCACTCCTGTCTGATATTACAGGGAGAGATATTGGTATATTTGATACATTTTTGCACTTCATATCACTGGGATTCCCTATTGTGATGTGCTCATTTTCATGGTATGGACTTGGCAAAGATGTACAAAATCTATGTGTCTGATGCAGAATATAGCATCTACCCAGGGTTTTTGGCAGTGACTAAAATAATATGTTTGGATTGTTTGTCCTCATTTTCAGCGGTATCCGATATCCAGCCAATCGAAAGAGAAAGACATTGAAAAAGTAGTCAGTGATGAGAACTTTTAGGAAGTGAATTGAATGCTGAATTAGTTTGGTCAGTTTGATCTAAGACATGGATAGTTATCAATACTTTTAAATGAATAAAAAGAGAGAGAGAGAAACAAGGAGAGATCTAAAAGGTGAGAAAGTCAATTACATTTCATAAGCTGTTGTGTTGAAACAAACTCCACATATGAATCCCTTCATCTCTTTTAATTTTTTTTACAATTCATTCCCCTTGTCTGTCTGTCTGTCTGTCGCTCAGCAGAGGATGCAGGAGAGCACTAGGTGATGGAGGCAGACCATGGAGTATCCATTTCCACGCACCATATGGAAACTCTGTTGTGTGTACAGAGGAGGTGTGCGGTAATAGTGACCTGAGCCATATGTGTTTTAGAGACTAACAAACACAACAGAGCTGCGTGGTTTCCCTAACACACAACATATGGGGGTCAATTCTGAGATAGGCTTTTGAAAAAAAAAAAAAGAAAAGAAAAGAAACCCTCCTACATATGCATGCTCTAGAACACTCTCACACTAACACAAATGCACAAATAGTAGCCAGCTCACACTCCGTCCAGTCAATGAATCTCAAGGGAATCTCTAATGAATTGCTCTATTGACACACTCCATGGTTTGCTTCATTAGTGAGGATGAGAGCTCGCTCACAGTAAGGGGCACTGAGTAGGGCTGAGCTTTTTGTTAGAGTTTTTCTATTTAAGTCATTTTATTATTCTGCTTTGCCTGTTACGCGGTTTTGTGTAGAATGTTGTCACTGCGGCATGTGAATACTCACGTTAAATATGCACCGGTTACTTTAATGGATAAAATCATGTCGATATGAAGAAAGAGCTTCCGTTAATGTTTACATCAAACATGAGAATGGGGAGAAAATATGTGATCTCAGTGACTTTGACCTTGGCATGGGTTTTTGGCCAAACTGGTGGGTGTGAGCAGTTAAAAAAAACGCTGATCTCCTGGGATTTTCACACATAACGGTCTCTAGAGTTTCCAAAGAGAGGTACAAAAAAAAAAAAAAAAAAAAAAGTCAGGGGAGAATAGCCAGACTAGTGCCAGCTGACAGGAGATATACAGCAAATAAAAACCCAGTCTTTATAACAGAAAAGCATCTGAGAACCCAGAATATTATTGGACTATGATGACTGCACTGTCATCCAAGAACAGGAATCTGAAGCTACAGTAGGCACAGGTTCACACAAACTGGACAGCTAAAGAAAAGACAAGGTGACATTTTCCCAATCTTCAGCTGCCAACTTTAGCTGAGTCTTTAGTTTGATGTTAATGCTAAGCGAAGCTCTGGCCTTGTACCTGAACGATTTTCTGCCTTGTGCCGCTGCCGCATGAATGGCCAGTGAGTATTCCATACTGTATATAAGACATATAATCATTTACATTCTACTTTGGTAATTAACTAGACTCTAAATTATTTGGGCATGTCTATGTCCAAGACACAAACGGAACTATACATCAAAGGCCAGGAATTAAACATTAATTATCATAAACAATAATCATAGACAAGGTCATTTCCCTTCATCCATACAGTACATCATGGAATCGGCTATACAATAAACAGATCTGTGTGTTTCAGTGGGGAGTAAAATGACAGCCACCCTCGCTGCTCCGTTGTGACGCTTTGATGACTGTGATATTAAAAAGCAGCTGGATATGAACGCAGACGCCTCTGTGTGCTGCTGCCACTGGATGTTTATGCAGCTAGGCCGAGTGGGGAGTTTGCTGCAGGAGACGCGACAGCACGCCTATCATTTCCAGGCCTGCACATTAACACTGGCCACACTCCTCCTGGAGTTACTGTCACTCATTTACCATTATCACACACACACACACACCGACCGACGCACACACACATATGCTCTAAGTGTTCCACATGTGAAAGATGTCTCTTTTACTACAAACAGTGAGAAGAACTGAGTCACAGTCAGCAGCGGCAAGAGGAGGCAAAACAGATTCAGTGCGCTTCAGTTCCGCTCGACTGACGGCTGTACTAAACGCGATGGGTGCTTAGTGAAGATCAGTGCCTCTGACTGCACATTAACACTCCACAGGAGAGTGTTTCCTGTGAAAGCAAGATTCTGGGAACACCAAGATAAATGGCTGATTCACGTCACTGCTTTCTTTCATTTCTTTGATATTGCTTCGCTTTCACTTTCCTTTAAGGTGTCAGTCAAAATGGCGAATGGCTTCATGATCAGAAAAAATCAGCAATTAATCATGAATAAAAAAAATAATAAAACAAACACAGAGAGGCCTTGATGGAAAATTTGAACAGGTTCATCTAACCGCCTTCATATATATAGTCTTTGATCATAGTTCTGAAAGCATAGCTGTTTTCCACACTGAAGTAAACCAGGCAGCACCAAGCGCTTGAAGACGGCACCTTTTCGAATTGAGCTCATTGACTCGAATTGAATTCAAAAGTGTCAACTGGGATTTTCAAATATACAAGAATCTCCCCAATTAGTCTCTGTCAAAATATCAGTTATCAGCCTCAACATGCAGACATTTATTACATCTGTAACAAATCAAGGGGTTATAAACACTTAAAGTTGGCTAACAACTTAGATCCGCATCTCTACATGCATTATCATAAACAAATTGTAACATCTTACTGCCATTTCTAATGGTCTGTTCAGGTCAACACAATAGACATGCTGATCTATTAGAGATCTATCACAGAGCTACGACATCATGTCTACGTTCACTTCAACACAGTTCTCTCCAGTCAAGTCTTAAATGCTAAACATAAATGGCAAAGTAGGTGAGAAAATGAATAGTTTCTAATGGGAGTTGGCCTAATGGGTTCCTTACCCATTTCCCAGCAGTATCTAATGATTTTAATGGTTAATGGAGACCATTAAGCCAAATCCCATTAGGAATGATTTTTGCTCAGCAGAGAATCTTTAATTAATTAAAGTTTACTCAAGTGTTGGAGCCATTATGGATGGATTCATACGTATATTATACAGCCCACAGCTACACAACGTGCTACTTTAAGGGCATGCGGCTGGAATACAATAACAACCGTGGATCCTCGCAGTTTTAAGTGTCCCTGCGATGGCACTATTGCTGGTGGCCTTTTGTGATGTGCAATACAGTGTAGCTACGTTGCTAACCACAGTGCTAGCATAATGCATTTTCCCACAGCATTGCTGCTCTTAAAGGTTAAAGTAGGCTTCCCTCTGCTCTAGTCCTCATTACTACATGAGTGCTCGCATTGACATTTTTTGGAAAGGTCACAGACACTTTCATGTGCTCAGCTTCATGTTTTCTTTAAATGTAAGTAAAGGCCAGGGTGCAGCTGGCCAGGGGGCCAAAGGAGCCAGTGGAGATCAAGGTGAGTAACTGGGGTTCATTTTAACGAGTCCGGTTGACAAAACTTCTCTCTCTTTCTCTCTCTCTCTGTCTCTCTCTTACACATACACGCTTCTTTGTGAGGGGAGTGAGTGATTTCTGTATTGAAGATGAGAGGTCAATACAGATGGATTGGGGAACGGTTGTCCTCTTACACTTCTCTGTATGGCACAGGTTTTGTAATATCCCTCAAGTAGTGAGCACTATTCACAGACTGTCACTTCATTCTTTATAACTCACTGGAAAATCCTAAAGTGTCTCACTTTTGAATTTTTAATAAAACCTATTTGTTCAATGTCCCCGCAGGGGGATGAGATTTCGCTCTCCAATAGAACGCCACATAGCGCCTCCCCAATCCTCTCCCAATCCTCTCTTATAGGTGGACACCAAATCACTGTGTAGTGTGACCGCACTTTGAATCTTAAGCACATTTATGTTAAATCCAGCCTCATTTCACAGGTATATTAAAATAGCGCTCACCCCTTTTTGAGAGAAAGAAAGACAGACGGAGGCAAAGATGGATGTCATCAGAGTCCAGTTTCGGCACCGCTATGCAAGAATAGGCGAGAGAAGGATTAAAGAAAGCGAATAAGCATACTGTGCAGCACAGGCTAGGTCAGGAACCTAATTTCACACTGACATTAAGGGCAATTTGGCCTTGGAAATATTTCGTCAAGCCTCTATTCAGCTGAAGAGTATAAAGCTATAAGTCTGCATTTTCTGAATATGAGATAGACAGTCTGAACCACGGTCATTTGAAGTGGATATAAATGGCGGCACTTACGTGCTGCAAGAGGTCGAAAAGAAGCACGGTGGATCATAAAAGAAAAGTGAGAGAGAGAGAGAGAGAGAGAGAGAGAGAATCATGAGTTTGAAAAGAGTGGTTGTAATGCCAATAGGAAAAGTACAGAGGGAATGTAACATCTATAAAACTTTTTTGCACTCTTCTGTTCAGCTATCATTTAAAGCTGCATGTCAAAATCTACAACACCCTGTCTAGAAGTGAACAACTGAGTAACACACTTAAAGAAAAACACGCACACTCATTTAACATGAGAGGGAGGTGTGTGAAAGGCCCTGATGGCCCTCTATGGATTATTGATTTTTTATTCCCTTCCTGCCCAGAAGGGGCTCCATTTGAACAGCACCATTACCTCCATAACGATTAGAGAGCAAACGTTAATTATGTAATTATGAAGGCAATAAGTGGCACGTGTGTGCATGGCTGTGCCGGTGAAGGCTTTAAACATTATCTCCAGTGTGCACATCCCGGCAGACAGGGTGAGAGGAAGAGATTAGAGCAGCCGAGGAGAAACAGACGGAGAAACCATTAACTAATCACAACAATTTCCCTCTATTACATTCACCAGTGCCTTTACACAGGCAGTGCACAAACACACACACACGCACACACACACACAGAGCGTATGTAAATACAAGTGATAGACAGCAGACTGGAATATCACACACATCTTCCGACACTAAAACTGTTACAGGATTGAGAAGTACATACAGTAATCTCTCTCTCAAACACACACACACACAAATATATTTATATGCATATAGAAAAGTAGCTCTTTTGAATTTAGATAAAGTGTTTGTGATGAATGAGCCCCGGGCGGAGGGAAGATTCAAACTCTTCAATCTTCTCATCTGGATCTGTCCAAACTGAAAGGTGAGGAGACAAAATGAAATGGAATAAAAAGATGAGTGAGGCCACGAGTCAGATAAAGAGACTGAATGACTACTTCACCTTGACATAAAGAGACAGGGATGCCAGGAGCACAATGATTCTCTCTGCACTTGGCCAAACCTAAATGGCGAGAGATAAGATGCTGCAATTTAGAATATGCATGAATTGGTGGGGTGAGGCCCGAGCAGTCACCGTCCACGTCGGACAGCTGCTCTGTAAATGCAGATTTCGAATAACTAAATGCGAGATCATGTTTATATGCAAAGTTGTAGGAGCGAGTGTAGGAAATGGCCCGCAGCAGGTTCAGCTTATTCCCGAGCTCGACGGAGGGTACACACACTCTCTGAGCAAGTGTGTTCGATTAATAGACTAATTCATTCAAATAGTTGAGTTAGCCTGAATTAGAGGGAAGAGCCAGGGGAGTCTGTGACCTAAGGCCACTTATCATAGAGTGATTAAAACAGAGTCAAATGAGTCTGCTGATTTATGCACATGACAACACACACACAAACACACAAACACATGCTTAAACAGGGCATGCACAGCTAGAACTTAATGACAGTGAAATCTGCTATGCCTCAAGAGGAGGTGTTAATTTTCTGAGAGCGTGTATAGTACATATTTGTGTGTGTGTGCCTGTGTGTATGTGTGTGAGAGAAAGAGAGAGAGAGAGAGAGGGAGCGAGACCCTGCAGAGGTGTAAATGTGAGTGTGTCAGTAGGGGCTCTGGCTCCTGTCAGCTCTCACTGCTCACTAGTTGACGTCTGCGCCAGAGCGAGCCATCGTGTCCGCCGTCTCAATGCGGCCCTGCTTGGCTGCCCAGTGGAGCGCCATCTGCAACAACATACACACATGCAAAGCCTGTCAATCAAATACATGCTGTCAATCACACACGGGATAAGACTCACTCTATATTCACCTTCTCCTGGGAATAATAAATTGATTTTACTTTTACCTTACTTAATTGTAGGTGATAGTTCATAAGTTGTGCATCATGCACAGCAAGGTATTCAAAGTTTCTGCTTAAGATGAAAAAAATTATAATTATAAAAAACATAAACAGTTCAAGTATAATAAACCTGCTTTATAAATAAAATAAAATAAGCAGAAAATGATTTTTTTCAGATGGTTTTTTTTTTTTTTTTTGCCATTTCATTGGTGCAGGGGTGTCGGGAGATCCACCATCCTGCAACACAAAAATATATATATATTCTAGCGCACCTGATCCAGCTAATGATTATCTACAGGAGCTTCTTACTATTATAGCAGAGTGTTAAATTACAGTTGGAGCTAAACCCTGCCAAAACAGAGCTCCAGAAGTCCCAGTGTCAGTTCAGCCAGTTCTTATAAGCTAAAACAAAAAACTTAACATCAGTGTGTTATAATTCATCGATTACAAATGATATACAGCATGCAACTGCCACAAGGAACAAGAATGATTTTATTGCTAACTAGTAAATAATAGCTGATAGTACAATTACTACTGTACATAGTAGTAATCTGATTAATATTTAATAGTGGGTCAGCCTTATGCTACACATATCTCTAACTAGAAAAGTCACAGCCACACCACAAACACACACATTTTCTTATCACACTGTATGAATCACTGTACAACCTGCTTTTAATGCTATCAATTTTAGCACTAGTTTCCAAAAAAAAAAAAAAAAAAAAGCAATGCAGTCATTGCTGTTAAGCTCCTCTCTCCCTGCTCTGTGTAATGTAGAATGACTGTGCTGATTTATCAGGCGTTTGAGCAGCACCTCGCCTACGCTCCATTCACGGCCCATTTGCATAAGCAGATTTGGCCTGGGCGGAATGGGCAAGCACTGCTGCTGGTCATTAGCATACAGGCTAATTCAGCACAATGTTAGCTCACTGAGGCTGCACTAAAGAGCCTGATTCAAGGACATTTATCCCATCGCCTGCATTTAGCTTTACATCCTGTCAGACAGCTTGTTATGAGGTGCACACTTCATTTTCTCTAATTTAGCTCACCATATACACGATAGGGAAAATGCATATTTCCATACAGAACATTGCCTTTATAGTACTGCTAAATCTTAATAAAATAATGCCTTTTAACTGATTGTTTCAAACTGTAGTATACTGAACAAGGAAAAAAAGTATGTAAAAAAATATATGTTCATATCATTGTATATATAAAAATAAATGTTCATATCATTGTATATACATATAATATATATATATATATATATATATATATATATATATATATATTCTATATATAGGAATATATTGAGAGATAAAAAGAAAAATTCCTTGTATCACTTTATTACCTCCCAAAAATTTTTTTAAAATTTCCTAAAGTTAATGTTTTTGCCAGATTTAGGTGTAGGCATAGCATACATGCACAATGTAAGCCCCATGTATGTGTTTGGAAAGAGAGAAAGGACAAGAGAGAGAGAGAGAGAGGGAGAGAGAATAATTCTGGCGTGTCAGTGTCCCTCTCCACATCAGTGTCACTGACCATGTCAGTCTATTTATCCAGCAACACAGAGAGCCTCTCGCTCAGTCTACATTCCCTCACTGAGGACGACATCAAAGCCAGAGGTGCCCTGCTTTTGTGAAACTCTCCTCCCCAGTTTTCTCAACGCAATCTTTATCCATCCAAGATCAGTGCCAGCCTTTAACTGATGCTGAGCAGATTAACTGAATGCTTAAGCGCAGCCTAAGGGGAACTATAGTAACCTGTAATCTTCAAGTGGCTGAAAAGAAACTATGTATCTTGTCACACAGGAACTGGCATACCACCTTGACCCCACAAGCCCTCTTTTCTATAGTCCTGACTGTGCTGACAGCTCTTTGGTTAATTCACACTGACACAGTCCATTGAGAAATTCCCTGCCTCCTCCTCGCTCTTCTCGCCATTTCTCCTGTCTCTTCACAGTCCCGCTGAGCGCAGACCTTCCTCTATCAAGGGCAAGAAGAAGGTGCAATCACAGTACTCAGTATACTGCCATGGTTTAAAATGAATGCTTCTGGAGGACATGTCCACTTCTTTGGATTTTACTCACTTAGCATAATAAGTAGGGGTATAAAGAAGGTAAAGATTACATCACACATACGGTATACTTTGGGACATTTTAAGATACATGGCATAGGTTTAATTACAAAACAATTGTACCATATTAACAAACCTGTGCAAAAACATCTACAGTAGGAACAAAAAAATGTCATATCAACAATATCTGGTTTGGCCCATGGATTCAATCATGAGTTTATAAATTTAGCTGTGATATAATACTCTCAGAAAGGTGTATTATGATAAAATATATATATATATATATATATATATATATATATATATATATATATATATATATATATATATATATATATCAGTGTCATAGCATCATGCCCCAAAACCCTGCTATCATGGTTTTGTAACTTTAAAATATCTGAAGATAAATTATTTAGAGTATAGTAGACCTGAGACAGAGACAGTTTTTGAATGGGTCATGGACTTCAAAGTTTGATTTAGGCAAAAAGAAAGAGAAACAAAGAGAGAAAGAGAGTGTGTATGCCTTTTACTGAGGTCCAGATGGACACTCTTTCTTTTATTGTCAGTGTGAAATGACAGCTTAAACTCAGCCTCCCCGCTCTGACTCAATAGTGAGGCTGAGAGTGCAAGGACCACCACTACTCTGCTCTCTTTCAAAGCTCAATGTCTCTCACCATATGGACCTGTTTAAAAACTCCTGCAGCTTCCCACAAAAGAGCAACACCAGGAGCCTCTCAGAACAACTGTAGCGATATCATTCAATTATATCATGGGGAGTGTGGTAATGCTGTGGCTTTATATGGTCACGCACCCGGTGTATAACCCTGTTTTATCCAGCTTCTAAAGTGGGATAAAGCTCCTAAAACACAATAATCTGGACTCATTAAGGTAATGCACTAATGGTACAAACATTAATAGCTTTGTATTATTTTAACATGTTTACTGTAAAATTCTCTTTGTTAATACACAAAAAGAAAGTGTGAAGCCGCTCTTGTTAAAGTACAAACTCTAGCAGTTTAATCCGTTTACTCCGTACTAAAATTAATCATCTTCTCCCATTGGACGAGGAGTCTCGAGAGTTGTGTGCCTGCCTTTAGGGGTGCCTGAGTTATGTGTGTTTGTTAATAATTCCCGTGTAATTAGACTATAATTACACAGAATGATGGTAGCACTAGCACACACTGAGAGAAACTGCACACCAGACACACCAGATTATCATGAATTAAATATCCATTTTTTAAACAATTATTAATGTTAAACATGAGTGCAAATCCTCCCTAGAAAATGCCAGAAGCTATAAAATACCATGACCATGTTTTCTTTTTCTTTTTTTTATATATAGGAGTAGCTTATCGCACTATTTTTTAAAATACACTAAAAATTGTTGCGTGAGGGCGGAGATATAAAGTGCACATTATGTTTGCTTTCACAAAGAATTTACTTCTTTGAATTTGTAGAGAAAAAGACGGTTATAGGCAGTATGGAAAATACATCACAAGAATAGTTGTATGGAATCATTACTTGTACAAGTATAGAAAAAGGAAGGACATAAGGATAAATATGATATTAGAGCTGGGCACGATTATCTAATCTGGATATTTTTTATGCACTGTCACAATATAATTTTCCTGGAAAATTATATCATTAGTATTTTTTTACAACAATTACAAACAATTACAAAGGCTTTGTTCTTTTTGGATGCGTCGATTAGGGGTTACCACAGCAGAAATTCCTTTTAGCATATATGATTTAGCACATATGACTCATGCTGGATGCTTGAACCAGTGCAACCCCAATGGATAAGTATATGAGACCAAACTAGGGCCTCTCACATGGCTGGCGAGGACTGTACCACTGAACAACCAATGCCTCCCCTTTTTCCATGGTGAATAATTTTTTAAAATGTCTAACAACTTACAAATCCAAATTAATAAGCAAACCACATTTGTCACATTTTGTAATGTAATAATACTGTACAAAAAATTGTCAACAAACAAAAAATTATACTTCTTTTATACCACAGAAACATCTTCAAGATTTTTTATATTGCCTATAGTTGTATTATTTAAAATCTACATTATAATTTTATCAAACTGAATCTACTATATAAACAAGTAACCCATATACAGCAGAAACAATCATTAGTCATTAGGAATTATTAACAGTGAATAACAGTTGTTAACAGTGAGTAATAATGACCCCCTAGTGTAAACCATTACTACTCTATTAGCCTAACTGTTCCATCCAAAGCATCTAACAAATTCGTTAATGAGAAAAAAAAATCATCAGCTGATATCTTCTGAGGTTTCACTCCTTATCAATATATCTCAGCTCAAAAGTTTACTATCCCAAGATGAGTACTGACCAAGGCTGAAGCTAAAGACAGAACTTCATCTGGGTACATAGATTAACATTCACAGAGAGGATTAGGGACACCTACTCCCATTTCAAAGCAGGAACTGGTTTGAAGTTTCGGGGGTGGGAGATGGGTTTAAAGACTGATTCCAGTGGGAACCCCTCAGCCTAATCCTTCTATCCCCCCCTCTCACCTTCCCCCGTTATATGATCAGA
This sequence comes from Clarias gariepinus, assembly GCF_024256425.1. NCBI lineage: Eukaryota > Metazoa > Chordata > Actinopteri > Siluriformes > Clariidae > Clarias > Clarias gariepinus. Next base: position 22,648,962 of record NC_071101.1, on the reverse strand, counting down.
GCAAGATCAGTGTCCAGTCTGCTCAAGGGGGTTCTCCTCGCTGTTCATTAATTTCTTTTAAGAGGATTATTATGCCCATGTTTGTTATTGTTTACAAATCTGGTTTCCTGGGTGTTGCATTGTAATAGTTGTGGCATGAAGATATGACAGGTGAAATGCAACAAAGAATTGTGAGTAATTATGCCTACCCAAGGTCTTGGAGCTAAGATGCAATAAAACATAAAACAAGAAGTGTGGTGAGAATGATTGCTGTTGATGGTCCAACATGGTTACTGCCAAGCTTTTTGCAGGGATATAGCGTCATACCTAAGAACTGCTGATGTAATTCTAAACACTTGGATGATATTAATGAATCACAGTTTAATCACTCTAGTACTACTTGACTACTTGAGTATACAATTTTAGAAGGGTAATGATTTATAATCGTAATATCAGGTATCTCCCAGAAGAGGATGGATTCCATTTTAACACTTGGCTCATCTCAAGGGGGTTTTCCAACCACTGTTATCTCCAACTTGCTCATTAGGGATCAAAATATGAATGCAAATCTTGATTTCCATGTGGCTTTGTGAAGATGTCTACTCATAAACATGTCATACAAATGTGGCCTGTCACATCAAAGCAGATAGTAAGTTGCATTTTGTGTGATTTGAGTTATGCATATTTTCAGATTCCAAGATCAATAAGCTTCATTTTGGTATCAAGTTTGTGAGATTGTTTATGAAGAGGGCATCAGAAACATCAAAATCCTATTTATAGATTTGCTATTAATTTTTTTGCTATTAAAAAGAAAGAGGAAATCTCCAGCCTTTCATTTTGACACCAGGATTTTCCTGCTACCCCTAAAAATATAGACAAAAATTATAGACAAAAATTCTTGGATACTTGGAAAGTTTGTATAGTGGTCATTAAATCCCTTTAAAACCGTTGAAAGAACTGGTAAAAAAGGTATTAAAAATATTGATACATTTGATACATTTCACCTATGCAACTTAATACTTGACTTGAACTGCATTGGACAAGGGGGAATAGAGTGATTGATTGGAGTTCAGAAAGAGCAGGTGACTTTTGCATATTTTCACTGAAAAAGTCATGAAAGAGAGAGGGGGGGTGAGAAGAAGAAGAAAAGATATAATGAGATTCCTGATATCACAGTCCCATACTAAAAAAACATGGTCAGTGATTGTAAGGTGCAGGATCCCTCAATTAAATTTGAATTGATTTCCATTTTGTGGTTTCACAAGGTAGCCAAAAGCAACTATTTGATGTAAAGAGAGGAAAGCACATCCTTTCACTGATTAATTTGAAAGGAGCTGTTATCTTCCTCTGTATCATCTTTTGTGGGCAGAGTTTTAATCATTTGGCTGTGATGATTCAAACACAAAATGCTGCCTCTCCCCTAAGACACCAATGCCAAGTTCACCACACAAAGCCTTCCAATCTGCCCAAGCAATTCCAGTCATGCCATTAATTCCACAAAAGCCAAATGTAATTGATTGATAAGCGTTTGAGATTAACCTTTCCTATGAGTTTTTGTCTCTCAATCTCGATGGCCACGTAAGATGCTGTCTATCCCATCAACACTATCTCCTTTATCAGATGCTGGTTAAGAGCATTGGCCATTACTGTTGACCTGGGGGGACTGGCAAAGTAAAAGGGGGCCACTCAACATGGCCGCCTTTGACTGCCACATCTATGGCCAGATCAGATGAGAGTGTCCTGCCTTATCTTTAAGGGCAATATAAGTGGTGCTTTTGAACTGGCTTCTCCTTTGAAAAAATATATTGTTTCCTAGAGGAGAAAACCTTGTGTGCTTTTTGAAAAAAAATCTTGCATTAGTGTAGTTTAGCATTATGCACACAAAAGCTCTGTTTTAGTATTTCTGCTTGTCATAGATCCATGCATTCTCGCTTGCAGTTTCATATCATCATGCAAAGCAGAGTCCTGGGAGTCTGGGAGGGAGCATTTTAGCAGAACACATGGAGTGTTAATGCTTTAATAAAAGCACATTTGCCTGAAGGACAAAAAGGACAGAAGCAACTAATATAGCTTTAGCAGAGGAGCTGTCTTATGTTCCATTTTAAATATAAGATTCCAGTGTAACATTAGCATTTAGTATCAAAAGCATTTAAACATAAGTGACTCTGAGTTTGACTGCACAAAGCCTTACAAATGGGCCTTATCTATTGTATGCATGTATTAAGGGACATCAGTATTGTTGAAGTTTACATCATTCTTCTATTATCGACTGTGGTTCTGGCATGGCAATGTCCAATCAACTGTAACATGCTTGAAATACTTTGATAAATCTAGTCCTTCCAGCAATAGTGGTAGCTACCGAGCCTGTAAGCGCATTTGTCAGTTGCTTTACGGAGACGCTGCAGGCAACAGCACTGCCAGCCGCTCCCTGTTGACTTTACTCACCCCACTGATCCTGCAAATTCACTAAACTTCATGGAAATTTAATAAGTGCTGCTGCTTTGGGCCCCACTCCTGCAGAGTCCGAGCCTGCTGCTGCTGAGCACATATGTGATGATTTACAACCAGACACTCATCTACCACCTTGCTCTTTTTCTTCCTCTCTTCTTGGTCCCCTCCACCCTTGTTTCGGAAGTGCCTGTTATTGTAGCGTAACTAGCCGAATAGACAGCCTTGGGGCCTGAGGCTTGTGAAGTTTAAGCCAAACCATGCTTTGTACACATCCAGGGGCCAAACAATATCTGGAAATCGTCAACGTGTTTTATTTTATTTTCTGTCCACCCTCAAAGGGAGCTGTGTGGCCTTTCAACACTATCAAGCGACAAAATGCTCCAGGTCAAAAGACTATCTGTTCCTGTCTGGCTCTTTTTCATCTCTTAGCACTGTGTCTTCCTCCTTTTGGATAGGAGAGTTCTGCAGTGTTACATGCTATGGTTGATATTAAAATCTGTTTGGCTTAAATGAGACTTTATACCACAGTGCAATAATCCTTCATGTGCTATTTCCAAATTAAGAATAACATTACAGATGTGCAAAAAAAAAAAAAGTTTGACTACTAATTTGTACACAATTTTTTTTTTATTTAGTGAGAAAAAAAGAAGATCAGATGTTCTGCACAGTGACAAGAAGTGAGGAGGATGGGAGGGGTAAGAAATTGGCTTTCACCTTTTTAAAGACTATTAAGGTGTCTTGCAGCTGAAGACAACACATGCCTGAAACATTCCCCAGTGCTGCACAAGATCTAGCCACATCTGCACTGGATCACAGCCCGAAGACGAGACCAAAGCACAGAGAAGAAAATGTGCCACACATTTGTTACACTCAATATTCATAAATGCAATGCATATGTATCATGAAGCCTAATTTCAATCAGACATATTGCACGTGTCTGGCTGCATGCCTCTCTTCTACTGTATGTAATCAGTAACAGTTGAGCCATTTAGTCTCAGCTAGCTTCAACCTGACTTCTACACTAATCTGGAATTGGTTCCTAACGGCTTTAGCCTAAATGAAAACAGACAGGAGTCCTTGTCTCTGCGATGATCAGTGAACTGTGACCGGTCCTGGGGCCCTTCGAAATCCTCTGGCCGGCACAAGAACCCTGTTGTTAAGCCTTGCGGAATAGAAAGGGGCCCCAGCATTCAGATAACACAGGCCAAGAGCAACCGGCAGATCCAAACACCACTAATCCCTGTGCTTAGTACCTGTTTATGATATGACAAATTGAAACCCCCACCGTGAAAGATTTCGACATCTTTGCAGTTTCGGCACAAAACATTGATCCATCATGACAACTCGGCACAAGTCTCACAATGCTGTTGAAGCTATGGACATATGTGAATGATAAAACATCACTGGAATGCAGAACCAAAGCATAAAATAATTAGGGGTCCAGGAATGTAGAAGAGGTCTCTAAAAAAAAAAAGAAAACCAAAGGGTTTGGAATGACTACCCATGTGTAGTGTGTGAGAGGAGAAAAGAGAGAAGCAGGAGATGTTGTGAGGGGGAGATCCTACAGCCGTGACCTGCACTGACCTCTGCCCTCGTGTTAAAGGCAGAGCGTGCAGAACGGAGAAGCAAAACGGCTGCAGATCAAAAAGGCTGACAGATGAAGGGGAAGGGTCTGCTTGACCTTGACTCTTTAACGTCAGCTGTGTCTCCAGACAAGAAAACCCTGACACGAGCACCATTCATCTGCGTCTGTTAGCTGCACCGAGTGCCAGAGCACAACATAAGCTGTTAATTAAGGGCAGGTCATTAGAAAGCAACCTAATACACAATCCACAATTTTATTGCAAATATGAAAGTATGAAAATGCATAAGGGTTCCTCCCATGATAGGTACATTAAAAGAGCATAACCGTACAATACAGTTTGTTGATGTATTGGCATTGTAAACTAACCTGAATGAGAAAGCTCTTAGAACTGGGCTGAAACCCAAACCATAAAAGAGCTAAAATAGTCCCTAGGTGCAAATGCTGCACAAAAACCTTAATATATTTATCCCATAATTCCACAGTAGAGGATATTCCTGCTGTGAAGGAGCAGACCCCAATAACAAGATCCCATAAAAATAAGTGTGACCTCCTGTTGCAATTGTCAACAAACACTGAGATGATTGATGAGGACAAAGTGTTCGACTGATGGACATTAGGAGATATCTCTTTTAGATGACCTGTCGTTCCCCAGTTCATTTTTTGACAAATGAAGGTCTTTAGTCTCCCTTCCAGACAGATCAGATGTCCAGCCTCAGTTTTCTCTTTCTGTCTAGGTGGTTTTAACTTACAGTAGCTTTCCTTCAGAACTAAAGCATACATATTCTGTACAGGCTATCAATTAGAAACTATGGCAAGTTTAATTGTTAAAATAGCTATAATTTGGACATTTGAAACTAAAACATTTTCCACTTTAAACTGTCACACAATGTAATTCAAACCAATGATGTAACTAATGCAGGAAAATACCCTCATAGATTTTTTTATGCAGGGGGGCTGGAGAATATCCTAGGAGACTTAATGCACAAGGCAGGGTACACCCTTGACACATCCACACACTCACATGCTCGTTCACACACTACTGGCAATTTGGGAATTCCAAGTAGCCTAATCTGCATGTCCTCGTCGGACGGTGAGAAAAAAACAGAGTACCTGGAGGAAACTCACCAAGCATAGGGAGAACATGCAAACTCCATGCACACAGACCCTGAGGCAGGACTCAGAGGTGGAGGCAACCCAGGAGGTACAAGGCGACAATGCTAACCACTAAGCCACCATGCCGCCTTAGGCCAATCTATTTTCGTAGATTTTTTTTCACACCAAATACTATAGTGTTTAATAACACACCGACTATCTGACCAGTTTTTACCACTGATAGCCTCTCAGTAATAGTGAAATGAGTGGGTTTGTATAATATGACTGTAAAGGCTATATAATACTATATACTTTAATATATATATATATATATATATAATAAATCCAACAAAGGAAATCTGTAAGTTTACCATGTTTGACATGAGTGTGACATTTTTACTGTGTCATAACCCAAAGTGTATATGGGACTGGCATGTTATTTGCATTAAAAAAATGGTCCGTCTAATTTGCCAGAACGTTTAAAGTTGTAACAAACTGCTAACATGAACTGCTTACATAAGCTTTGTAGATGCTCAAGAAAAAAGACCATCTTAAGGCAAAATCGACTTTCAATAAGATCGTTTGAATCCTACACTCACTAACAATTGCGACACATTCACCTTTATAAATTGAGAAGTCTGATTGAAATGGGTGAGGTTGAGGTCAAGGAACAGGCCCTGCTGTGAATTTATCACTCAGACACAAAATTAACAAGGTAGAGAAACCATAATTGGGAGGCCAGTTGGTTCCCCGCCAATAAAGTTTACAGCAAAGTTTCCATAAAAGTTTTTAAGAGACAAACTCCCCTCATTTATTTTAAAATTAATGTCTTTGGTGTTTTATAGCTCAGCTCTTTTGCGATAGTTTCAAACCAAAGCTCCAAGTAGCTAGTTTATGGTGTGCTTTATGATGTAGCTTCAAAATTCATGGCCATAGTTTTACTTTCATAAATCACTGAGGCTCAGTTCTCTTCTGGATTGTGAAGGTATTTACAGGGTCAGAAAACACTGATTTCTATTATCATCGTAAGCAAGAAATACTGTGTATATGCACTAAGCACGCCTTTGTGCTTCATGTACATGCACCTACGACTCGGTTTGACCTTAATTAAAGGATTAATAGAAATCCCGCTAATAAATTTTGAGTGCAGTGATAAAGCTTCATATGTTCAGCGTGTGTTGTCATATTGTGGCCATAAGCTTGACTCCTCTAGTGAAAAGTGCTTGGCAGCATTTGTGCTGTCTCTCGCTGGCTCCCTATTAATGAGGTTTTGCAGTGAGCAGTGGCATGCAGGGTCACGGCCATGACGGCCGAGTTCACAGACCTGTTTACAGAGCAGGTGAGAGATGAGCAGGGGAGAGGTGTCACCTCCACGTTAATTAAAAAACGCGAGCATTCGCCGAGGGGGCTGTCCTTCAGCCGCCCGCCTGCTGGGGGAACAGAGGCTAACTCGCCCTACGCTCAGGCACAGGTGTTAATATAGGCAGAGGTGTTGATACACAAGGCAAAAAATGCTTTAAAGCAGTTCAATTACCTTTCATTAACTGCACCAGGATGATTCTGAGCACAGTGTAAAAATATATATGAATAGTTCATATAATAGAGTGTAAATGTTTTCCCACTTAATCATCATCATTATGCTTTCTCCTTTTCCAGATGAGTGTAATGAAGGCGGAATACTTATTATGGTAACAGAGGACGTCTCTTTCTCAAGGCTTTACTGATCACACAAATAATTTGTAAAGAAATGACTTTTATTAAATTTTCTTTATAAATGAATATATAACATATCCACTCACATTCATGTTATAATCAAAAATAAAGGAAATTATATAATTCATCATATCATTCCATATCAATACAGATATACAAGACTTTGCAACACTTCACAGAGGATACTCGTGGCATCTTCAGTACTTTAAAACACACACTGAATAGATGAAACATGATGGTTGGAAGCTTTAATTCTTCAACCAGTCATTGATAAGGACTTTCCCATGGCCCATTCTTTTTCCATGCACATCATCCCTCTATTTCACCAAGCAAAGCAATCCAGCACAGCCACGAAGTCAACATCTTCCTGAATAAATAATGTCTGTCTTCCCTTCAACAAAGTGACCATGTTTTAGCATAACAAAGCCTGCCCCTTTACGCCACTTCCACTCCCCCTGTACCCCCATACAATAAAAACAACACACACACACACACACGCACGCATACACACACGCATACACACACACACACACACCTCTCTCTTTTTCTCTTTCCCTCTCTGTCAAACAAAATGAAATCCCTTCATACTCTGACAGCTAGAAAGCCCTGCAGCTTCAGAGTACCTTACTGTCAGCAAGGAGAATCGTCTCTGCATTTGAAACTACAACAGTCATTTTTATGAATAAATCAGTGTTTGGAAAACATTGCATTTTCCGATACATTTTTATACCTGACAAAATAGAATAAAGAGGGGCATCACGTTGTATTCTACGCACTTTTATAAATGAAAGGAAAAAATCTTGTTGAAAGATACTTGCAACAAAAAAGCAAACAAAAAAAAAAAAAAAAACCTTATAAGCAGTAAATGCTTAGTAAGAACAGAGTGACTGCAAAATCTGACAAAAAGTTAGTGACAAACTCAATTCAGTTCTGGGAGTAACAGCTGCCAAAAAAAAGCAGGTTTGGGTTTAGGCTTCACATGCTGGCAAGCATTCAAACAGCAAATGTGTATCTAATCATTTTAAAGGCTCTATCCAGCTTCTGAATTGGGTTACATAACAATGTGCATTATACGCCAGCAATAAAGAAAAAAAAAACGCTCATGCTCGGTTGTTTAACCAAACCGTTTACAAAGTAAAATTAATTTTTGAAATTTGCTTATAGAAAATTTGTCTTCTCATTTCCAGCTCGCACAGTATTTTTTTTTTAATGCTACAAATTCATACTTCATTGTTGGGCACTAAAATTGAATAAAAATCCATATAGCTACAAACATATTATAAATTCATTTGTGAGTCAGTACAGGCCCAATGGGATGCTTGTCCTACTACTAACACTCAGTGACAGTTTCAAATCTTTTAGAAAGAAGCAAACAGCAAACCTTTGATCCTTCAGGAATTTGATATGACCGGTTACAGTGTTTCAAAGCTAACAGCTTTGATTGTTATTCCAGGCACTGATGAAAAATATCCTAATGTTATGATTAAAAAGCCAGAGCTAAACTGGGGAATAGTGTTTTTATACATAATCTATGAGACTTAGTAACCCATTTACATTTCTAAATGATTTACATACGGTAGAGAGACCCTCTAGTCATAAATAATTTAATATCACAACCTATCCTGAAGGAGTAGATCATCAGTGCTGTATTTAACTTTAATTACTCTTTTAAAATCTAATGTTGGCCCTGCAGTTAGGATTGAATAATTCTGTCTGAAAGCTAAATGTTCCTCAACAGTCTACTGAGATCCCTCGATGAAAAAGAGAGCAGCGTTGGGGGAGGGAAAAGGGAAGACACATGAAAGAGAAAGATCGAAAAGAACTGGAAGGTGTGTGTGTGTGTGTGTGTGTGTGTGTGTGTGTGCGCGCACTTGTGTCACTGATTTACATGTAATAAGGGGATACTTGACTAATGTCATACTTTTCAGCTGATGGCAACAGCTGTGCTGCAATTGTTCACTCAAACATTCACAACAGAGTTTCCTTAAAGAACGAAAACGAAAACACCATTAAGGTTAACATCAAATGATATTAAATCGACAGCCACGAAATAACAGGAAATGGTAATCACTTCTCCAAAACTGCAATACATTCCATACTTACATTAATTAAAAAGCTTGAACAGCAACATTAACATATTAATTGAGGTTCCACCACAGGGCTGTTATGATGAGGATATTCAAATGAGCCTTTCAGGAACTGCACCACAGAGAAATTAAAGCGAGAGAGGGATGGAGATAACACTGGAACGAGACACACACTCACACACGCACACACACACACACACACACACACACACACACACACACACGCAAACACCTATTGTAAATCTGACCTTATTTCAAATACAGAACCATATTTGTGCGATCTGACATGCCACCCTCTCGCTCTATCAGATGAGTATTTGAGAAATGAAAAACCCATTTACACAAAGCCTGAGTGTGTGGCAGAGAGATCGCCTGTTCTATACAATGTGCCCTCACGTCGGCAAAGTGACACCACCACGCAAGGTCAGTGAAATTACGAGAGAATGTTTCACCGCGTTTGTTCGGAGAGACATCTGATAGCGTCTCGCTGCCTCGTCGTTTAAGAGGTTCCCCGCTTCCTGTATGATAACATGTTATTTCGGTGAAATTACGGGACTAGATGGGGGCCTAGTGAAACACGAGTGTAGTAGTTAAAGGATAATAGCTTGGCCGGCCCTGCCAGGCTCGCTTGAATGTCAGAGCGACGGCTGATAGCAGCTGCTCAGTGTGAACCTGGGTTTAGGCCACTGATCCAAGGCTAGAAAGCTCTCAGACTCCTCTCTGCTGGGAGCTGTGAAGGAGTCAGGCTCTGATGAGCATGAAATCACAGGATAAAGAGAGGAATCTCTCTCGTTTCAGTTTAGATTACAGCTACAGCACTTGACTTAGCGTCGCTGGTTGTGAAGACTGCACAATATCATGTATTTCTTTATTCAAACAGTTACCCGACATGGTTACTGATATGGGCACAGTGTGATACCAGTCATCACGCTGCCTTATGTAAAATATACAAAGAGGTGCATGAGTGAACATTCAGGCAGTGACAGTTTTTTTTTGTTGTTGTTGGTTGGATGCTTCACTCCAGCACTTTATATTTTAATTACTTTAATTCTGACGTTAGAAATGTAGCTATAAAGACATGACAGAGAAATTTAGAAATAGAAATTCAGCTATAAAGACATGACAGATTAAAGGAAAAATTACCCTCTTGCACTGAAAAAGACATTTTTCTTATATGGTTTGACCTCACTTGGCTGCTTATTGTGAAGCATCGCGGTAAATCAATTTAAAGATATCCTTGCCACATTTATCGTATGATGAAACATTTCTATCCTGATGGGGGTGGTCTATTCCAGGATGACAATGTCCCCATCCTCAAGGCATCAGGCCTCGTGGATTGGTTTAGTGAAGATGAAAATTATGTAAATCATATGCTATGGCCTTTACCATCACCAGTCTCCAACTCATTTTTGACACATCCAGTATGTGAGGTATTGTCTAAGAAAGCACCACTTCAGAGTTCATTTTTATACAATTGGTGCTCATAACTCTAGCACAATTACAAAAACCTTTGACCAAAGCTGTTATTATAATGAAACATTTTTATAGGCTAAATTTAAAAAAATGTAAATTATCAATTCATATTTGTAATAGACAATCTTTTGCAGTTGAGGACTGTCTGTGACCCACATACATCTCCAGATGCTGAATATATTCCCTGGTGATGCTCTGCCAGTAATGCATTATGCCTTTAATGCATCCATTTTAAATCACTGCTTGTTTGAACAGCTTTTTGCCTCTAGTATCATCTTCAGTTCAATAAAATGCATGCATGCACAATAGATTTAAGGTCAGCTTATCAAAAACATTTTACTTTTTAGCAACCAACATCGCCTCCCTCCAGGGTTGCTTTACTATTATATATTTGGCATGATTGGCCTTCTGCAAGGGAATGCATCATTGTGAAGCACTTGCTTGGAGCTACGCAGTTAATTTATCATCATGCTGCCACTATGTCTAGTGGCATCATCAATAAAGACAAGTAAATCAGTTCCGCACACATGCCCATCCCATCATGTGTCACAGATGAGGCGGCATGATTGGATCATAAGCAGTCCATTTTATCTCCTCCACACATTCCTCTTTCCATCTCTCTGGTTCAGCTTCATCTTTGTCTCATTTATCAGCAAAATCCCATCACAGAACTGCTTTTAAATATACTTTTAGTAAGCTGTAACCTGGACTTACAGTTTTTTACGGCCTGCCTCCCAGTCTCCTCTGAGCCTTGTGGTGACTACTAGAAAGAAGTCTCCTCAAAGCGTTTTTCTCCCTGGATGTTTAATGGTTCTAGCTTTCACAAGGGTTTCTTTTTAAAGGTAATCTCTCTGTTCAGGACCAATAAGGATTTCCTCAGAGACACTAAAAAAGCATGCTTTTTTAGGTTACAAAAAAAAAATATATGCATGTAATTATTTTCACCAGCATCTGGGATAGTGTTTTTGCATCTATTGTGATGACTATTTTCACTTGTTAGTCCCATACAGGAGATCCTGGTGGCACAGCAGGTAGTATTGGTCGCTCACAGCTTTAGGGTCAAGCTCAGGTTATTGTCTGTGCAGTATTATGTCTGCCATGTTTCTATGTTCATGTTTGCTTTAGTTTCTTTAGTTTTGTTTAACTTACAAAATCATGCTGATAGGTTTATAAGAAGTTTTCACATCTGATAAATTACCAACCAACAGTACAAGTTGCAAATAACAATTGCAAGACAACATATTGCATACTGCAATTTTCCAGAACAAAATGATCCGTATATCAACTTACAATATCAGTCAAAAGTTTAGACGCACCTTTTAATTTCATTGTCTTTCCTGAATATTATTTCTTTTTACATTGTAAAACAACACTGAAGTCATCCAAAATATGCAATGATCTCCAGTGGATACTGAGATGTATCTGCTACTTATGCTCTAAAAGTCATTAATAATGTCTCTAAAAAGAAGAGTAGACTAGTGGGTTTTGATCATATCTGTAACTGCAAATTTTTTTTTAATGTGTCTTGTAGCACATTTTAGCACTCTTGTATTATAGCTTTTGTCTACCTAAGATTTTATATGTGTAAAACCTGGACTTTTGATTGTGCATAATGACAGAACACAATTATGAAAGTAAACACTACCTTCATTTCTTTATAAATATTTCCTGCTACACTAGTGCACTCATGCCAGTGTGTCACAAGTTCTTGGATACCAACAAGGTCGAAAGTTTTTCTCTGTAAACTTGTGCCACGATCAGACTGACTGCTTCACATCTAAAATGCTGGCCTCCCAAGAATTCCTTTATTCTCCTGCATGTGGAATACGAAAATGGCCTGGTATAAGGTCAGGACTGTAGGGGGGATGTTGCAATAACTGTAGTGGGCTCTAGGCTACCTTGTCTGGGATTGTTATTTACAGATGTATGGCCTTCTTCAAAAAGTTTTGTAACCCTTAAATGTTTGACTGCAGCTAAAAGCCTTATCACCCACTGTGCTTGAAGTCCTGGTTTGACTTCAACACCCCTTATACAAAAATTACAACATCAAATCAACCATTTTGTTTTTTATTTTATGGCTCTAAGAAAAGATGACCTGCACATGATTTTTTTTTATTTTATTTTAATTCCTCGGTTGATGTGGGTTTCCTCCAGATTTTTCTGTTTCCTCTCACCTCCAAAAAAATGCAGGTCGGCACTTTGGCTATGATTAAATTGCACCAGGTGTGAATGACTATGCAAAAAATGTAAGTGCCTGGTGCCTTGTGATGGATTGGGATCTCATTTAAGGTGTATTCCTACCTTCTGCACAGTGTTCTCAGACCACCTTAAGATGAATGAATTAATATTAATGATAATAAAAAATAATTAATTTAATTTCTGTTTCTGATTTTCCATTTAACAATAGATTGACCTGCGATCAGCTTTGATTTTTATTTTTTTTATATAGGAAACATCTATTGTGATCTTCATAAACTCTCCTGGCCTCAGCTCAACATATAATATATTTAAATATTGTCTTAATTTTGGTATCAATGTTAAGATACAGGAATAGAATAAATTCATCGACTTATTATTTTGTATCGCAGCATGGTTGTGTGTGTCTCTTAGCACAGCTTGATCTAAATTATATCATGCTATATCAAATAATGCATTATCTTATAGAGTTTACCTCATTGCAAAACAAACCCTGCTTTATTAAAGCAGTCTATAGCAGAACAGAGGTGAGTTTGGGCAAAGGACAGAAATATGATGCATTCATGAGGAACACATCATGAAATACAGTACCAGTCAAAAGCTAGGACACACATTCTAATTCAGTGTTGTTGTTTTTGTACATTCTAGAACTATACTTGAGATTTCAGAACTATGAAATTACATTAAAAAAGGTCATTAAGTTAGTCCGTTGTTATTTTAAGACACGAAGGTCTGGTATTCTGGAATGTTTCCCGAAATCCTCCAAACACCATGATGACACTGGCTCTTATGAAGACCATCCTAGGAAAGCAAGACAAAAACATACCCCTGCTCCAGATGAGAAGTCATGTAGAATTACCAATCCAGCACGAAGGCTCATGGTTGTGTTTAATGTTTGTCCATGGGAGAGGTGATGGGTTTACATGTCTTTTCTCACTCCCAGAAATGCAGAAAGGGTTTTTGCTGAGCAGAGACAATAAAAAACATGAAGAACTTAAAATCACTGAAGTTGAGCTCAAAGTATAGTCTGAGCCTGAACCAGGTTTGGTATCAGCAAGCTGTACATCATGCATTCTTGCTTTCCTTATACTGAATAACCTGCCACATATAATATAATAAATATATATTTATATATATATTATTTATATCTGTGGCTGAGAAACACATTTAGAGAGATGTTAAAGATTACCCCAACTGAATTTTCTGTCCACTAGCATGCAAATAAATAGGATTTTGCCAGTTGTTTTTGGTTTTAGCCGCTTGCACTTGTTATTAATATATTCTATAAAACAACTGATACAAATAGCACCGTAAACACAACCTGAATCTTGCTTAGCACATCGTGACAATTCTCAACATGATAAACAGCACAGCTATCAATTTCAATAACCCTTCCTGTTTTTCAAATCTCCTTCCTGTGCTACAAAATTACAGCGCGAGTGCATTTTACAACCCCAACCAAATTCACCACTATGAAAGTTACATCCATCCCTGCCAAGGAGGAGATTAGAAAACCTTGCCGCACTTGTTGCATGCAATTATGGCCCAACAAAAAGGCACAGGAGATGGTTTAATGTCTCACAGAGACTGTAATTACCCAGTAACGGCTCCAGACTCACAGCCCCATGGGATCTCATTAGTGCGACACTCTCATCATACAAACCATTTAGACAAACACTTCCATTCACCAACAAAGTACACACTCAAAGGTTTCAATGAAAAAGGAACATGAGGATAGCAAACCAATCAGTTTGCTGCATTTAATTACTCTTGTGAAACAGTGTGTCAGAATCGTTAGATAATTATGACACTGCATTAAAAAAGTGGAGACTTCTAGTTGATGCTGGCTAATAATTAAAGTTTAAGTCGTCGAAGAAATTAAAACCTTGGTAACTGATTTAAAATGTTTGTCATGTCAAGTCCAAATGAACACTGTAAGAATGTTTTTGTTGTGAATTTGAATGTGGGAAGCACATCACAGCACGAAGGCTCATGGTTTGATTCTGAGCTTGGGTTACAGTCAGTGATGCAGAGTTTCTCTGCATGCTCTCCCTGTGCCCATGTGGATTTCCTCCAGTTGACTGGTGTCCTACTACTTCCCTCAAAAAAAATACCACTAGATGATTTGATTAAGGTAAATTGGCCATAGGTGTGAAAGCTTGTGTGAATATGTGCAGGAAAGCATGGGATGGAGTCCCATCCAGGGTGTATTCCTGCTTGTGTTTTCGTGATAATCTCTAGATCTAGTGTGATCCTGACCAGAGAAAACCGGTTACTAAGGATGGATAATTGTATTCACCAACCCTATTGTTAAATAGTTAATTCTTTGTACTTTTACATTATCACATTTTCAATTCTTAGACAATCACTAGGTCTAGAAAGAAAGACAGATTAAGCACTCATAAGCTGTAACAATACAATGTTCACGTTCACATACAACTATTTTTGCTTTTTGCTATTTAAGCAACTGAAGCAGAACATTTTGCCATAAATACATGAAAGATCCTGGAAATCTGCTATATCTCAGTGGACATCTTTTATTCATCTTGAGTTCTCAATACCTTTGCTCAGGTGTACTGATTAAAGTGCATCATTAGCTCTCCACTTTACAGGTATTTATCTGAAACATGCTGAGGAAGTGTGTGGCAATGGAGTAATTCTCTGGTGAACATGGTGCCATATGTAACCTCTCTGTAAAGGTCAGCACTTCTGCGCATGCACATCTTTTACTGATCAAAGCCGCTCTTCCACTTCCAAAGTGTGAACCGAAGGGCGCAATGAAGACAGGAAAAGAGGGGACATTCCATGTAAAATCACACGAGAATCTTGTGTCAACAGCGTCGCATACGTCTGTGACATATCAAAGAGAATAAACAACGGTGCTGTGATTACCGAGTAGCTTGACAAGCAGGAAGGAGAATGAGAACGACAGGCAAAGATTCCAGGTGAGACTCTGAGCTGCTGAGCTCCACTTTTTAAAAAGCATTGCGCTAAATCCGAGGCGACATCGCAGCACGAGCCTGGCATGCGAAAGCGAGGTGTTTTGAGAGCTCCTCAGAAGCTGAGCTACTGCTCTGTTTGTGTTCAGGAAAGCTCAGAAGTAGTGAAACATCTGTTAGAAATTGTGCCACCCACTTTTTAAATAACCTCTGAAAGGCTGTCATGGCCACACCTCGTGTGTGTCGTACAAGCTCGCACTCCAAATCTGCTGCATAGCCTGCTGCTTAAAAGGCAGAGCATACAAAAGGAGTCATACTAAAACAAGAAGAGTTCTTCTCAAAATGCCCACAAAAGGTCTTTCAGGTACAACTCACAGTCACAGTTCTGTATGTGAATTTTTCAGAATTAATTAGATTACTGGAAATATTGCTTTGCTGAGAGAAGTCGAAATCAACTTTTCCCTAATGTACACTAATCCTGATAGTGCTGAGTGGTTGTGGAAGTTAGTGCATTATCTGATTATCAGTACAACACTGACTATACACTTACAATAAAAGGTTAAATTGTAATAAGTGAGGGAATTTAGAAAGTGACCTAATTCTTTTGTAGGGACAAATTCAATTTGTGTAAACTTTTTTTAAATTTGTCGACACTGATAACAGCAAATTAAGTTAAATAATAGTTCATGATATGTCTGTTTTTGTCCTAATGGTTTATTTTTTATCCTTGTCATCAATTTAACACCATGTTCTTTTTAGCAAAAAATCTTTAACCAAACAAAATGATCACATTGTGCATTTATAATCAAATACATGCACAGCAGTTCCCCTTAAATGAAAAAACACATTGCATTTTTTTAACCTTGCACTTTCATTACAAATTACATAAAAATTACAAGTGTTTTTAATATAGTATTACAATTTAAGTACCTAGTCAGCGTTTCAAGGAATATGAGTTTCAAGGAATACAGTATAAGACAAAAATTTATCTTGCTGCTAAAACCACTCAGCAGACTGTCGGAGAAAGTAAAGAGGTTTTGGGAATCTTATTACACTGTGCACACAGTCTGGCTTTTCAGTTAAGCTTAACCCAGCTCTTCTTTATTCCTTACAAAACCCTCTTCAGCTGTGAGCCACATCATATACAGAGACGCACACCTCAAGCCATAAAATATAAATCAAACTGCTGAAGCACCGTGTCTTTAGGCAATATTCTCTAGCAAAACCAGCTGTTTGAATGTGGTAGGTTTAACGGCAAAATAAAAAAAAAACCTCATGAAATACCACAGGGACGAAAATATCATACAGCAACTTAGAGATGTACACAGAGATGACTGCTGGGACTACTGAGGGAGTTGATGATTCCTATAGCAGCAGGTGAACAGTGACTGTGTGTGTGTGTGTGGGCAGTTGTGAAATGTCTAGGCTCAGTTGTCTGCTTTTAAATAGCATCTCATTACTGTGAGTGGGACAGAAAAAGTGATCAGAGATGGGTTCTCCTTTCCAGCTTATTATTTACACTCCAGATCAGGCACAAGCCCACATTCTTCAGTCCTGTAACACAATCCTGCACGAGCAAAACTAAATGGCTAAAAACTTTGTTGGGAATTTACTTAACCATTATTTATCTGTTCAAATACATGTTATTTAACCATATGGCAGTTATTAAGCCACGCTTGTCTCATTTTCTCTCTCTGGTATGTAATATGTCTTCTACACAAACCTGAATAAACTAGAGTTGATTTCAAGTCACAACAAAATTTGACACTAAAACGCCACAGTCTTGTTTACACTTTCAGAACTAATTAAGTACATATAACTAGCCGACTCTAATTGCTAACACTGTGTGAGGACAGGCACCATGCTGCACTCTCGCTGGCATCCTCCCGCTTGCGAGAGTGCACTCGCTTCTACAGACTCCATCCCTGCCGAGCCCTCGGAGCTCTAAATTGTTTATCAGACACTAATGCAGCCGTTTAATCCAATTTGCATTCATATTAGTTTCTGGGTATCTTCGTCCAAAGGGAATTACTTCTTTAGTGCTCCTTGGAGAGTCCAAAATAACTTTATGCATGATATCGGTATCTTCATATTTCTCATCTGAGGAGCCAATTGCTTTTAAATACACTCCTCTCTCACAAGTGATCGGGTAAGTCATTTGGAGAGGCTGCAGATGAGTAAGCATGCACACACGCACACACCAGAGGGTTATGGAGCCTGTCATAGGCTAGCAGCCACTGAATTAAATGCCACTGCATCAGTCGTCTCTTCCCACTGAGTCCAATTCTTTGCTGAACTGATGTTTGTGTTTAAACTGCTCTGCTCCTGTGTGTGCACCGAGTAGGTGAGGTGTCTTCACTCATTTGCACGTTAATAAGCATTTTTTCCCCAAACAAAGAAAATAAGATAGTGTTTGCTTTTAATATTTTGCATTCATTATGCATGTGCTTTGCCATAAAAAAGTAAATACAGAAAGGGGAAGCGAGTAGAGGGAACGCTTCGGAAAAGTCATCTGAAAAAAGTGTCGTGCTGTTGCTAAACTCCCCAAAACCGTCCTGGAAATAAACTAACGCCAACTAATGAAAAACATAGATTAATTGCTAAGGCCGATGTGCATTCTAAAAGAAGTGGATTTAGCCTCAGCCTTAAGTCATTTCAGTGGTGATAAACAGAACAGCTAAAGCTAAACAATAGTGTGCCTGGAGTACAAGCTCTATATTTAGAGGCAAAATCTATACTTTTATGACACTGAGAAATGCAGGGTTGCTAGGGGTGCTCACAACAATGGAGCGAAAACAATGAGATTCTTTTGACAGTAAACTGCAGGTTGCATACAAAGATGCAGGGGTCAAACTAAAATTGTCCATCAGCCAGACAAGCAGAACTCATTTGGATGCAAACGAGAGCCTCTGATATTCAAATATTCGATATATATGCTCAAGGCTTGGCTGAACACTGGCCCCACCCACTCCACGAGTGCTTGCTACCAAGATATGCATGCAAAAGCAAAGGAAAAAGTGTGTGTGTGTGTTGTGTGTGTGTGTGTTTGGGGAGCAAAAAAAGCATCCTCTTAAGGGTATGTCTGACAATTATGATCTTGTGGGGACCTTTGACTGGGCCCCACAAGATCCCAAAAGAATGTATTTAAAAATAAATAGTTAGTTAGTTAGTTGGTTAGTTAGTTGGTTAGTTGGTTAGTTAGTTAGTTAGTTAGTTAGTTAGTTAGTTAGTTAGTTAGTTAGTTAGTTAGAAAAATACTAAAAGGCCCGAGGGTTTAGCTTAGGTTCCTGAAGTTTAAGTTAAGTTGAGGTTAAATTATAGCGCTTAATAGCTGCAATGTTAAAAAGCCAGAAACACAAATGTATGTGTGTTTGCACATTCATTCAAAAAGTAACCTTAATAAACATACATAGCTCATTCTGCTTATATTCTCTGTTTCACTTTAACTAATACCCTTAAAGATTTACTGTAATGTGTAGACAGTAACTTTGAGGAAAAAAGCATGAGCATCACTCATAAGCTATAGTAACAGCTTCCAGCAATGGTAAAGCTTGTTTGATAACATAAAAAATACATGCCCAAATATGATAGCAACATCTGTCTGTATCTTTGTCAGTGGTTGCTGACCAAGAACAGCTGGATCAGCAAGCATGGTCATTAATATTAATGTAGCGTTCTATAAATTGTGCACAGCATGTAAAGCAAGCATGTAGAGAACTCTGACTTGTAAGTGAGCGTTAAATCTGCGAGTACTGAGACACTTCTCTGTCGCACACCACCATCCACTCTTTGCTCATGTTAACTGAACTTATTCGTTGAAATAATAAAAGTATTCCTACCCAACGTTACATAAAAAGTGTAATTTGAACTCATAGTTTTAATTTGTAGTTTTGATAATTCATAGTCGTGTAAAAGTTAGTACCGCATTTTTTTATTTTACATTTTTACACAAAAACGCATAATAAAAATAATCTCATTGTAATAGGTTTTGGCAATCTGCAAATTTAACTTCAGATAAACAACACACAACTTTTTTCATGATTTATCATCCAATAACTTTTAAAATTTAGCAGCAATAGCTTGACGTAATAATTTCCTATAGGGTCTGTCAGCCTCTTACATCTTTAGGGAGAACTTTTGCCCTATTTTTCTTTAAAATTTATAGTTGGGTTGAGGTCTGGACTTTGACTGGGCCTTTCCAAAAAAAAAAAAAATTTCCATCACATTTTGCTTTAGATTTACTGGTGTGCTTCTTATAATTGTCCTGGTGCATAATCCATTTTTGGCCAAGTCGGACAGATGGCATCACATGTGCCTCTAGAATACTCTGGTCACATGTGCCTCTGGAATACTCAGGAGGACAACTCAATGTGACCATGTGTGTCAACTCATGGTGCCCAGGTCCAAGCCCAAATTATCACCCCTCTATTAAGGCCAAACTTTACTTTAGTCTCCTCTGTCCATAGGACATTGTTCCAGAAGCCTTGTGCTTTGTCAGATGAAGTTTTGCCAATCTTAGTTGCACTTACATGTTTTTACTTAAAAGAGGCTTCTCCTGTCAACCCTTTCAAGTAAACCCTACTTGTTGAGTCTTCTCATTGCGTGTCATTGAACATGCCCAGTGAGGCCTGAGATGTAGTTCTCAAGTTTTTTCTCTGAGCATTACACGGTCTGTTTTTGGGGTGAATGTACTGGGATGTCCCCACCATGAAAGTATCAAAAACTGTCTTGAATGCTTTTCACTTCTGAGTATTTCCACAGTGTTTCACAATAGAACTTAGAACATTGAACTCCAAATTGTTTAGAAATGGTTTCATAACCCTTTCCAGATTTATGTGCAGCAGCAATTGCTTTTCTAAGAATCACTGCTTATGTCTCACTTGGCGTTGTGTTAACACACACCTGAATGCTCCAGACCAGAAAACGGCCAAAACTTCTTCATATCTGCTGATGATCAGTTATTCAATGGCTGATGATTAGCAGCACCTGGCTGCAACTTACCCTTTCAAATCCTGTAGAAACAGTACAGGGTTTAGTATTGAGTGCATTGCTTCTTTTTTATTATTATTTATTTTTGTTCAGTAAATCGACTCATGGTAAAAATTTATTATATAGGACCTGCTACAATCAGATGTTTATTGTGTCTAATATTATTCATCACATGTGTATGATTATTATGTTTTTACACAATATTAAAAAAATATATAATAAAAAAACACATATAATTAAAAGAGGTGTACTTTTGAGCATTTTTATGTTTATGTTTAAATAAAAATGTGTGACTTTTGAAAGCAATTTATGATGATGACCCAAAGAATTATGCATTTATTATCTTTGGTTATTTTCCACACAGTTAGTTAAATTAGATGATCATGTTACTGGCACAGGACTACTATATAATGTCTATCAAATGTTGCCCTGCATCAGTAGATGATACCCTGATACTGGGAACTGTATGGATTAGCGCAAACGCACAAACGAAATAAACACAACGAGATTGCAGTGAGTGTGGGTCAGTGAGAAGTGAAAGCCTATTCACCTGAATAAGGGTGCAGTGTAATGTATTGGAGAGGCTATCACATTAACCTGCCAAGGCCTCTTTAAATGGGGTCCAGGGCTTAAACTGATTTATCTATCGGCTCCTTCAGGGGCACTTTAGTGTGTGCAGCTCTGCCTGCTGCCCATCAATCTCCCCCTACTCAATAGATATCATTTCTTCTGATACTAACAGTAAAGTGAGGAAAGCACAGAAAAACATACACACTTGGAAATACACACATGGATCCTGTTTATCAAATGTTGTGCATTCATTATACAGTTTGATGTATACCAAAATGATTAAAAAAATTTCTACTGTGTTTTGTATAACAATTAGATTTCTACAATGTACAACAAACATTTCAACTGTGTTGAAAAAGGATGTGAAAGAAGCTTCAACAGTCTGAACTGCACTACTGGATTCTCCACTCTCTCCTCAAACCACCAATGCAACACTTAATTTTTTTTCTCCAAGAAATGAATACATAATTGGTTTAGCGCATCGGTAAAATACAGACAATATCATGTTCAGAGGATGAACTGTTTCATTTGCTGAGGAAAGAAATGTTTGATAAAGTAGATTCAAAATAGAAAATGACTGTCAGGCAAGCTTTACACTGAATATGATCAGAGAAAACATTTACACTGAGAACAAAGACTGCAAATATGCAAAAGAGAGGAAGTCTGCTGTAGAGTTACAGAGACAAATAGTCCTGATTTGAAGAAAAAAAAAGAAAGCCATCAATCAAACATAAGCGTTAGGTGGCATGATGTGTTTAAACAAGACGTATACAAATTGCAGGAATTTACATTTATTTATTTGGCAGAATTTTCCATGCATGGCTGAATCCAGCCTACTGTGAAAAAAGCATACAGCATACAGTTTTGTGATATTTAAAGATATTATAAGGCCATATAATATGATTAACTCAAGTAATATTTTTCCAAAACTTCTGCACAGATTGGCAAAATGTCCTATTAGTAAACTTTAAATACAGACACATTATTTAAGCAATAAGGCACATGATTGTAATCAATGATGTATACAAACAGCCAGTAGTATCGTTTTTTTTTTTAGTATTAGTGTAATTCAGCATAGCGTTATATCACAGCAAATTATCAATGATTACTGATTAATGATTTAATATTTGTTTTTATTAACAGTTTTAACCATGTATTCATATAAAATTTCTTTTGTAACACATCCAGAAGACAAATTAGTTCCTTGATCACTTGTTATAGCATGCTGTAGTGTATATAACAATATAGCAGCTGTTTTTCATTCTACTGAATTTCATATTACAAAAAAGATTAAAAAGAAAAAATCAGATAGTCATGTTATTGAGAAATTTTTGGAAAATGTTACATTAATTTTCCATTACAGAAATAGGTCCCATTTTAATAGTTATAAATTTTTCTTTGTTAAATAACAACACTCTTTTTATGTGTTTATTATTAGGTTTAGTGGTAGTATTGCTTAGTAGTTGCAGTGGTATTGCACTACACTATAACAAGAAATACACATATATGTACATTATGTATAATCACACTTTCCTTTAAGAATCAAAGGCTTAAGTAAAAAAAACATAGTCTTAACTCACCTCCATTAATTTTGTGACATTTACCCAAGGGACAATTCTGATCTGCTCACACTACTCTGACAACTGACTCACTTTGTGCTCAATGCTCTCTTGTCTGTCTTTTTGAGGGTTTTCCTAGTCCTTCTCCGCATGATCCAGGTTTTGCGTCTCTTGTTTCTGTCCACTGTTCTCAGTTTCCATGTTCGTTCCTGTTCCCTGATCCTTTGCTCTATGTCCTGGGACTTGTTTTCTTACATGCTGATCTGTCTCGTTTGTTTTGGCAGATTTCTCTTTCTGTTGGTGTAGGGAGTTGAACTAGTGCGTGCGTCTTCACCTGAGCATTCCTTTACATCACAGGTCTCAAAAGGGACTGATAAGGAATGATGGTTAAGATGACAATGTATAAGGTAACAAATAGCATCATTGACATTTTTACAAACAACAAGGTAGGTTTTAAGGATGTGTCTAAAGACATTAATGATTCCCAAATCTGAAGGTTTGGGATAATAGCATAGCTTTAAGTGTAGTTCTGACTGTAATTTTGATCTTCTTGCTTTAATAACTGATCAGTCTTTTAGTTACTGCTGATGTGTATTGTGAATGTTTCATGCAATCTAACTTGTTCTAACTTGGGATTATTTAGTTATTTATTTTTAATTTTTTTTTACATTTATGTCAGATTCTCCAGTGACAGTAATGTTTCTCCACAATGAATGTCTTCAGGACAAAGAACTTCCCCCCATTAACATGACAACCTTTAGTTTTTGTGCTATTAACTTCAAGAGAGAGAAAAATTATGCTGGTAAAGAAAGTGTAACAATGTTAGTAAGAACAGGAATTAACTTATCTTGTGGCATTCCGCAAAATTATGTCTATTAAATGTTAAAATGGCGCAATGTGTTCATTGGTAAATTGAAAAATATAACCATTGGCAAATCTAACTGAAATAGTTTGAAAATATTCCAACACACAGCTTGACTGGTTGTAAGCCATTGTTAACCTACTACCTATTTTAAATATTATAATAAGCCATTATGTCAAGTTCAAATTTAGAGATATTTATGTGACCACATCTTCCACTTGATATAATCGTATAACCTTCCCTTACTCCGCCCTAACCTAAAATCGGCTGACAAGCACAAATACCTTTTAGCCAAGAATAACATTTCACTCAACAGCAGCATGATTACTCTTCATTAGGCAGTAATGGGACAGTTTGACAAGTAGAGCTGCTGCTTTAGTCACCTGCTGATGTGCATGCATGGCCCAGTGGAGATGAGACCTCTCTGTAAGTGGCCATTAACCACAGTTCATCTGTCACACTTCAGTCCCGGCTCAACCTCCGCTGCACTTCATTTGGGCAGCAGAATCCCACAGGGGCTCATGCCATTTATAGTACTGGCCATGTTCATTAAGGCCACAGCAGCAACAGTGGATATTTCTGATAGTGCTGTAGTGATGAGGTGGTTTAAAACCAATGTCTATAGGAAAAAAACCCAGTCTGTGATCTATCTACTGTCATCCAGAAGGGAAAAGAATGAGATCATCATATAGACTCATTTGATCATTTCTTCTGTCATTTATTTACTCACTCCACCAATCAATAGATCAGTTCCAAAGCTCCTCCACGGAGCAACAAGACCTTCACCCAATTAGAAATCTCACTAAAGACTAAACCAAATCAACTTCTCTTGGGAGTCAGGGAAAACTGGAAACTGGAATGCAATCACATGAGTTCCGTGGCTTGTATAGCTCCCACCAATGAGACGTAATGTTAAAATGTCCCACAGTGCTTTGTTCATGTCACAGCTGTTCTCTCCTCCATTTCCACTGATATGTCATCTCTTTCATTAGAAAAGAATGTCTCAAAAAAAAAAAACATTCGTCCATTCAACCCACTCTAAACATTCATACCCAAAGGGTATTGGTTACACAAGGACTTGTAACAGGAGGAATTGTTTTCCTGGCTGTAATGACTGTAAGTGTAATTCAAACTCTTGTAATTAATTAGGAATGCTTTCCGCATGTGGCCACTGATCATTTATCCCTATTTAGGCTATGGCTAATTCATGTGTGAATAAATGAGAGCATTTAATCTTTCTGAATATTATTTTTTTATTAGTTGCTTGAACTAATATGCACAAAAAGTCCATAAAACAAATGTACCACTACTAAAAAAAAAAAATTTTTTTTTTAGTTAGTAAAGTTTAAAACAGACACCTTTTTTATATAGAGGAAAGAAATCTCATTGTGACACTTTTTAACAGCTTCATTGATCAGCATTGAATTTTCTTTAAAACATGATGTAGATAACACATATTAGAAAAGGCATATACATTGCGTTTAGGCTGAGAGGCTTCTAAACCTTAAAATGTTCACTCCACAGCTGCTATAGACACTTTAGTTAATCCATGCTGAATAGCGAGGGAGCTTTTTGGAGTTTGTTTTGCTCTAAGGACATTTGATACCTACAACACGTTGGACTATACTAAGGAGTGTAAAACCAAAAGATCCGACTGAGGTCAAAACAAACCACGGGAAAAACTATGCTTTAAGCGTAGTTATTCTGTTGGCACTACCTTAAAAAAGGACATAGCAGAAAGGGTTTCTGGACAGGAAATACCAAACAGGATTTAGAAGTGTTGAGTAAATATAAACATACAGGAATTAAACTGGTTAGTGCAAATCTTTGCTAATCTCTAAGCTTTGTCTGCAGTTAATTCTTGTTAAAATAAGAAATCTTTAACGAACACAGCAAAAAATACCAGAAAACCTGTTGTGTTTAATTTTTAAAAACTCACTGATCTCCATTAATCCATTTATCTTTCAAGGTTTAAACTGGGGTAAACATTCTGAAGTTAATTAGTTAGACTTATTAGGTCAGACCAGTTTTATTTAATGTTTTATTTATTTAGTATTTTATTTCAGTTAGTATTCCCTAACTCAAAAATCAAAAGATAGTAATTATTTGCAGAAAGAAGGCTGTTCATGAGCACTGTGCGCGCACCCATTATTCAAGCTTCATTATATTCAATCAATATTCATTTAGCCACTGGGGTTATTGACTCATTCTCAAATAAAAGTACACTCTACAGCAGCTAAGCACATTATGAATCATTTGTCTTGTCACAGAGAGGAGACTAGCACTCCACGCCATCCCAGTGCAGCAACGGTTTGATGCCACCCTGCGGTTATGACTGTAAATTATGTGTTTTATGAGTCTTCAGAAAAATCAATGCTACCTGCGGTGTGTCACTGATAAATCAATCACAGTTAATGTGTTAGGAAATAAGCTGTCTTTCATTTGTTTGTTTGACAGTTTCTGTCTTGAGTGGGAAGTACTGTAATCACTCTGTCTGATGCTGTAAAAACATTATAAGAAAAAAAGAAATAAAACAAATAATTATGTAATAACATGACTGGGCATGCTGTATCATCAGCTCTCACTCTCCTTTCATACAGTACAGTTACCTTCCTCGTATCAGTTCAGACACATACTGACAGCTGCAGAAAAAAAGAGCAAACAGAAGATTTACTGTGAAAATGCAGTAAATATCAGAGATATATAATATTGGTAGATAAACCAGATTAAATCATTGTCTCAATC
Organism: Clarias gariepinus; assembly: GCF_024256425.1. NCBI lineage: Eukaryota > Metazoa > Chordata > Actinopteri > Siluriformes > Clariidae > Clarias > Clarias gariepinus. The sequence goes on along the minus strand of NC_071101.1, from coordinate 22,622,722 downwards.
CTAAGAATTAAACAAATATTCTGTATATATATATATACATATATATATATATATATATATATATATATATATATATATATATAATTTTTTCCCCCCAATAACTTTCTCCAAACACTGCACTGGGGTCTGTTAAAAGTACTTGCACCTATTAATAGCAGTCACAAATGAGATTAGTGACCACAGTGTGCATACACAGCATACACATAGCTCGAGAAGGAACCAAAAACTTGCCTTAACAGATGGCTATTTGTGTAACCTCTTGAAAGAAAAAAAAACTGGAACCTTTCTGTTCACCAAGAAAACCTTTGACAAATCTGGCCATTGAAGTAGTAAAAAGTCACACACTTAACAGTAGTATCAAGTCTACTATCTCATTAGGAAAAGAGACAACTTTAAACATGACGTACATGTTGACTGATGTAATGCAGGCCTACCTGTGTGGCTGAAGGTTAAACGCTGTGTAATCCACACTGGCTTCTCCTTATACACTCTGTCTCCTGCACTGTTTGCTCAGTGTCTTTTAACTCTTCCGCCGCCGAATGTGTGTGAAACCCTTATTCACTCTCTATCGGCTTGGAGGAAGTCATGCTGATCGCATTTTGCCCATAATGTCATTGTTTATCTCGCTAAAGATCTTTAACACAGCTCAACTCTCTTGCGTCCTCTGCCGCTCCATCACAGCGCCGACACACACACACACACACACACACACACAAGAGATGCTGTTTTAAATGAATAGAAATTTATTTATTTATCTTAAGGTTAACTTTACATTTAAAAAAAAACAATATATGTTTTATTGTTTGATGACTGATAATATATATATATATATATATATATAAACTAGCCAGTTCTTGCGCTCGTGCGTGCGCGCACCCGCGCGCATGTGTGTGTGTGTAACAGAGAGACAGAGAGAGAGAGAGAGGCAGTCCGCCAATTATCACGATGGACGCAGGAAACTCAGCGTGAGCTTTTCCTTCTTCTCTTCCAGTTCCTGTCGCTGAAGAGCCTGCAGCCTCCGCCACAGGGAACAGCGGAATAAGTCTTTTCATTCTTCACTCTGCTTTCCGATACATTTCTCTTTCCATCCGACAAGTTGCTCTAAATATATAAAAGGTCGTTTTTTTCAGTTGGATAACGGAGACCAGAGCAAATGGAGACGATCTGAAGGAAACCCGATGGGCACTGATCAGACCTCTGTCCATCACTTTCCTTTAATACACTAAGTGGTACTTGTGAATGTTCCACGTGCGCGTTACAGTCTCAACAGCGCGCGAGCGACTCCGTGCCAATGTGACCGAGTCCGGCAGTAACTCGTGGGAAGCAGTACACACATTACACTGGATCATTTGCCTGGGATTTTCAGCATGGCATACCCTCAGGGCTACTTGTACCAGGCGTCCACCCCTCTGGCTCTCTACTCGTGTCCTTCATACGGCTCGAGCGCGTTGGCGGCGCAGCGCGCGGATGAGCTGAGCAGAGGGAACTCCAACTCCTCCGGCTCTGCGTTCGCGCCGTACGCGGGATCTACAGCCTTCACCAGCCAGACTCCAGCCTTCAGCTCGCTGCAGTACGGCTCCGAGCCCGCATCCGCACCACAGTTCTCCTCGTTCGTGGTGAGTCCTTGCTCAGACTGCAGAGACTCAGGCTAGATATGACGTCTATAATCACTGTAAACTTTTAGACACTGCTGGAAACTCACTCTGCACACAATTAAAACGGGTTTTCCAACATCAGGCTATACTCCGGGTTAAAACCCAAACTTATGTCCTTTAGCATGTTTAAATGTAACATTGAAGACAATACGATTTTTTATCTTTGTTGCAAGATCACTATTGTGGAGCACCCAATTTGTAGAAAAAAACAAACATTTCTTTAAACAGGCGCATCTCATTTATATACACAAAAACTGATCTGATTTTTAAAATCTGATCTAAAAAAGAAATTAGAAAAAAACAACCCTTTCGTTATCATTAAGTAAGCCTGTTATTAAATAAAATGTCACCAAGAGCAATAAGGCTATAAATAAGCTACGTTAAAGGCAACCGTTTAAGATAATTGTTCCAATGATATTATAAGCTTTAGGCTACACATTTGGTTTCTTCAATTATGTCAGTTTTTTTTCTAGTTATACCCTAATCATTTTTGGCCTAGTTTTGATTTTTTATTTAAAATGCGTGCATGCAGCAGCAACGGCAGCGACGACAACAACAATAACGACAACAACAACAACTTATAGGTCTAAATTTTTCCCAAACAGAAAATGGCTTTTTATGATGCTTGAAGATATATTTAGGTTGTAGGATATAGGTTTCTTTTTCTGTGTGTGTGTGTGTGTGGGTGCGTGTGTGCGCGCGCGCGCTTTAATAAATTGATATATATATTGTCACTGTCTCAGGGTTCCCCGTATGAGCCATCCCCCGGGCTGGCCGCCTCTCTTGGGTACGCGCACCCTTACGGAGCGCCCCTAGGCGCGTTCCCCCTCGGAGACCCCGCGTACCGGAAGAACGCCACGCGGGACGCCACTGCAACGCTTAAGGCCTGGCTCAGCGAGCACAGGAAAAACCCGTACCCCACCAAAGGGGAAAAAATCATGCTGGCCATCATCACTAAAATGACCCTCACCCAAGTGTCCACCTGGTTCGCCAACGCGCGCAGGAGACTGAAGAAGGAGAACAAGATGACGTGGACCCCGAGGAACAGGAGCGAGGACGAAGATGAAGAAGATAATATCGATTTGGAAAAAAATGATGATGAAGATGAGCCGATCAAAGCTTCCGAGATGGCAGAGTCTACCAAAGAATTAGGTATAATCATAAATAAAATAATAAATGTCATTATTATTATTATTATTATTATTATTATTTCTATTATTATTATTATTATTATTTGACACCTCTTTAATTGTCTCTCAGGCCTTCCCGTTAGTCCAAGACTAATGGCGACAGAGAAGCACACAGAGCACACAGATGATGAAGCGGATCGTGTTATTGACAGCTCCGCTCGGAGAGACGCTGAGCCTCGGCCTGGGTGCGACTCTTCATCACCCACGACCTCGTCTCGACAAAGCGGTCCGGAGAGAGTCGGACCAGAGACGCCTGCAGATCAGAGAGACACTCCGAGCGCAGTGAAGCCCTCCGGAGAGAGCGGCCTTGGCACATCTGTCATTCATTCCACGACGCCGGCTCCCAAGCCCAAACTGTGGTCTCTGGCCGAGATCGCCACGTCGGATAAGCCAGGTGGGGAGAGGCTCCAAACATGCGGAGCCGCTCAGAGTCCGGTCATCATCAGCACGGGCACGTTCTCGCCCTCCAGGTCGCCCACAAGGGGTCCTCTCCTACCCAGGCACTTCTACTACGCTTCTGCTTTTTATCCCGCTTTCACGAACTACAGCGCGCTCGGGCCGCCGGGCCGCGCCTCCAGCTCCGGATTAAGCGAAGCGGCGCTGCACAGAGCAAGCAGAGGAAACACACCGGCCGACATGTGCAAAGAGCTGGCACAGGGGGAGCCGCACTCCAAGCGTTAAACACCCCTTCATCGGTTTTATACCGTGTGTTTATCCTCTCTGGGATGAGAAACTGGATTTTCTTTAGATAAGAGTGCTAATGAAGAGAAAATCGGGGGTTGACGATTATGCCCAATTATGACGGCACATCTTGAAGCTTTTTTGTATTCGAAAGGGAGTTTTATGACATGTAATGTTTGAATTACTATAAAGTAAAAATATTGCTTCTTTGCTAATCCATCCACGTGAAGGCAGAGCGGCGCAAAAAGGCCAAAGTTAATTCACTATTTCACATTTCTATAGTTCACTCATTTTTTTTGTTTAAATAACTTCTGGATATTCATGCGGTAAATGCCCATGTATCATTCGTTAAACTGAATTTTTAAAATAATCTTAAATCACCACATCACAATTTTAAGCAAACGTTTAGCCTAGGTTTCTGTTCTGATCGGCATTATAATTTCGTTTAAGGCTATTTTAATCATCAATGCTGGCAATCGAGTGGAATGATCGTTTAAGTAAATGTTTTTTTTTTCTCACAATTTTACCATTTAATAATATAACAGATTTTGTGTGGCCAATAAATTATATATTGTTTGATTTTACTTTCCCTGACAGTGTTAACAGTTCATGGTGTGGATAGAGATGTTGTTGATTTACCAGGGAAAGGTTAACTGTACATATCCAGAAAGCTTTCATGGAGGGTTTCTATTTCTTTTTGCCATCAGCAAGATGAGATTAACACCTGGACTAAGTTACAGTGGAGAAACATGAGCACTGATATTTTTTGCTGTCGGTTATTGAAACTCATACTGGATGTTTAGCATGAAATTCTGAACCTCATCTGTCACCCAATATCAAAACAAAATCGTCTTTTCATAGTGAATTTTTTTCAGGAAATATACATATTTCAGCACTGTAAGTGTTAGTCTATTATCACATTCTTCAAAGACTGTTTATATGTTTTCGATTTGCTTTTAGGCAAAACACAGGGTAACTTTAAAACTGTGTTCCTGTTCATAATTTTATAGATAAAGCAAGGGTTTTAATACAGAGTGCAAATTTATAATTGAGAGATTATGGCACATGGTTTAGTGGATAAGATATTAAATTCATGCTCCGCAAACCATCGTCTTACAAAAGTGTTTTGCTATATTCCATCAATGTAGCAACAGTAAGGGGCTAAAAATGTCCAAAGGCCATTTTAAAAGGGATTATATGTGTAAGTTCAAAATGTAGTAAACTCTACAGAAGAAAGATGGGATTATCTCAGATTCCCTATTACCACTGGCATTGCAGGGTCCAACAGCAACAAACATCAGAGAATCGTCTCAGGCCTCTTGGCTTACAGAGGTAATGCCACTTTTCTGCTCACAAAGCCCTGAAAAGAAGCAGCAGCATCTTAGAAAGCGACGTAATCCCTTTGGTAAAATCAAAGTTGGAGTCTGGTATATAAACATGGTGAAGAGCTATTTTTCAGTTCTATGGTTACAAAAAAGTGTAATGGAGGAAAGCTAGCCGTATACAGTCTTCTAATATTACAGGCCATATTATATCTACCCACTTCTTTTACCATTCCATGTTTACACTGATACTCTAAAGGGTTTTTCTGACAAAGATTTATTTTTCACTCAAGGCTATTTTCAGAGACACATTACACTCAGCATATTTAGTGCATTTTAGAAACCTTACTGCAGATGTTAGGAATGCAAACAGCAGCTGTAAGTCCTAACCAAATCAAGTCACGATGATGTGCCATCTGAAAAATCTATGTCCATTTATTAATTTTTTATATACATATCAATTTTTATATAGAAAATATAAATTTTAACCTGGAATATTTGGTGGGAGCATATTTTGCCTCATAATACATTAGTCATATTTAAATATTTAAATATTTAAATCATATATATTTAATATATATTATTTATAACAGGGTCAAATTGTAAAAGAGCTTAAAATGTGCTAGTATTATTAAAGAAACTTTGGACAAACGTTTTATAAAGGGAGAGTCATAAGAAAGTAGGATGAAAATGTGATGACAGAGCTGTAAGAACAAATAGAGGACACAGACCTCAACATGACAGTGAGTGAACTAGAGGCAGCATGGCTATAATTTATAGCTTTCCTTCATGGTCTGCCCTGTAGCACAGGAAAGTGAAACCAATTATGAGGCATTAACCAAGATTTTACAACAGAAAAAATTATGACATTAATGGAAATGGCTATTCCATACCTTGAAAAGTAAGACGCACGGAAGGAAGAGTCAGTGTGAGAAAAGTACACTGTCCATCCCTCTCTCCTCTCACCACCTCCTCTTTCTAATCAATACAGTCAGGTCAGAGCACAACATGCACGCTTTGGCTCGTAACTAAAGAGTGTGTAAGGCTTTTAAAAGCATTGATTCTGGACCGATCGATGGCGACTAAGGAGACTTTTCCTGCATAGTGAGAAGGCACTAACGGCCAGCTGATGGGAAGGACGGCTGAATTGCAATGGTGTTGTTTATATTAACTTGTGGATTCATCGGCTGGAGGTCAGACTGAAAGAAAGATTATCTCTGTGATTACTCGAAACTCTCTCTCTCTCTGTTCCAAATTGTGACAGAGGTTATGGAGGAGAAACTGTATTTCCAACTTTATTTGCATGATATTATTTATCTTCTCCTAAACTAAACATGAAGCTGATTTATTCCTTAACCGATACTTCAACTGCACTTATATTAGGCCCTCCTGTGTATTCTGTCTAATCAGCCTCACTGCATCAAATGCGCAAGTCCTCCAGGCATTAGCAAATAGATTTCATTTAAGGCCCAAAATGTCCAGAGACACTGATGGCTCAATTTACTCAATAATAGATGGGGGGCGGTCTCTAAAATAATATTGACTTAAATGCCGAGGCACAGCACAGCAGCGCAGACAGGCGTTACAAGATGGAGGTGTTTTAAGCAGGCAGCTGTGCGAGCGCCTCAGGGCTTCTCTCTAATTGAAAGGATCATTAGAAGCAGGAGTTGCCTCAGTGTCCCTCAGCAGCTCCTCTTGAAGCACACAAATATGCCACGCACTGCAAAGCCACTCCAGCTAAACACGGGACTGCTGTTGTCACATGCTCCATGTGATAAGAATATCTGGTGGTGAGATGATGGTAGCGCAAAGAATGATTGGCTAATTAAAAGCTACCATCTTGGACTGTCTTTTAGCAGAAGGTCTTGTTTGGACTGAAAGAACAGGTAAATCTGAAAAAAACAAAAAGAAAAACAGCGAATGGGCTCACTGCTATACAGGGAGAAATTTTCTCCTGATAAACTGTCACATACAGTGAATAAATATCAGGGTTTCATACTGATTACCCTATCAAATATTTCTGGAGCATAACTGAGGCGTAATCACTGTGATAAATCTCAGCTGTCATTGTTTTGTTTTCTTTGAAAGCTGAAGTGTCCACTTTATAGACATTAACTGTAATTTCAAAGTTATTATGTTGCTCTAAATCTGCTTGTAAGGATATATGAGAAATTATTTCAGACACTGTATATTTCGTGTAATAATAAGGCATCAGCTTTTGTGCACTCATGTCATCTTATTCCTGAGGCACTTGGTTAAGGTCAAGAGAAGAGAATATATTTGGGAAATTGGACCAGTTTGAATAGCAGTGCTCGAAGGCTTAATAGCTCTGTATAACATAGCATGCCTAATCTTTATTGTACTGTGCCCTCTGAAAACAATTGACAAAGAGCGCCTCTGTATTCACTAGGGCAGCCTTGAGTTATCATATTTAAAATACATTTATTCTAAGTCAATTTCCAAGATTGTTTAGCAGCACTGGAAACAATAACATCACAGAGCACTGCATATTCCTGCCAACACCCTGGGGTGGCACTATATTTCTTTTTGATGTGATTAAAAGACAATGATAAATATGTTTTGTTTTGTACTTGAATAATGCACAGGATACCAAGACTGGCAAATATCTCTTTTGTGAATGAGCTCCTTCATCTCAAATGGAAAGGCACAAATATAGATAATTGCATTTTTCTACTTTGAGCATTGTTTTAGTGATTTATTGCACATCTCATATAGAAAGGTCCAATTTATTTCATGCGCATAGGCGTCCTGTATAGGTGTTTGCTTATTTCTAATATGAAGACCACCCCAGCATTACAGTAATTATTGAACTGCATTTGTAGAATAAATTACTGTCCCACTCTTTTTTTCCCGATTGATGCAGTAAATACATAAAGCAGCAGCTCATTCCTTTCCCTGCGAGTTCCCCCATACCTCGAGTGTTTGTGTGTACTGTGCAGAGGTGACAAGGAGAGTCTGCTTAGCAAACAAGCCAGACAAGAAACCACACTGAGTTAATAATCAAAAGCTGTTGTAAGAAGTCAGGCTGACGTCGCCACACCAGTGACAGCTTTGCCACTTGCTTTGAGTATGCTTCCTACATAAAAGAACAAGTGCTTAAAGAAGGCACCTTATCCTTATGCCAGTGAACTTGGTTGGAAAAGGAGGTATGTGGCATCCACAAAGGCTAGCTTTGTCTGAGAAGCTTGAGTGGGACCTATTTCTCAGAAAAAAAAAGTAAAAAAAAAAAAAAAAAAAAGGGCACTTAAACAGAACAATCCAGGGAGTCAAGGTTAAGTCACAGAACGCATGTCTGTGCACACTTTATTCAATACTCACTGAAGCCTATAACAGATTCTGAAATTCAGTATGGTATGAGAGCTTGTTAAAAGTAGCCCACAGAGGCAGTTTTAGAAACACACAACCTAGCCGGCCTGTCATGTTATTTCGTCAGCATGACTTACGGGTTTAAATATTAATCGATATTTTTTTACACCATCGCAGTAGATATAAAAATAACCCTACATAAAAATGTTCCTCCTGCTATCATGAGTCTGCTTCTAATACCAGACTCATGTCTATGTCTGTGTAGCTCCTGCTGAGGAAAGTCTGAGCTTCAGCAGCTGTCGGGATCAGTGCTCAGGCACCCAAGCCTCTCACCTCACTCCCTCTCTGGCTCCTTATCAGCCCTTTAATCCGCCTAAATTGCACTACCTACACCCCTGCGGCCTGTTGCTCTTCCTCTGGTAATGCACACGCGCACACAAACACGCACGCACGCACGCGCACACACACACACACACACACACACAATACAATTAACCTCCTAAAACTATCTCTAGGTTGTTAAACAAACATACAAACACTTGCTGCAGCTACACAATTATACAGACACACGCCACCCCAGGCCCCCTGCTTGGCCACCCCATGCCTCTATGCAGTATTTCCTAGTGGCAGATGTGTTCCTTCCGCCAGTTCTCCAACAGTGCCAAACTAATATATGCATATGCATGCTTGCACCCACACTTGGTTGTAGTCCACAGGGTACTTAGATAATAAATTATGTACAAGATATTATGTATATTATTTTACCCAAATTTAATTATCATATCAGTGCCGAGTTTTTCCTTGCAAAAATGACAAGGACATAAATCACTAGACATTTACATATATGTAATGGCAAGGTGCTTTGGTTCACACCAACAGAGATCTTTCAATTAAACATTCATTCACTCACATAAAGGTACTTAGTAGGGGAGAAGGCAGATGCTGGTATTTGAAGAATGAAGCTACTGTAAGTTTTCATACACAATTCATACAGATAGTTTCTCCTACATTGGCTGATCCAGAGCCCATCCTGGGTACACTGGGCATAGGCACCAGAGCTACATTAGATGGAATTCAGAGTAGCCAGTCCACCTATCAGCATGTTTTCGTTACCTGACAGTAACCTGAGATCCGGATAAAAAGCAGGACTAAAGCTGTGAGTTGGCTAATAATAGCTGAGATTAATAATAAAATAAAATAAAATAAAATAAAATAAAATAAAATAAAATAAAATATCGATTCTGTGCTATTGTTGATATGCTTAAATTCCTATTTTTTATGGTAGTACAGATATTTTGGCTATAGATTCTTTATCTGGACAGTCAATTGCCTTTTACACTCTCACTCTTTCATTCCTCCTGGCTGTCAACTTTCCAACATTCAAAGTGGCAGACAGAGTGTGTGGGTGTTACCCTGTAACAGCTCCCTTGGCTCCTCATATTTACATCTAAAAAGTGAATCCTTAATGAGGAATATCAAAGAAGTGTGGATCAAAAAGATTTTAATAATGTACTATGTGCGCTGGGATAGAAGTCCTCGTGTCATTGAGCTCATGAATTCCGAATGAAGAGGGGCAGACATCTATCAGCATGTATTCACTGCAATAGTGTAAAACTCCTGATTTCCTTTGATATGAGCAGGAAGTACTTTAAGAAATCAAGCTTTTTAGGTGTACTAATACAGTCAGTGGCACCTGTGGTGTCTTTGAAGAACTTTTGGGAAATATAGATGGGTTACAGTACGTTTTATTTTTTACCCCAGTGGCTCTTTTCAGTCTAAGACAATATATTTAGCTTTATTTTGAAATCTTCAAGCCCCTGGAGGACTAAACTGTGAGCTGCATCTTATATCTGGTCTGTCTTGAGGGATAGACTTTGAGCTGTCCATCTCTGCTAAAGATGGCACAGTGGGGTGCAAAGCCACCGGCAACACCAGTATTCCTTGCTGTGATGTGACCACTTGTGTCTGATTCTTGTATCTGCTGGTAATGTAGATCTCAGATTTATCAGCAAGGTAAAGACTGTTGTATTTTAAGCATGAATAATACAGAAAGCTAGATAAACAAAAGGAAAGGAATTAAGCGATCTTATTGATGATCTTTAATTAAAAAAAAAAAACTTTGAAAGAAATCTACTGAGACAGCTCATAAACATGAAAGAAATGCATAATACCTAAAATGCTTAATAGAAGCAAAAAATATAGTTCTGCAGTAGTAAAGCAGTATTAAGGGGGTAAGGGTCCATCCATGTGTCATCAGGCACATCAGGCAACAAATACTCTCCTGCCTGCAGATATATCTGTCATTTTAGTTGCAGTATCTTCCAGAGTCAAATTGCCAGCTCAATGCCCGTTTAATTCTGAGCAGTTGAAAGATCTCGCTCAAAGGTCAACAGTGGCAGTTCAGAGGTGCTGCAAACCTTCTGATCAGCAGTTTAGTGCCTTAACCACCAAGCTATCCCTGCCACCATTAGGCAGTAGTAAAAATGTGAAAATAAATAGTGCTTGTTAAAAATGAGCTGCGTCTCAAATTGCTCCCGTACACACTGTTTGCTATACAGCACTGGGGCAGCAGTAACTGAAACACCAGACTGACCACAAATTCTCCAGAACCCATCATCATATCCTGCCATTAAATAAACAATGACAATGCTATAAATTACCAAGCAATTTAAAACCACAAAAATACAGAAGTTATTTTCTGTATTAAACACACCCGACAGTTACTAGTTAGGTTCAGTGGCAATAAAACAATGCATTTATTATTTATTTATGGGATAATAGTAAATGCTTTTTTTCATAGATATTATTATTCCCTATAGATATAGATATTATAAATGCATATTATCCTATAGATATTATAGATATTATAAGATATTATAAACTGCTAAGTGCATGAGATATTAAAACCATTCCTAAAATTTATGTAAAAATAATAAGCAATTAATAATTAAAAAATATAAAGTTTCCGTGTTATTATTTGTGTAGTAAAGTTTTATTGACATTGTTGGCCAAAATCACAATATCTCTAAAAAAATAAAGAGAAAAAAAGAACTTGCAGTTCAACCGTATCTGACTAATATTGTGTAGGTCACAGATGTGCCACTAAAATAGCGCTGACTCATCAAGGAACTGACTCCACAAGACATCTCAAGGTATATGGTGGTTTCTGGCACCAAGATGCTAGAAGCAAATACTAAGTTCTGTAAGGTCTTATGTGTACATTTGTCTGACTTATTTGCCGAGTACATTTCATAGATGTTCATTTAGATTGAGAGCTCGGAATTTGGAGACACTTTGTCATGTTTCCCATTTCTGAACAATTGCATTGATTACATGCACCCAGTCATCCATATAATTAAAATAAAAAAAAACATGATTAATCAGAAAGGACCACTTTCTTGTATTACTCCATGCTCCAGTTCGGATGTTCATGTGTCCATTAATGGTGCTTACAGTAGTGGACAGGGGCCAGCATAGGTAATCTTAACATGTTACCCACATGTGCATAGCCAGCAAGCTATGATGCATTTTGTGTTCTGACAGCTTTCTACCACGGCAAGCATTAACATATTCAGCAATTTGGCTAAAGTACAGTAGCTCTGCTGTGGAATCAGACCAGATGAACTATTCTTTGCTGCACACGTACATCACTTTGCCTTGGGCATCTTTTACCCTTCTGCTAGTTCTGCTGGTCCTGCTTTCTTTGGTAGGTTACTATGCACTGCATACTGAAATACTCCACAACACATGAAGACCCCTCAAAGTTTTCATAGCCTATAACCAATGATTCATGGAAAAAAATGTTTCAAGCATGAGATGTTAAATGGAGTACCACAGTAATAAAAAATACAAATATTTTGGGACTAGGACTGGAATAAGTACTGGAATTTGTAGTCATATACAGAATTCTTTGAGCAGTTCTTAAATCAGTACCTACGAATAAATCATTAAAGATGTTATCAGGATTCCCAGTGGTGACCCATCTTATTAGCTGCTGTAAATAACTAAAAGCATGTACAAGTACCTGGGTACAACAGAATGTTTCATCAGTGAAGACTGCCATATTGATTAATTTGCATTAACTGCTGAAAATTGAATGCTGACGTATTTTCCCTATAAGAAATCATGTAAATGCAGACAATCCCTTCCAGCCACTCAAAAATACTATCATTATTACTAATTTCCAACACTATAATCATATTTTTGCATATAAAAACAATTAAAACATTTAGAAAAGACATAAATTAGTAAAACATAAAGTAGAATAGGTTACTAGTATAATAAATAGCTGGTTTACTGTACATTTATTGGCTAAAGCTTCATATAGTAAACTATAAAATAAATAGAAATGAAACCTCATTTAACCTTAATTTATAATTTGTTTTGACACCAGCTGCTTTAAAACTAAAGGTGTCTCCCTTTTCTTCTTGCTACCACCCTTCACCAAATCTTGCAAAAATGCAACAAAAATAATAATAATAATCAAATTTGGCTTTCCACTGATGCATATTTCGCATGTTTCACTTTGTCAGACAGGTTCTGTTTACTGTAATCAATTCCTTTATTCAACAAGTCTAGCAGGAATTAGGCCTGGTTGTGGCTAGTGAAATTTAACTTTCCAAAAATCACTGTGCATTCATGATTTGGCAAAGGGGGCAATTACTTTTTCACATGGGGTCAGGCAAGTTTGAACATCCTTTTCCACATTTATACATTCAAATCATCATTTAAAAACTGCATTTTGTATTTACTTGGGTTATCTTTGTTTAATAGTAATTTTGTTTGATGATTTGAATCAATTGGTTGACAAATATGCAAAAAATAAAAAACAGGAAGGGGCAAATACTATTTCGCGGCCAAACTGGTACCAGACTGTGGAATCCCACTCGCATAGACAATTGGACACTATGGCATTTACTGTATTATGAATCGTAATTGTAATAAACTATTAAATAAATGTATCCATTGAGATTTCAGGTGACAATATCAAAGGGCAACTCAATAATGCACTACATGGTAAATAAGGAATGAATTTAGAACACTGATGGTTATTCTAAAAACTTATTAGGACGACAATCATCTCCACCTGTTACTCAGAACCATCTGCACAGAAAATGTACTAAAGTGAATATGCTGATATTACAATCTACCATGTAGAATGAAAATATCTACTGCATTGAAAACCAACCAAATAGGTCATCTAGAAAGAGATGACAACCAACATCGTCCCTCAATTAGTATTGTCTGTCCAAAGGTTCAGAGGCAAATAGAGCAGAGCAGGCGCGCCCAGACTGGGCACAGGTGTTACTTAGCATGGGGTCTGTCATGCACATCAAAAGGACACCCCTGACACTCCACATAACTTACAGATCCTTATGCTGCCACCAGAACGAGAGAACAAAAGAATTGGCTTGAAAGAGAAAATCAATAAGCATATGGCAATTAATAAAACATTTTCTACCTGAATCAACTACAAAGGCTTTTCTTTTGTTCTTTGACTTTTCCAGAATAAGAGACAGGACCTGAAGGATCACTGAGTATTGGTTAAAAATGCCACTTTCCTGTTCGATCAAATTTCTTATCAAAAGAAAGATCTGCCATGACAATCTAGCAGGCTTTGGATACCATCAGGTACAATTAACAACTGGGACAAAAATAGACTATTTGAAAGGTTAAGAGCAATGATGATAAGATACCTGTGACAAAAAAAAGTTTTGGACAATAGTTGATTCCAACTTACAGCAAATGATTCATTAATGATTCATATCTATTCCACTGTAGCTTTCATCAACACACACACGCATATTCACAGACACAGCCTGTGTCCTATCCAGCATGAGTCTCTGCTGCAGGGAAAAGCTTAGGATAAAGCTAATCATGCATATAATTGAGTTTAGACTCTTGTGTCTATGGGGGCCTGACCCATGGTTTTCAGGATGACTGGGCCATCACCTGTGTGATTAATACATGCAAATGAACAAAGGCTATAATTATTGGGGATGTTCAATCTCTCCATCCAGATCAGTCTGGACTTTTGATGGACTGACTCCATTTAGTGATAAATGTCAGACCAAAGACCGTACTAAAGAGAATGAGTTTTCATGTAAAATGGCTAAGACACACACCAAGCAGAAAAGATCAGCTGAACAGATACCAGAGGATGGCACAAAACTATAGGTGTGCTAGCAGCAGCTGGAGAACGTCAAGGCCAAAAAGCACTCAATGGGAGGGAAAACAATGTGGCGTGTTTGGGTTTTGGACAAGGGCACACTGTCACAGCTTTCATATTTGAGCAGAGGCTTCACAAGCATTTTAATTATGAATCACAAGCTTGGGCCATACAGGAACTTGACAGCAGCGCAGCAGACTGAGTATCTCCTGCATAATTTAGCACTTAAAGAATGCTTTGCCAGTGACTATGCTGAACTAAAGTGCGCAGCATCAGAAGGGTTATAGGATTACTACATTGTTCTAGAGGCGGTGTGACATTATTATATTTCCTTTGTATTCCTCAATGGGATAATGATATCTAACATGTACAGCAGGTGTTTCCAAACTGTTATAACAAAAGCCTTTTTAAGTGCCCACACACACACACACACACACACACACACATACACACTACACAACTTCAACTCTTTTAAATGTGCCATGAAGATACCGCTAGCAGTCTAAAACTCAGTTAAGTCATGCAGTAATGTGTTCTTTTTATTTGGATATTTATTTGACACTGACAATGAATTTCCTACCACTGAAGAAAGGTGTCTTAAAAGAACACTGCCTCCCTTAGATTCACAAGAGGAACTTTGAACATAAGCAAGGGATCACATCATGGGGGTCATGAAGGGGGTCTGAATCAAAATCAGTGTTTGGGCTACCTTTGGTTAAGTTAAAATGGCTATAACTTTTTTGAAGAATAAAAGTGAAAACAGCAGCCGAAAACTTCAAACATGATGAGTTTTAAAAATGATCCCAGACTTTTATATTATAAAGAAAGATTACTGAGGATTAACCATTGATAAAGATTCATTTTGCTAACATTTAAATATGTGTAAAATATTTCTATATATAGTTATTAGTGCCACAGACACTTCTAATTCACAGTTATCAAAAGGGGGTACTAAAGTGTCTCATTCCTAACCAGTTATTGGAGTGGCATGCACCAAAAAATTGCATGTAGGGTAATGTTAAAAATGTATACTAAAAAGCAATTATGTGTCAATTATGTACCTCGTTTTTTTGTTTGTTTGTTTGTTTCTTTGGTGTTTTTCAGGATGTTTTTCCTGGCTGCGCCTAAACGTTTAACTAACAGAACACATAATATCCAATGTAGAAATATTAATAAACTTTCATAATTGTGGTTGTAATATTAACTACTGTAGCAAAATTGTAGAATTAAAATTGGACACAAAATGTAAATTGTTCTTTGAGAACCACTGAGATCAACAAGCTGTCTTTCTTTTCAGACCACTTCCATTCAACTGAAATGCAAGTCGAGATTATAGACAGCATTTCATTTAGCATGATATAGGTGCTGGAGGCTCTTTTAATGCATTCACATGTTGTCATGAGTAGCTTCATAGCTTGACCAGATAAAAGTGGTAGGTTCTGATGCCCTTGCACCATGAAATGATAATGACAATGACAGCAATCTCATTAATAACTACAATTAGATAAAAACGTATTGCCCTCGATGCTGGTTTACTATACAATTATTGGCTAAAGCCCCAACTAAGATAATAATTATCATTACCTCCTCCCAAGGCAGAGAGAGGGAGAGAGAGAGAGAGAGAGAGAGAGAGAGAGAGCTAATTGTAAATGATAATATAAATTGAATTTGAGCAACGGCCCACCCAACAGCTTTGCAGCCCACTAAGTTGGAACTCGCTGATAAAGACTGACACTAGTGAAATAAGAGCTGATTTGGCTCTCTATTGAAATCTTTTGCATACATAAATAAAACACGTATCTAATCAACTCAAGCTTTGGTTTGAACATATGGCAAACACAAAATATCCAGTGGAGAAAAAAAAAAAAGCCCACGTGACTGATTGTCACACCATGAACAAACCAAAACCGAATCCTCGATTATACTGAACAAGCTCTGAAATCTTTCATCGCCTCATAATTGCCAGCAGCATAGCCGTATCCGTTATGAGATGTAAATCCTGCCACCCTCTTGTCATGGAGGGAGCTAAAGGAGCAGCACAATCTGTTTGTTGTCCTGTTCCCGTCTGGCGAGCTTTGACATTTCCCCCTTCTGCTTTTGTCCCCTGCGCTCTCTGAGGGCCCAGCTCCCCTGGCCCTGCTCGAGGCCTGCATTAAGTATGCATCTCTCCCAGCACTCCCAGCTAATCTCATCAGAGTGCAGGATGCTGGAAATGTATGTAAATCTACATCTGTTGTGTCCTCAGCAGGCAGAAGCGGCTGGAGCACCCACTGAGTACAATCTCTCAGCTCACTCCCAGCGAGCAAGCCAAGCACATGACCCTGCTCTGTGTGTAAACATGCAGGCATTCAACCACGCACACACGCACACACACACACACCTCTGGTGTCTCTGGTGCCCCTTTCCCCAATTAATTAGTCAACATCTTCCGTAGCCCAGTGGAGTCCTCTGACACAAATCAAACATTGCGGAGCAGTTGGGTAGCTGCATCTCTCACAGGCACAAGTAACTCAGAATCTACAGTTTTCCAACATAATGCTCTTTGCTGACACTCTAAAAAATTAATTGCTGCTTTTACTGACATTTCAGAATGACTGCTTGGATACTAGTTCTCTATTCCGAAATCACCAAATGAACCAAATGCACAACACCGATTAAACCATTCTGTCTTGGAAAAGACAGTAAGCGACTACCTCTTAATCAACTTCAGTCTACCCATGAACATGAAATAATGATTTTCTGCCTGATCTGTGTTGCATCCGATAGAGATTAGCTCTAGCGCCAGCATTAGAGTTCATTACCAGCTTGAGTACAGAATCATTACAGCTTGTAATTGGATGAGGTTTGAATATGGTTTTCAAATAATATTGTGATTGGACAATGAGTTCACTTGTCGGTATATGAGACAGAGGAAGATGATAAGAGGAGGGGGATTTCATTACCATCTGACCTATAGAGAATGAAATTGCTTGAACCTCAGTTGCTATGTTTGAGGAGAAAAAAAGATAATTAAGATGAAATCACAGACAGTTCAGCACTTAGGAAAAGTTACTTAGAAGTATAATATTTCATTCTGTGAAGTTTAAATTCCTGCATCAGTCCTCAAATTATATGTATAGTACATTTTATGAAGTCTGTCTTATATCGACCCTGAATCAGCCGGAAATGGTTTGAATCAAATCAATTCGATCTCACTGGTGGTTTCAAATGTCAAGATTATATATTTATGTTGAGATATACCATTTTCAGTAATTACAGAATCCAGGACTACGCTTACTTTGGCAAATTTGCAAAACATTAGCGATGTTCGCTCAGATTTGTTTAAGAATATGTCCCCGTGATGACATTTTAATTCCAAAACCCAAATTCCACCCAGCACTAAAACATTAGATAAAGATTAAGGCCCTCAGATTTTAAATGCCTTTCGTGCTAACAGGTCAGCCTAGTTTATGATATTTAATAATAAAAATCGAATATCTGAAAACAATCATATTTCACCTTAACTACAATACTGTACAAGGAAAGCTCTCCCATGGAGCTCATGTTACAGCAACCCAACCTGAAACACAAAAAATATGCCATATACATGTATGCATGAAATATTCTCCTACAGTATAGTAAAATGTGCTTAGCCATTCTGGTGCTAGTTTGTTGGTTGGCGTTGTGTTTATTCCCAAGTGTGACATCCGTAGTTGTCCGTTCCTTGTCGATACTGATGTCACAAGGGAGCATCGCTAGCACAGTTGCGACGGTGATAAGCAGGTTAAAACATTCACAAATTAGTCTTTTTTTACTCACCATTGATAATCAACGTAATTCATAAATTTTTAATAACCCTGGTCAGTGAGTACCCTGTAGTGCATGTGGTGCCCCAGTCAATCGCATTGCACACACTGCCATGGTTCAGGAAGGTGGAAGGAAGCCAAAGAACCTAAAGGAACCCAGGCACAGGGAGAACCTGCGGTGAAACTCTGCACAAACAGGAAGTTGAGCACAGGAACATCCCAGGACCCCACGGGAACCCCACGATGCTACTGCTCCCCCGATTCAGCGTTATATTAATTATAAATCCAGTGGAGACAAAATTGAGTCAATGGCCCAGACCAATGGCTTAGAACATGGCAAGGTTACACACTATGAGCTGGATAGTTTTCTGTAATGTGACAAGATTTGTTTAAACAGAGAATATAAATGAGGAGGAAGGAGGAGGAAAGGTTTACTAAAGAGCTAAAAAGTAAACACGAATGTGATTAAAGGAGTTTTATTTAAAATGCCAAAGCTTTGCCAAAAGATTTTCATTAGAAGAAGAAACACTAAAGATATTTATTCTACAGAATATTATTACTTTATTTTTTTCTTTACTGAGAAATGTTTCAGACGATGCCAGTAATAGTCGGCATCACTTCCAGTCAGAAAGTGTGGAAACGGCAAAGGTCATAGAGAAATCATGGTGTGTGTGTGTGTGTGAGAGAGTGAGAGAGAGAGAGAGGGGAGGGGGGGGGGTTAAGGTGACAGAGGAAGCTGCAGCAGCAGTGTCGGTGTCGAGGCGGATGTGGCGGGGTGACAGCAGGCTGAGGCTCGATTGATTTCCGCCGCTGTAAAAGCACTCAGGGGAGACATTTTAAAAACTCACTAGCGCAGCGTCAAACACCTTTAACCGCCCTGACATGTGCAACTCACGCCACATAAACCGTTTTTTCCCCCCAGAACTGTGTTTATTTTTAAACTCATGGTGTTGGAGGGGGGAAAAAAAGTGAAAATGAGTCTAAACAGACCTGCTGTTCTTCCCTGAATCAGCCATGTTCTTACACCACAGTGAAACTGTCTACTGAGAACACCAAATACTATTTAATGAATCTCTATCATAAATTAGGCTAAGTGGTGTAGGCGTCCTCTAACTGGGGTTGTGTAACAGGTCGATCTTTCATTTCTATTTATCCTGCTGTTTATATTGTACCTTATTGTAGCCTTTCTATTTCTAGTGCATAAGGCTCTACAAAATGACTATTGATTAAACAATTAAACGACTCTCCTGATCTTCAAGGGAAATGGGCACAACCATTATCTGTAACATATGCAGATGAGAGTAAAACACTTAACCTTGTATAAATCTATCTTATGTCCTTGGCTAGTCCTCATTTAAACTAAAATGGATAAGATACAGTTAGAAATAACTGTGGCCACTTCTTAATTATAACAATCTAAATACCGACAGACAGACAGACAGACAGACAGACAGACAGATAGATAGACAGATAGATAGACAGATAGATAGATACATACATAGATACATAGATACATAAAGATTTGCATTTGCACCATCTCTCAAAGTCATATTTGCCTTGGGTCTATTTCAGAATCTTTTAACTTGTCGTTATGGTTGTGTAAGTAATAGGAAATCAATTGAAGTGGCAGATATAATACTTGCATACGCAAACAGGGACTAAATGATATAGATTTCCAATGCATCCCCATGATGACTACTTTAATTTGAATTGCAAATATTTGTTACTGCATATACGTCCTTTTAAAAGTATGCCTGTATTGATTGCCTAAAACAAGCACTATAGTGATCCCATGGTTACTCATTTGATCTCTCAGACTCTGTCTGTCTTTAGTTCATAAATTGACTTGACATTTTAAAGGCCATTTGTCACAGAGATTTTGTATGCATAATTTTGGTATAAAATGAAAAGCGAAAATATATATAGTTTTTAGCAAAAATGTCAACAAGTGAAATACATGTGCTTTCCATATCGAGCTACTATAATATATATATATATATTTTTGTCATTGAGGTCCTAGAACTGAATTTAGTGCTAGTCATTAAAAAATATTTTTCTCAGGAAAGGTTGATATTGCACTGTACATTTTGATCTGTGGTAGAAAGGAGACTTTAATGCTTTCTGTGAACTGCAGCCTAAATTAAATAAAACGTTAAAATTTTAAATGTGTGCTGCTTAATGACTGTACATAGTTCAAGCTCTAAATATAAGGTTTAAATGCATATGTAAAAGTCTTAGTAGTGCTTACTTTACCCCAAAATTTCACATTGTTTTAATCATTCATAATAATGGGTTGTTCAGGTACATTACACTATATTATGTATTGCATATGATTGTTCAATTATCATCTTTAACAGCATATGTAGGTCTGTCTTATTATTTTGACAGAACATATGGGCCAAGAGGCTGTAGAATGTAGGCTAAATCACCATTAAAGAAACCTCAACGGTCTCGCTACTGGACATATAAGACACTGGACATATAAGACATATGGTGTAGAAGCCACTGCTTCATGTCCACTACAGAATAGAGAGTCATTTGGGATTTGGCCAAGGTTAGCCTTTCATTGGCTGGAAAATGTGAGCGGTATAAAGTGTGTGATCCATACTGATCCCTGTTAAACCAGCTTACACACCTCACTGCAGAGTTAGGCTGCTAAAAAAGCTTGTGATCAGCGCACAGATCTTCATTGCTCTCTAGTGGTCTTCATCAGTACACACAACACAGGTAGGTCACTGTTCCACCCACACACTTTCACCACAGCAAATGCCTGAAAATTGCAAAAAGCCAGGTCAACCTTTCTAACTGCAACACAGACATACAAGAACTATTTTTTAACCAATTATCATTGGGTTTACAAGGTTCACTAAAATTATTTAAAATGAATTATGTATGAGTTTTACATACTCTAATGAAAACTGACTGGCTTTGCCAGTGGATAAAACAAATAACCAAATAGAATTTTAACAATATTCACACAACCCCAAAATCCCAGGTCAAACATTTTTGAAAACATCATCATATCGGTGTGACTCGTGTAATAAAAATGAATGGAAGAAGACTGACTCACTGTGTAAATAGAAATGCTGACCCTCTGGCCTTTCACCTTTTTTCTGCAAATGTAAGATAAGAAGAAAACACTAAAATATGCAGGTTTTCCAGCTTTGCTATCCAGCTAGTGTTTCCTTCAGATGCACGGAAACATTTTTTTATTATACTTCTACAGTGCAATAATAATAATAATAAATCATTCTATCTTAGATGTTAAACAACTACGTACAGTTGAAATCATGGAGGAATTTGTGAAATATTGTAAATTTTCTCTGCCAGGATATGTGAACTTGTGTGCACAACTGAATAGCAGAACTAATTAAAATTTCTTGCAAGACCAAACTTGTCCAGAGAAAGGAGCTCTGAACGGCCACTACCTGCAACTAGATTTACATTCATATAGTCCAAGCACTTTGTAAAACTGTTACAATGAGAAATTTCACTTTAATTCCACAGGATTTTACAAAGTACGTACATCTGCCTTGTGAAGAAGTCTGTTCATGCCTTACTTGACTATAAGTGTAACCCCACACTGGAGCAGCCATGTGCATTAATGAACATGAGTGTTACTTTTACTTTCTATAGTACTGTGTCAAAAAGTTAGCTAAGCGCGTGTATAAATATTGCCACATTTTGAATTATAAAAACAATATTCATGATGAGACTAATCTGACTTAAAGTCACACATTCGATTCGATTCGAACAATTATATACACACACACACACATATATATATATATATATATATATATATACACATATATATAAATGAATATAACTGACTGACTGATCAACACACTTAATGGTGACAATACAATGATTTTCATTAGAAGCCTCTATATTAGTGCTGAAGTTTATTTTATACAGGTCATTTCACATTTATCATACAGTTTTCATTACAAAATTATTTACAGATCAAATAATTCACTGGTGAATTTAGGCACAAATGAAAGGAAAAAAATCATAAATAGAAAAAGCATTCCGACAGTTCAAACTGATTTAGTTTAGTATAGAAGGACAGTAAGAAGTAGATCAGGACTACCAGCTATGTTACAATGTATCTGAATAGTTCTGTCGAGATACCATAATTCAGATACTTACACTTTTATCAGTTACAGAAATACTGACCAAAGGTGCAGTTGTAATGGCACAGTGTAGAGCTCTGAATCTGACCTGTGCTCTGAGAATGAGCTTTATCGGTAAAAACTTATCACAATCTCCAGCCCCAGGTAAAATGACTTGCGGTTTCTTTGGAAATACTTCGTTAGGCAACGTAGGACCTATGTAACACAAGCAATGAGTTTGTGCATAGGAAGAGGCAACAAATTGGGAAAAGCATAATCACCAACATTACGAATGTGAAGTCAAAATAAGACATGTAAGCCAATCGGCAGTTACTGTGAAAATGCTAGAGGAATACCAGCATGAACACATTCATCTCATGTAGAAAAGTATTTTTTTCATTTGTCATGATTTATTATGCAAAATAGAACTTTCTTCTAAAAAAAAAAAAAAACCTCAGTTTTAATGCATGCCACCAAATACCCTGATCAAACCTAAACATCTCATTTATCACCCTCTGCAACATACAATAAAACAGTAATAACAACATGTAACAATACATATCAGTTGTACAGAACTATGCGTCATTAATGTAACACAACCAAGTAATCACAGCAATAAACAAAAACCCTAAAGAAATTATTAGACAAATCTATGTGAGTGGAACAGTTTTCCTTTTATATAACGAGCAACTGAAACAAAGCACGAACTGACTGGCAGTTTGTTTTCTTCAACACACCCTACATGTGGACTGAGACCAAACCACAGACATTCAAATCATCTGCTGCTCTTCTAATCACTGCAAACAGATACACAAACATCTGAACCATGACACTGCTGGTAGATGATAACCATGTTAGATCCTATATTTATAATTAATTCTCCATATTTGGAAGAGTTGAAGATCTGAAACTGAAAAAAAGAAAGAAAAAAAAATCTCCCTAACAGACACAGCAAATGATCATTCCAATGCCAATGCTGCTGATAATTACCTTTAGAGCTCATGCCTAACCAGGTTCAGAGTGTTAGGTTTAAGGTGCCTTAAGGTACAAGATCAACAAGACTAGACTTTATAAAACTCAGAGTCTAAAATCACACCTATAATAGAACAGCTTTTAATAAAGAGCTAAATGCAGCCTTCCAAAACTAAATTAAAACAGATGCAAAGTAACATCGCATTGCTTAGAACTATGCTAAACAATGCTCATGTTACATCAGACACAGCCTATTTTGTGAAACTAACAGGACTGAGAAATTACCAAACACTAGGATTATAATTTTTTCCTGAAGTCCATCAGTGAGCTTATTGTTGTTTAGACAGTTTAGAAGTTTAACAATGTAAAATGTGTAAATGACACATGCATAGACTTTTTCCAGACACGGCCAAGCTGGTGGTGTCATATGAAAAGTGCACAACAGGAAAGCCTTAAAACTTAGTGAACGCTGAGACCTCAGAATCACAGCTGGTCAGCTACGTATGCCAATGCTGGATCATGGCACAGTTAAGTGTCATGCATGTTCTTTCATTTGAGATGAAAGTGACCAGGAGCTTCTCTCTCCATCACACAGATAGCCATGGGAAAATGGAGGTGTGGCAGAGCTAGATGGATTGCAGATGGTTCGCTCCCTCAGATGGGTGTGTCTGCCTGTCTGTGCATGCGTTGTTCGGCTGCAGCTGCCAACATCCTTCGGCGAATGGTCACAGGGTCTGAACTGGAATCCTCTTCTTCAAGAGAGGGTGGGTCATTATCATCATTCTCCTCTTCATCCTCCTCCTCATCATCATCATCATCATCATATTTGGAAGCAGCAAAGTTGGAAAAAGACACTTCTTCTACATTGCTTTTGTTTAGATAGCGTCTTTAGAGAGAAAATGATACGTTATTTTAAAATGTACAGAATGATAGATATCATATGCTACAGTAAAAATAAACACTACAAAACAAGTGTTAAACCTAAACACATACAATTCACCACACTTAATGAGAAAGAGGCAAAAAAAATCCCAGTAGTGAGAAGTAGCAGACCTGCGTGCTCTTTGCAGCAGCTCCTCCTTCCTTTGGTGCAGCATTCTCTGCCTCTCATCTGCAGATTTTGAGAAGCGGCTGCCACGCACCTCAAGGTCCTCCGTCTCCACAGTAGTGGGCTCTGAACCCCCACTAGCTCCCACAGGCTCCTCTGAGACTGGGTTAACCTGAATGGATGCTCGTTCCACGGGCTGAGAAAAGTGCCACAAATGTGAATACACAAACTTTTAATTTAACCCGCTTGTCATTTATCTTTATTTACCTTAATTTGCAAATACAGATACTGTATTTATTTACAAATTTAATTTTTACAGGTAAAATCTGTTTATCTTAAAAATATTATTTTGTTGGCACAGACGGGTGGTACAGATAATAAATGCAACAGATTGAACTGATCAGGAAGCAGTTTATAAAAATAAATGAAAAATAAACCTGTATAAGAAGCCATATTGTTAATTCTTCATATAAGATTTATTTCCAGAGAAAAAAAAAACTTTTTACTTTCAGATCTAAATAAAAATCTCCACCGTTTTCCATTTCTACTGTGAGGATGTGGATTTACCTGAGCAGGGAAGGGCACCTGGATTCTGCCTTCCAGGATGTTGTCAGTGGTGACCTCCACAGAGCGAGTGAGTTGCAAATCTTGCAGCACCAGATGGTAAGGAACCTGGGGGAACATCTCCTGTATCTGATGGGCCTAAAAGCAAACATTTCAAGATATTAAAAATGCAACATCCTACAGATGACAAAAAGACTGCAGCACAGCTTTAAGCATTCATAAACATGAACAGAAATCTCTCACCATGGCGCTGAGCTGCGAGTTGTTGACTTGTGCGATGCCCAAAATGTTGGTTGTGTGCATAACTTCCACAGAGAAGCTTGGGAGCCAGCTAGCAATTCGTGAACCTGATAGGAGTGGTCGGATATAAAAATAACAAATAATAATCTTACCACATCACATCATGTATTATAAATAACTTTAATTAAATAAGGAATCCTAAAATATTGCTACATGGACTATGTATGAAAACTAGGCTTAGTTTATTAAGAGGGTGTAGAAATAAACACATACTCTCTCTCTCTCTCTCTCTCTCTATATATATATATATATATATATATATATATAAAAATAAAATACCAAACCAAGTATATTTACTCTTTCATAATATTCAGACAGGTTTTCATACACCCAAGTGACTTGATGATGGGTAATGTGTGAAATGACTGCTCATACCATCAAAATGGAAGAAGTGGTTGTGCTGGTTCAGGTGAGGACGGACATCATTCCCAGGCCCTGTAGCCATGTTGTC
Source organism: Clarias gariepinus (assembly GCF_024256425.1). Lineage (NCBI taxonomy): Eukaryota > Metazoa > Chordata > Actinopteri > Siluriformes > Clariidae > Clarias > Clarias gariepinus. The sequence goes on along the minus strand of NC_071101.1, from coordinate 22,597,143 downwards.
AGCTGGTGCCCTCTGCCCCTCCCCTCTCTCTCTCTCGCCCTCATTAATGTTCAGTGACATGCGGCACGTTGGACAGGAGGTGTCCTGCTCTAGCCATGAGCGCAGACATGAGCTGCATGTACAACATACACAGGCATATACATGAGAAAAAAATCACAAAAACATTAAACATAGTAGTGTACAAAACAGTAAAAACAAATGTTTTAGTTTAGTCAAATCATTAAAAAAAAATTACAATATACTGTATAATTGCTATCTCTGATATTTTGAGAATTATTTCATGCAGCAGGCTGTTTTACAAGTCTCCATGACAGATTACTGCCTTAGTTTTAGCGCTGTAAATGGCTCACCTATGGAAAAGGTGGCCGCAGGGCAGCTTCCGTGCTGAGGTCATGGAGTCCCAGCAGATTGCACAGTCATCATTATTGGCAACAAGCTCATCTGTGGTGGCGACTGCAAATCTTCACAGTGACAAATAACAGAAAAGTAAACACCTCAGATCACAAACTAAAACTAGTCACAAAAACACACTTACATTGTGTAAACAGACAACCAAAATAAAGTTCCTAACCTGGACTCCATATTGTCAATGACACGCAAGTAGTTCTTGTGCCGACGGATTCTCCTCTGCACCTCATGGAAGAGGTAGCGAAGCTGCATAAAGATCACCAAGCTGGCCATTGACAGCCAGATATTTCCAAAGAGCTGAAAGAAGGAGGTGAGATCAACTGATGAAGTAGAACTTTAAAAACTAAATAAACAATAAAATAATAAAATAAATAAATTTAACAGATTATTATCTGTGTTTGTCTACTAACCACATGCACTGTCAAGACAATGTTTATGTATCAAAAGTTTTAATTGTGCCTTTACATGGTTTCTAAAATATGACTGTCCAAGTGTTTCCCTTTTTTTCTCCTTTGTACGACATATATTCATGTTGTAAAACATGTTATAGTTCTATTTAAAGAAGATTGTAAAAAGGGCAAATCTTAGATTTATGTGTAAGCACATCATATCTTTACCCAGATTGTGGGTCATTTTTCTTCATTTAACTCAGGCTGATGGTCACAAGCAGCCGGAAAGATGAGCAATGCAAGGTTTATGCCCCCATAAAATTCAACCTCACAACTAAAAATAACAGAACTGTGACGAGTAATATTTAATGCATCTGTTTACATTGCAAGCTGACATTGGCTGAATTAGGGGAAAAAAAAAAAAAAAAAAAACCCTGGATGGGACACCAGGACATGTCAGTGCACCATAAGCACACAACTCCTGTGCACCCTCTCCAAAAAAAAAAAAAAAAATTCTTAGCCAGTCCACTTACTACTATATTTCATATTTAGGTAGGTCGGCTACCAGGCTACCCACTGCTTTACTGATTTTAGCAAAATAACTCTTTTTACTTGTTTTCTTTGTGGTTGCTAATTACTACTAACTAGATTTAACACAAATTTAAAAAGAAGAAAATTAAAAAAGAGGAACTATTTCTCATAACCATGCAAAACACATTTCTAACTGGTCACTTCTATTCTGAAATAAAATTTATTTTATGGAAGCAAGATATAGATGTAATTACAGCGCTTACCCCTCCACCGACCCTGCTTTACATTAGCTGAGGCCTGATCTGGTTGACGGCAAAATAGTTTTACTAGGTGAATAATCTTGTGTACACTAATGACAGATGTTTTTCACGGAATCACAAATGTGCAGGCATGTGGAAACAGTAAAAAACTGTGGAAAAACTGATCAAAACACTGACGTCCTGCTGCACAACTTGGTTGTTTACTACACAAAGTCAGTTTGCTCTCATCTTAAGAGAAAATCTTTCAAGCTTGATGAGAACTACACAACTTATCATACGTGCATGAAATGAAAACATGGGACAGGGCAGCACACTGGAGCTTCTATATGTCCCGTGAGCCATCTGATAAATTACTGATTTATCCAGTCCTGACACTGAATATGGTTTATACAGTGTGTTTAGAAAAATCAAGTTAAACTAAATACTTATACGATTTTTTTTTAAATCACTGTTAAAAACTTACCAGCATATGAATGTGATGCATCAGATCAAGGCAAAGGAGGGTAAGCTCCATAATAAAGTCAGTATAGTAGACATAGGTGCCTTTGCTCTCCCAGGTGCCTTCATGGTTCAAGTCCCATAAGTGAATCGAGTACCTACAAAAAGCAGTAGCAAGGCCTTAGGGCTGTATTTCCCTGCATGTACAGAAACCTGAGAGAGCTAAACAGCTCCAGTGTCCAAGCCTACAAATGACACAGCGTAGGTGGTATGCTTATACTGTAAAATTGGCAAATGGCAAATTGCTTACCTCGTAATAACATGTCCAGTGCGCACTGTAACAAGTAAACACTGCAGGAGGAAAACAGAGATTATATTTTCTATGTAAAGAAAAGAACTTTATTGTACAGAAATTTTATTTTATCAGTACAGTAAAGTGAAAATTTTATACCTCAGCAGCCATAAAGGCAACAGTATGCATGCCATGGAAATGACCGACGAGGCCACAGAGCACAGCTAAACCTCCACAGCACAGCAGCATGGATACCAGCAGGGCCAGTACTCGCACATGACTGCTCATGGGGGTTGTTGGAGAAAAAGACAGCTAAAAACAAAGAGGTAAATAGGGACAGTGAAAGATATGGGAGTGTTTTAAAGAAATATCAAGTTGCATTTAATAGACAATTCAACAGGCACTAATGAATCCATGTAGTTCCATCAGTTCTGTTTGCAAAAAATAAAGAACTCCATAAAAACAATTTCCTTACTAAGATTACACACAGAGCAAAAACAGGAAGTTAACAACATGAGACAGGTTACACAGAAAAGGGGCTTAAAGTCTGTCCTTAGGGTTCCACCACAAACTTTTCCAACTATTGCAGCTACCTCACCAGGGTCATGCGATGCTTAGTACATCAATTACTTGAGCGAGACTTTTTTTTGCATAATGACCAAAAGGCAAAAGACGTTTCACAGGTTTTGCAGCTACTCACATATTCAAAGCGATCTTTACAGAGCTGGACCATGAGATGAAGGAAGATTAGAACAGCAAACCACAGACACCACAAAACCACCTCTTCTACGGTCTGCACATTCAGCACCCCAAATATGAAGATGAATTTATAGAAGATGAAGTTCCAGAATTTGTCCTTCAAGTGCTGTCAGGGGAAAAAGTGGACACAGATGCACAAGAGTTATATTTATGAACAACTTGAAATTTATTGAGCGTTATTTTAATGCACAAACTCCTAATGGCAGGGGATGATGGCAATAAATCAACAACAGTATGAAGATTCTGCCACATGATTTTGTAGAATTTAAAAAACTTAATTAGCTAAGTACAGTTAGACATATGAGGAATTTTTGCAGTCATTTTTGGAATTTTATGCATTATGAATCTTAACAATGATAGATTTTAGGTGTTGTATAAAAATGTATCACAACACAGTAATTGCAATGCAAAAAAATTAGCAGCACTGGTTAAGATGAGGTTTAAAAAGGTTATGAAAAACTTCTGTAAATAAAATATCATAAGGGTTATTTTCCCCCCTTATTATACACTGAATTGGATTTTGCTTACACAGTCACTGTGAGATACAACTAATTAAACCCACAACTTTGGCAATGATTCTTTAGCTGACTGTATATAACAGCTGTTTACCTAAAAAGCTTATACAGGATCTGGATTGGCACTGATTGAGATTTGGAATATTTTACAACATCATCCTCTCACACCAGGAGGGTCATAAGCATGTCATCAATGTTACCCAGAATATAAATCATTTTAAAGTAATGCAGCACAATTAATCCCTTTTCTCATTATTTGCTGTGAGCCTAGATAAGAAAGTTTGAATACAAAATGTTACATTTAATAGCTACATATTGTTGACATATTGTCGCAATATTTGTCATAAATCACAATGTGATTTTTTTTTATCAAATCATTCAGCCATATTTAAACCATAACTCCAGCATGACACGTAGCCCTCTAATGTCACCACTGTGCAGAAAATGTTATACATTCTGTGACTGCAATGGGTAAAATATCTAAAGATAATCAACATGTTTCATATTTACAAGATTCAAAAATTATAATAATAAATCTGTCCACCAAGCCTAACAGTTGACTTGACAATTCGTCCTTACCCGTTTCTCACTGACCCTCAGAGGACCAAAAACAATGCACTGGATCACCTTGGCAATCAGCATGAGGACACAGCATGCGGTATTCACCAAAACCTGGGAATAACACACAGTTAACTTCATCAATATCCTCCTGCTGGTTTGAAAGGTAAGCAAAAAAATAAAAAATAAATTGCGCTCAGAAGTGTGTGGATGCACGAACCCAAACGAATAGGCTGTCAGAGATGAGAAAGAGCAGTATATTTGCAGCCACATTTCCCTCAGTGTCAGCTTGCTTGATTTTATTGCTGTCTGTGGAGGTGCTCGGAGTTTCTTCAGCAGCTGGAGCTTCAGGCTCGGTCACAGCTGTGTAGGCGCTTAACAAAGTCCCAGCCAGCAGCACTGCACTCAGGGCGGTGTAAGTCTGCAAACTGGGCCAAGGAAACCTCTCCAGAAACACTAGAGGCATGGTGGCAGTGTCCAGCGTCCGAACTGCGTGTCAGGTTCACACACAAGCTGCTCTTCCCCTCAGACTAGGCTATGCACAAACTGATCAGTTACCAAAGCTTTAATCGAATAAAATATGCTACTGCAGGTTCTGAGCAGATTTAAGTGATACAAACTATTACTGTATATTTAACTAATAAGGTCTAAACAAAAACATGGACTCCTGACTAGTTAGGACTCGCGTTACGTGCAAACGACAGATTCTGTTGCGAACATTACACCGAAGACAAATTTCACTTTAACATCCGTGTCCGTTGTGAGTTCCTTCATCCCTTCAGGTTTAGGGCATTTAGTGCAGTCCAAAGCGAAAAACACTCATACAGAAAGCATTTCTACTCTTTGCTTCAGAGCGTTTAGCGATAGCTAGCTGTCAGGCTAACAAGCTAACAAACTGTCCAAACGTTTCAGCTCGATAAGATTAACGTGTTTAAACGGATTAATATTAACTACACCGGTAAAGAGAAGAACACATCACACTCCTGTGACCACTTTTAGCCCTCGACTCCTCGATAAAGCTGTCCAAAGTAAAATCTTAGACGTTCCTCTGTATGGCAGTAGGTTTAAGTCTCTTGTTTTGTTGTTCCAGTCGTTTCTCCGAGTTTCACTGCCTTCCCCCTTCTCACCTTTTCCGGTGCTTCTACGTCACAGAGCTGCTTCCGGATCTTACGCAAGATTGAGCGCGTGTCGTGCGCTAACATGGCAGCTACGAGCTCAGTTTGTGTGAAATGGTAACACCACGACGAAGCAGCCATAAGAGGGTTTCACATCAATGATGTAGCAGTAAACACACACGTCAAAATGTTCATAACCTTGAATAAGAATGTTTCAAGACGTTCATTTTATTTGGCTTTAATAATTCATTATATATATAGCTCATCTTATGTACATAAATATCCTATATATTACACTGTTTTTATCACGATAATTCCATAATTATGTGGACATTATGGAATTAGATATTTTTTCTTGAATATTATATTTTCACATTCAAGAATATTATTATTGTTTTTGGCTATAGTAACAAATACGTTTTAAACTTATGTTCCCTATGAAATCCAAAAATACAAATCCATGTACTCTCATTAAATCTAATAGAAGATCACAAATCCTCTCTGTTATTGTCTCGACACTCAGATTTAGTCAATGAAACACTTGATTTTTTAGTTTATTTTCTTTATTAGGGCCCAAGCACTATGATGTTGTAGTGTGTGAAGGGCCCTTTTGATTTGAATTAATTAATTAATTTATCTGATTGTTGGTTTATTCTGTCTGCTGTTACTATTTATTTACACATTCTTTGTTAGGTTTGCTTATACTGTATATCTTCTATTTACTTATTGTTAAACAAATTTCCATGGCTTAGTTCATTTGAAAGGTGCAATAGCCGATTTATTACTAGTACAAATAATTTTGAAAATATGTAGTACAGGATAAAAAAAAAGTTTACACCGTGATCTTAGCACAGGTTTTTAAAACTGCCTTCTGGTCCAGAACACGTAATAAATTTGGTTGGGTATTCTGTAAGTTGTTTTATAGACACTGCAGAGTTCCCCTTCACGCTGTGCCAACTTAAATTGTCAAGCGTCCAGCACCACCAGATAATTCCCGTCATTAAAACAGGACTCTGTGCCTTAGAAAAAGAAAAAAAAAGGAAAGAACAGGAAATGGAAAGAAAGAAACATGATAAAACTACAATAAACGTGAACAGCTTGGAAACTTGGTCAGGAACACCACAACAGGGAACATATATATAAGGCAGTAAAAGGTTGCAGACTAATATACTGTAGTTAAATATAAAAAATGTTAAAGAAGTAAAAGACTTAAAGATTGTAAAGCATTTGACAACATGCAAATCTCATGAGAGAAAGTAAGCTTAAGGTTCAAACTGAGAGGAGCTAAAAGGTAGCACACCACTAAGAATATAGTAAGAAGGAAAGAAAAAATTATTATGGTTGTTGTTGTTTTTGAATTACATATTTCAGATGTATCCAGTCCTGTAAGTTTAAAGCCATAGTTGTACTGTATACACAAAGATTTTCATTTGAAAATAAAAAGTAATATTATGTTATGATATTATGTTCAAATTGCTTTATTTCAAATAATTTCACAAAACTAATATGAATTAATACATCATATGTCAAGTACCTAAATTCATAAATACAAACCTGGATTTTGAGAAACAATCACTTAACACAAACACATAAGTGTCTATCAATGAAAGGGTTTGCTACCTGAAAGCATTACAAATTAATGTAATTTCGGCAACTAAGTCACAATTAAGCCATGCCAAATTACAAATAAAAAAATCTAAAATATGATAAACTCACACAATCAGCTGACAGTGTAACAGTCCAAATGATCCTATGCAGCTATTCTAAAAAATTCAGTTTACAAAACAACACACATTGCATAGTTTTGGGTCTTAAATATGCATCACAGTCAACATTTTGCAAAAAGTTGAATATTTTTGTACAGTTAAGGCAGCTCAGTAAAAGACACACTAATGCCAGCAAAAGTCCTTAATATAAAAAAGTCTCAGACAGAACATTCACATTAGTATATCACCTAGCATAGCTTTAAATCATCATTGTATATAGTGATGGTCATCAAGACATTCATTTATTCATTCTCTTTATTTGCAGTTACAGTACATACTGTACGTCCTGCATCTACAGTGCTGCATTCCTGTTTAAGTAATTGATTTCTCAGTGTGGCTGGTTAAGCTATGAGCATCCATCCAATGATGAATCTGGACTTTGGAATAAGTCTCTTACTATGATCTCGCTCACTGAAAAGACAGAAAAGAGATAATTATATTTATTAAGCAGATATTACATCTGTAAGAGATTGTGGTAAATCATTTGTGTTCTTATTGTTGTTTTGGTTGTGGGAATTTTTTCAATTTTGTTCAATTTTGTTTCGAACAAGATAAGAAAATGCATTGAAAATAGTTTTCAGTGAACCCCTGAGCCTAAAAAAAATGAATATTATGAAAATATATCATGCAAGTTATGGTATGGTATGAACTTCAGCCTTCTACTACTGTTTATTTATACTTAAAGGAACTTATAGTACAGACTGACCCAGACTGAGAGGTTTATTTTTTTTGTATTTGTATTTCTGTACAATTTTCGAGCCTTCTCAGGGCAAGGGTTGTTTATGCAGTCTCACTCTCACAGTGGTTATCTCAGTTTGTCTTCCTGTAACTGAGGGCAAGCATTAGTCTGGGTGCATCATATTACAGTTGCAACTTGGATATGAGGTGTTAAGACACACAAGTTAAATATATCACTATGCTATCTTAGTTTGCTATATTTATGTCTTTAACTGTACCCCAACCAGAATTGAGAATTGGTCTGTAATGGTAATGTAATCCTAAATATAAAAAAATAACAAGTCTTAGAGCAACAGGTATTAAAACATATACAAAGATACAGACAGAGTATCTCTTTCTAAACTAATATCATCCAGAAAAGTACATTTGAATTTTAGAGTGAAATCGACATAACTACACAGAGGAAATGCATAAATTAATAATTTTTTTTTTTTAATCAAAAGGTGTAAGAGTAAGAGCCGATGAACCGCAACACACGCTCAGGGTTACACGGGCCCTACTTGCAATGAAAAGGGCTATGATAAGAAACAACAGCACTCAGTCATCGGGGGGCACAAACAGTCCACTGCACCTGTCCTTCCCAACACAGTAAAATAAGGCTGAAGCATAGTGGCAGAAGGCCAGGTAGTGTGTGTGTGTGTGTGTGTGTGTTTGCATACAGCACTAAGGGGACAAGGAAGATACATTTTACAGAATTATGTCTGTATTAATTAAACTACAGCAAACAGACCACATGTTTGTGATTACTCTTAGTCATAAATGTACCAGCCAAACAGTTATCAAGGTCACAGATGGAAAGATGATGAACAAAGACAATATATAGGGAAACTGGTGTGGTATTGTGCAGAATTGTGCTGTATAATCCCTGATTATTTCTACAGTGCCCTTACAGCTGTACATCAGTAACTATAGAAGATTAAGCTCTGTGGTATATTTAGCTCACAGTGACTTGATGCAATCCTCCATAAAGACCTATATCATTCCCACCATGCTGCAGGGGTGGAGACTATAATTAGGTGCAAACCAAACAGGTTTCCACACACTGGGGGTGGCAGCTGTCTTTGCTTGAGTGTAAACAAACACAAGCATATGGCCTATCTTTTAGAACAATGAGTGGGTATGAATTTGTATGAACACATGTCTCAGTCGAGCAATCGTTGCAGTAATAATCTGCTGCACAGATCTCACTGAACTAGTGTTAAGACCAGGAACTGCCACCCAAAGTTCTCTCATATCACCCCAGTCATTTCCTCAACCGTCTGCCTTAAATGCCTGCAGCAGATTCAAAACAACAGTACTTGCCAAAAACAACAAAAATGGACCTGCCCCACCCACCAGAGTCACTTATCAAACCCCACTTTGCACCACATGACCTTCAAACATCAAGCATGATTGACTTAACCTGCTATGTCCAAGGATACATGGAAGACAAATTTAATTACACATTCCTTGTCTTTTGTGTTTTTTCTTGCTGCTCTAATCCTGCATTCAACTTACCTTGGCAACAGGAACTCAGAATTACATCATTTTAACCTCAGTACAAGCTACAAAGTGGGGAAAAAATGAATGGGGAGAAAATATCTGTATATACAGTGGGTCTTATTTAAAGGTAAGCAATGTTGCTCTGTTTATTATTTATAGTCAGGTTAACTTGATGTTACCTGCTGAACTCAGGGTAGGAGACATTTGTCCCAAGTTCCTGAGTGAGAATACAGTGCTGAGCAATCATATGATTTTTTTATATTCGAAAGAGGTAAAGTCATGACAATTGGTCAAATGCAGCGTAACTCCTCCCTAACAAAGTTTTTAGCTCCTTTTATTACCCTCAAATTTTTTTAATAGCATGAGGATTTGTCTAGAGAGTATAGCATTCTGGATAAGAGTTTGCCAAATTATGTAACGTAACATGTCAGCAAATAAAAATTTCACAAAAAACTGCATATTATTAGAATATCAGATTCATACCATCATCAAGAGTGATATCCTGTAGCCCAATAGACTGGAAGGTCGGCTCCTTCTCCTTCTCTGGTTCCTGTTTAATGTTAAGCCTCTGTCCATCATTGGAGTGGTTTGATGATTCTCCAGCTCCCAAAGAGCTTATGGTTCCTCCTGTACCAGCTGGGGACAGGGTTGCGTTAGACTTTACGTTTACAGGAGCCTCTCTGTTCAAGTGTGAGGTAGAAGGCACTGTGGTAGGGGCAAGAACCTCCAGAGAAGACGAGGACTTCGGAAACACAACAAGGTCTCCAGAGTCATTAGCTGATCCATAGTTACTGAGGTTATTTGGATCGCACTGGGTTGTACCTGAGGTAGGGCTGAGGTAGCCCTCATTGTGCCTCTGACCAGAGACCTGATTCAAGCCTTGACCACCTCCAGGAGTGTTTTGATACCCAATCCCGAGTACAGAGCTCACATTCTCAGACATAACAGCTAAGGGTCTGCCTCCGTGCATTGAAGCAGGATCACAGGGAAGACTGAACTGTCCATTGTAAGACAGGTTTTGTTGAGGTCCCTGGTACAAGGAGGGCTTGGCAAAATCCAATGATACTGGGTGTAGTATTGGGGGAAGCCCAGATGCATCACTGAGGCTGCCATCTGGAGCATGATGTCGACTAAGATAAGGGGAGCTCATAGGAGAGTAGCTACGCTGAGTGGAGGATGGAACACAAACTGGGCCTGCAGAGTAGAGCCACTGTTCCAGAGGGCTGAACTGCTCTGGTTTATCTTCAACGCTGTCATATTCCTGCTTCACCTGCACTACTTAAAAAAGACAAAGACTTGTTAATAGAGTAAGACAGTCAGAAAATGTGCAGATAATCCAGCTTCCCAATACAGTATATAAATGCAGTTTCCACCAAAATGAAGCTTTAATTTCCTAAACAGTTCAATGCTTAAAAAAAGACCAATTCCAATCAATGTAGTCAAAATTAACATTATTAATATTCTTTGCATTACATCTTTTTACAATACAGCAAAATGTTTATCTCAGTCTTACATACAGATGTTTATTGTGCTTTTACCTGGAACATATGTAAAGCGTTGTATAAGGCTCCTTTTCCTTTTCCCATTGCTGACGTAAAACTGTACCTGCACAGATGTTCCTAAGATCCTCTTATGATATGGAGGGATCTTTACCACAATCCCAGTCTACAAAGGCAAACAGTAAATGTTTAAAACAACATCTTTACTTGATCTAATTATTATCAGACAGAGGCATAGCCTCTAATAATAATCATTATCTTTATATGCATTTGCACTTTTGTGATAAAGTATATACATATATATTCAATTAAAAAAATTAAATAAATAAAGAGAGAAACCTACATCTCTGCTCTTTTCATGAACAGTTTTTGCATCCACTTCCCACTGAGTTCTACCATCTGGAATGAACAATAAAACATAACTTTTAATAAAAGAGATATTTGGGTGCTTGAATGAGATGGGAAACACTTGCTCTAAGAACACTAACTCCTTTCATAAATCATTTAGGCAGGTAGCTCTGTGGAAGTCCCTTACCAGGGCCTTTTTCCAGGAAGATGACCTTTGACTCTGGGGTGATGTTTGGGCCGGTGATTACCATCTCCTGGCCTCCCATTGCAGAGTCAGAAGTAGGGCTGAACTTCTCTATCTGAGGCAACTCCTGGGCTGAGCGCTGGGCTGAAAAATAACCAATAGGGAAGGGAGAAGGGAAGTGAGAAACAGTTCATGATTCATCATACTATTATCTCTTCCATAACTTATTATGAGCCGTATTATGTAAGGAATATAAAAACATTAAGTGTTTTATTTGATCATTTTACAGGTACACTTCGGTTTGTGGAAAGCCCTTAGTTTTGTAAAACTTAGTTTGTTCACCATTTATCTTTTACCAGTTAGAAACATGCCGTTCCCCATCAGCCATCCCTTTTGCTTTCTCTCTTAAAGTTAATTAGCAAAAGAAATCAATGCAGGATGTCATGTTACCTAAGAAACCCAAAAGTGCATACTCTAAAGTGAGACTTTTTCCATAAACATTAAATTGTGTAAGTCTCTCCTTACAAAAAACATCACTATTATTAATGATCATTCATGTTTGTTTAGTATATATGTGTGTTTATGTCTTATTACATGCAGTCTGTCATACTGGTCACTCTAAAAAAGCTGTTATTATACAAACAACAGCACAATTAGAAGAAGTGCTTTAATATAAACCTGTGAATTGGCACTAATTTCAAAGCTGTTGTTATAAAAAGTTAACTAATAGCTTCTATTATTCAACAGCACTGCGGTCTAGTACATTATTGCACATATTCCAACTCCTGACCTCATATTATCTCCAGGCTTTGATTAATAGCATATACTCACAGCACTCTATAGGGATGGAGGCCACTTGCAAGGAGAGCACTTTTCCATTAGCTTGGGGAATGTGCACACGAAATGCTGCTCGCACTCGTGTGTTCTTACGTCCGATGTCGGTTTCTCCCTTCCGCAACTCGATGTCAGAATTTCTAAGCTTCAGAATTCCAGCACAGTCAATACTGCAAAGGCGACGCAGAATTTATCATATGGAACCATTAGAATTTTTTTTTTTTTTTTTTATTGTATAGCCTTATCAGTAATCACACAAATATTGCTTAGCCCTGACCTTTTACATTATTTAACATTATTTAAAATCAGTCATGAACATGCCACAATTTTTACTGGACCATTCCAGACTATTAATGTAAAAAAACATTCTATAAATTACTTAAAAAGAAAGGGCTTGATAAATGTAACTCATCAGTATATATGACACGAACCTTGCAGACATGTTGTTTTCAGGAAGGAGAGGAATCTCTAGAATTTTGGTGCTGCCAAACACCAGCTCCTGGCTTGGAGTGGCCACAGTTTTTCCTGTTATCCTGTGGACCTGATAAAACGCGTGCGGCCTCACTTGACGATCGTCAGCTGTCCCGATGAACATCTGCAGGCTGACCGGTTTTTCATTGTAACCAACGAGCTGTTAACAATTCGAAAAAGAAATCGTTATTAAGAATATGGATCGCCAACGACTGCAGCTAAATTTAAAACTTACGGTTGAAATGTATTATTTTGACGATGCACAGAGAAACGGCAATTGTGCTGAATAATAAAAAGTTGAAAACGGAAGGTAAAAAAAAAATTTGCTGACCTGTTATGATGAAAGCAAATAATAATAATAAAATAAAATAAATACATGGTTGCTCTGTTATTTAGTGAGCAAGTATGCAGGTGCAATGCATTCCTTGACCATGTGAACAAGCACAGACAGGCCACAGTAAATAAAAATGGAGGATAATGTTACAAATGAATGTTAAAAGCGCAGCTTAGCTAAGTCATCATCTGTTCCTGTGCTGGCAGCATCTCACCATTGGCTCGTGGGTATCCAATGTAAACAAACTCATCAACAGAGACAACAGTAACCGTTCTTGGGAACAAAGTAAAAATAGCGGAATTAGGCTACACCAGATGGAAGGTGTGCGATTCAGTGACTTGCTAAAAGAATATGAACAGACTATAGTGCTCCAACAAATGCAAAAATTTGGGAACTTACAATCATAGCGCTGTTATAAAAGTAAGCATAATCTTTCAGCTGTGGATTATACTGTCATTAAACATTTAAAAGCAGAAAACAGCAAAACAAATAAGCTCTACTCTAATTAACCTCATTAGATTATAGCTGTTTATATTTTAAGAATGTTCAGAATCTAGTTTATTAATTTCACACCATCTGTTTGAAGCAGTTTGGGCAGAGACCTGTAAGCGGCAAAAACAGCAGTGGTGAATCAGTGACCTGTGCATGCCATGCTGTATTTACATCAATTTGCATGTATTTACCTACAGTGCCTGGCATATTGTTTGATTGTGTCTAATAAAGATAACCTTTGAAATATGAATTAGTACCCTTTGTACATGTCATCCAGTTAATGAAGCAGCCTTTTTACCATCTTAGAAGAATATATGTAACCTTACTGGGCCACAATCATATGAGATCAGTTCTAACTTATCTATTCAGATTAAAGGCAGTCACACCTTCACAATAGGGTGTCGTCCACAGGCTGATTTAATGGCTCCTCGGCTGCCCTCCGTCTCATAGTGGGCTCTGTGGTGGGGTTTGGGTTGGACCTCCAATTTCAGCTCACACTGCCCATATTGGCTAGGCAGTGAACACTCCAGTGAAGGTAAAGATGTGGACCTAAGCAGATATATATATATAGAGAGAGAAGTAGGCTCAGTCAAAAAAAGACATTAAGATGATGTGGTAAAAGCCAGAGAGGAAGCGTTAATTTTAGACTTTCACAAAACTATTCTGTACATAAGAGTTTTGAATGAATTGATAACATTCTGTCAGTCTATTAGATAACACAAAAATATTTTTTATCTTCAAGTTAATTAAAATAAATCAATAAACATAATATTTATCATCTTATACCTGAACAAAGGTGTGTTTGTTTGCTTAGGTTTTCCCCAAGTAAAAGGTGGAGGGACTGACAAGTAGTGTTCCACTATGTCTTCTTTTTTCAGGGTTGGCAGTGAAACTTCTAAATTTGAATCCATCGAGGGAGAAACAAGTGTATTCTCCTCAAGTCCAGATTCCCCGTGTCCGGACAGCAAGGTCATACAATCCTGACTGTGGTTCGTCTGGAAAGTTCGTCTAGTTTTAGAGGGGATGTCCACATCAGATGCACAGGCCTGGAAAGAGGCAGTCATCAAGCCTGGACTTCCTAACCAGGTCTCATCAGTCACACTTCCTCGTGGAGAGTGAGACGGGCTCGGGGTGGGAGAGAGATGAGGTGAAGACGAGCCTGGTATACCGTCGCCGCTGGAATACGGGCGCTTCCCATAAGGCGAAGTAGGACGAGAAGAGGGTTTAGAGGGGGATGATGAGTGCAGACGCGCACTGAGCCAGGTGTCCTCGTTAACACTAGTACGAGGTGACTGATAAGGTGAATGATGGGGCGACAGTGAATGAGAATAGGGTCGTTGGTGTTGGTGATAACGGGACCATGGGTCCTCAGTGTATGCACAACCTGGAGAACCAAAAGGCGATACCATAGGAGACACCTGTGGTGATGCTTGGGGTGAGGCAAGAGGAGAGGGCAGAGGAGAGCCCTGCGGTGACACCAGTGGCGATGTAAACCTGAAACTCGCTGCAGCTTCAGTCAGCTCAGCCTCTACATCATCATAAACGTGGGAAAAAGACTCGCAGGAGGAGGCATCTGAAAGCCAGCTGCGGGATGACAAGCTACTGCATGGGCTTGGGCACAATGCTGAGGTGTCTCTATAGGACGCATCAAGAGGTAAATACAGCTGGTCCCTGGATGTTAGGGGACCAGAGGCTCCTTCTTGCTCCAAATGGACCCCATGTTGCTGGGTACCCGGATCTTGTTGGCAGGTTGTTGGGATGGAGGTGATCTGGATGCTAGGGCAATCAAACACACGGCTTGGAGAATCAAAAGGATTAGATCCAGTGGTAGAAGCAGTATAGCTGCTGGTAAGAGGGCCTTGGGAGTGTGATGATTGTGTGACACATTGCAGCTCTGAATGTTGCTGGAAAACGGGTTGTTGAATTGCAGTGAAGAGGTAACAGGACGGGCCATTATCGGCACCAACATCTACAGCAAAAAGGGAAAACAGGTATTAATTAGGCTGTTGTGGCATCTAGTTAGGATGAATGATGATAGTAGTAGTAGAACAATCTTATATACAACACTGTCCTAGAAGTTGTGAATGAGTATAAAAAGTGAATGTAACAAATATTATGCCACATGCTTTAACATCCATTACAAAATAACAAGCTGTATTATTCTAATGGCCTCTTGAATAATAGCAAATTTGTCATAAGTATATCTTATTAACCCGATACATACAAGTGAGTAAACAAAGGGCTACCAACATACTACAGCAGTTTACTATAAATAACACCACTCACCCACACATACTCACACACGCGCACACACAAACATACACACACACACACTCACACACACACACACACCAAATACAGGATGCTTGGTGAGAAGACAGAATAAACTGATTCAGCTAAAGAGTGCACAACTCCAGTCAGGCTGGGCTAGAACTCAAAAACTCAAAGTTTGACAATCTGCTTGCCATTTGAACAATTCGGGGGGGAAATCACCAAACACTGTTGTAGTCCAACCCTCCAGAACTGAAAGTGGTCTTTCTGTAGAGGAAAGGGGTTACTCTCATAATGTGTTGCAAGTGTATTTTAGAACTGAAAGCTATTTACTTCACCGACCAACACATTTGAACTTTTTTTGCTTTTTATATCTTGCACTCACCAGGTTTGGATTATGCAATATAAAACCACTAGCCTAACACCAAAACCACCTGCCTAAAATTGTGAATGTCCTCGTTGTGCCACTGACTTATCAAGCTTGAACTCCACAGGACCTATGAAGGTGTGCTGTGGTATCTGGTACCAAGACATTAGCAGTAAGATTCTGTAAGTCCTGTACAGTAAGTTGAGAAGTGGGGCTTTCATGGATTGGACTCGTTTGTCCAGCAAATCTCACAGATGCTTGATTTGATTGAGATCGACAAGACAACACCTTGAACTGTCATCCCTTTATCCATTCCTTAATAACTTTTGCAGTGGGACATAGAGCATTATCCGGTTGAAGAGGCCGCTGCCATCAATAGATGTACTTAGTTTGCACAAAGATTGAGGTAGATGGTATGTGTCAATGAAACACAGTCACATGAATTCCTGGTTTCCCAGCAGAACTTCTGCAAAGAGCATCTCACTGACATATTGTCTTGTCTTCTTCCCATAGTGCATTATGGTGTTATCTCTTCCCTCAGTAAGTGATGCACATGCACAAAGTCACTTTGTTCTACTGCTCCATGGTCGAGATCTGATGTTTATGTACCAGTTGTAGGTGCTTTCACTTATGGACATTGGATTGGAAATCAGCACAGGAACTCTGCAGCTGCAAAGGCCCTTACACAGAAAGTTGTGATACATTGTGGGTTCTGACACCTTTCTATGATAGTCAGCATAAACGTTTTTTTTAGCAATCTGTGCCATAGTATCTCTTCTATCGAGTCTAGCATTCACCTCCTACAGGCATCAGTAAGCCTTAACCACTCATGACCCTGTCACTGGTTCAATGGTTGTCCTTTCTTGGACACCTTTTGATAGGTTCTAAACACTGCATCCTGGGAACACCCCACAAAACCTGCTGGTTTGTAGACACTCTGACCCAGTCATCTAGCATTCATAAACTGGCACTTGTTAAAGTCACTCAGATACACTTTGAGTAAGAATAAATAAAGTACATTTTAGTATACCAATTCAATCCTTCTTTCTTAAGAAGGTGCTTTAACCTGGTCATGCAGGACCTATCCTGGAAACACTGTAGGTAAGACACACTAATTCAGAACTAAGGGCAATTTAGAGTAACTAAATCACTTGGAGAAACCAGAGAACCTGAAGGAAACCCACAGATACACTGGGAGATCATGTGAAACTCCACACAGACAGTAACCTGAGCTCAGGATCAAACTGAATTCACATTATTATTATTATTATTATTATTATTATTATTATAAGTAATTATTGTAAGTAAGGTCGCTGATTGTGAAAATGATGACCAGAGGTTTGGGAAGTGGAACCAGACTGTGAACAAATGTATGTCCTTTCTTAATTACTTACTTGCATAATACTTTTATTATTGTAACAGCCACATGCACTAGGAACTACTAATAACCAACAACTAAGGACCATTGACACATTTAATATTTAATTTACTTGTAGTTATATAGTTATTAACACGTTTATAATCATGCTGGTGTCAGCAGTGTTTATTTCCTAATCTTAATCCTAATAACTAGGATAAATATCGTAAAAAGTTTAATCATTTCAAGTTCTATAAAGCATAAAGATGAAAATTGCTGATAATGTCATATGAAATGATTTCAAACATACATCTTGACACAGTTTAGAAGTTTTGGGGGTTCTGGGGGTTCATGTTTAAATATCACAAAGAAAATAAATAGAAAATTGACATGTTATGCAAAATTGATATAAAATGGTTCTTCAATAACAAGGAATAAAATCAGTAATTAATTAAGTAGTTCTGTCTTTTCTTATTGATTTTTTTTTTTTGTCAAGTAAAGCAGGAATCCTAGTCACACAACCTGCAGTAATAGCACTAATATACAGAAGATGAGCTGTTACTGAATGTTACAGTACCAGGCCTGGGTTGTGGTAACAAAACTATACGATCTACAAAAATAAAGGAGCGGAAGTCTGTTTTAAAAAGGGGGAACTGGTAGAATCGGTGCTCTGCCGTAACCACTGAACCGACTCGTTAAACGCAGGAGGTTTTCATGATTCAAAGTGAAACTCTCTTCCTCTGTAAGTTAACTGTTGCACAGCTGGAGGTGAAGGGAGGAGACGGCTGTGCACGTTGTGTTTGTTTTAACCTGAAGTCCCATTAATGCCTTAGGAGTAATAAGAGCTGTACGGGTAATTTGTAGGACTAATCTACTAACCTGTGTGGCCTGAGGCCGTCGCTTGACTGTCCTCTCCAAAAGTCAGCCTGAAATCGAGCTCCTCGCCTCCGTACTTCGCAGCAGTCATTGCATCTGTCGCGTTAGAATTCTTTCTGCTATGTTATCTGCGATCAAATCTGCATAATGCAGGCTCGCTACAGCAGGCCGATGCCAACTTTCTAAAGTGTACTTTGGGTTACGCGGTGCCAGCTCGCAAACCCGGAACACTCTCCCAAAAGCGCGAGCAAACTCACTAACATTCACTCCTGGACTTGTTTCTAGTCAGCTGGATACAATCCGGAATCGCCCGTTTAAGGAGGATCTTACGTTGGCCTTTGAAAGCGTCCAAATATTCGCGTGAACATTAGCCAAACTTCTCCACTACACACTCGCGAGGGCGCTCCGAGCCGCGCGCGCGCGCGTGACGTCAGCACGCCTGACAGACAACAAACTCGGGAAGGAAACAAACAGCCACACGCGCTGCGTCCGAAACCGCACACTACACCCTGCTGAACACACACACACACACACACACAATACTGTACAAAGATGACTACTATCACAAGGTCTCTGACTACAATGCAGGAAATATAAGTGGGAAGTGCAAAACAACTGAGCATTAAAAACACCTCAGCAGATCTTTAGTGCTTTAACACGTTAGAGTTAAGGTTATACGGTATTATTTTATAACCTTACCTCAAACTATTATTGTAAATATATACTCATTTAAAATGTTTTTTTATATCATAATTAAATATGTGTTTAGTTACAAGTAACAAGTTGTAAATCATGATAAAAGACTGGAAGTTTTCTGCAAGACCTGGGTATTCACGTGACTATGGGTTATTATTAATTAGTATTATTATATTTGAGGAAGAAACATGACCTACATCGAGGTGACAATGAAAAGGCACAAGCACACAGTAACAGATTCTGCAAACAAGAGATGTAGAGTGTTTCCTAGGACATTTAAAAAAAGAGAGCAGCTTTAAAAAAAAAAGAGATTGCATGACTTTTATGCTCTTTGCATAAACTTTGCATAACTTGCGGGTTTTACGAGAATGCTGCAAGTTACACATTTTTTTAATAAAATGTTTTTCATTATAAATTTGTTTACATTATATTAATTTTGTACCCCTACAGTTTCAAAAATCATTTTTTATCAATAAATTATCTTCAATTCTCAAAAACATAGAGGCCAGGGGTCTCTACCAGGAATCTAATATAAGATTAACTGCATCAGTGTAAATATAAATAATTTTTCACCATACCACATTCATTCTTCTTCTATTAAAGTTTTCTGATTTTCTGTTGGTTTCAACACTCCAGTGCCCAAGGTATTGTACACAAACTTTCTCTTTTCTAAAAACGCCCCAATTCAACTCATGGGTTAATAATCAAACCTTCTCTAAGGCAGATCATGCGAGTAAGCAGCTAGGGAACCTTAAATTGTATGAATGGACCTCCAGCACTGGGACCACAAGTTTCACACTTTATATATTATACAGTATGCTCTTTAAGCACTGGTACAGCTGCAAAGAACTGATATGATGTGATCAAAACTAAATACTGATACATCCTGTTGATTAGCATACAATGCATTGTAATTAAATGTGTATTATCACAAGCTTTCTGTGGGATGTGAAATACAATTAAAGATCAAAACAAATCAAACTTGCATATATTTAAAGTTTTAATACAAATAAAATAGGTAAAATATATACATCCACTAAACATTTCATTAAGGCCTTAGGTTACCTTTACTATTTATAATAAAAAAAATCTAGAACTTAACTATATGCACGGTTTAAATTTAAATTTTGTTTTTGGTTTACACCACACACAGGCCGTGTGGCTTTTGAGCTTTGGCAGGGTTTCCACACTGCTGTGCTAACAGGACTGTGTTTATATTAGGATTGAATGAGGTTTATTGGGAACTGCTCTGCCTGACTGGACTAGAAAAGTGTTTCTTAACGGTGGTCCAGGGTTACTAATACTCTGCACATTTCGGTGTTTCTCTTTTCTAACTAAACCAATTAGAGTTTGTTTCGTTTGGCAAGAAACCAATAAGTTGAATAAGGTGAATAGGGAGCTGTGAAAACACCAGAATGTTATTCATGTTATTACATGAACATCGCTTGCATTCCACAAATATTACTCAGTTGTCACTTTATTACATACATCGTCTTTTCCTATTGTACATCATCTTTTGTTATGTACAATTTGTTAGTCTTTTAACAGCCCATGCATCAATGGACAGAAACCACCACAGGGCCACACCTGACCAGATGTTCTGTGGCTGGTGGACCATTTTATCACAGTAGCGACAATGAAAGAGTTGCAGCATTAGCTTGTACCGGAGCTGCTCACAATATCAAGTTTAGTCGAATTGAGTTGGCATACCTAATAAGATAAGATGTGGTGTACATAAACATAAAGAGAAACAGCACATAAAATAATTATCAAATAAAAGTTAAAATTATCAGGGAGAATAAGCATCTCTTCAAGCTGACAGGTCCGTGTGTAATTTAGACATGCTGTGGTACATCAGACAAATGCAATGCAGCCACGTAGCAGCAGACACTCCTTGTGGAGAGTTCATAACTTAGCATTGGTCGTCTAGTCATGGTCAGGATACAGTCTGACCACAGGAGCCATTGCCTACACCCAGATTGTCATTTGATTCCTGTTCCTCTTTTTGCGATGGCTCAGTGAGCCGTCTCTTCCTGTGTGCCAAGTCTGTAATGCTGCCGTCCTCTGAAATGGTGCTTTTTTTCTCTTCCCTTTTTCTCTTGTTTACCAGTCCTGAGTAGCCCTCTCCTATACGTCCCTCTGGTACACCTAGTGTGCGCAAACACACGATAGCGGCAGCTTGTTCAGCAAACTTCTTGGACTTCTCCCTGGAAAGGGCAACCATGAACATAGATTACAGTTTAAAATTCTCATAATAAAAGCAAGTAATATTAATTATAATAAAATACTAACCATAGCGTTGACCTGTACTTTTTATTTGCCACCATTACTGTAGACTGGAAACATCTGTCTTGGGCACGTTGTTCCTAAAGATGGAGTAAAGAAGAATATTTAATTCACTGTTCCAGTGTTCTGCTGTTGTATGAGCTTTTACTGTGTTGTGGATAAAGGAAGAGTCAGAGGATCATGGTGTTCTTTTGTCTGTCTCTCACCGTTTCATACACAGGCTGCTCCAGCTTCTCCTTCCTGCTCCATTCAAGCAAGTACATCTTCGGAGTGATCTGAGGGGGATACTCTCTCCTGGATCACATATGCATTTTGCTTAAATGTAGGATCATCTCACAATAGTTTATTGTAGGTCATTAGTTTTTGAAATCTTTTATGTTTTTAAAATATTTTGGAATTAGTATAAAATATTTTCCTATACTAATTCCTTGTAATTGATAATAGCAACATTTTATGATTTGTGATATTTGGAATCAACCTTTCAAACTTGAGAGCCATAGTGATGACATCGCCATCCAGTACAGGCTGATTTGAAAGACTGCAGCTGTTGGCATCAAGGGCTTTTTTGCGGTTCTCCAGCTCTGCTTGGACTTGCTTGTAGAAATCACTCATGCCAAACACCTCACTGCATATGTCACAAATATACACAGACACTTGTTATACTGTGGTTCACACACACTGCAAAATGTTTTTGGAATAAAATTCATCAAAGCTTGAAATGAGGAGTGCAACTACAGGAACATGGCTGTGATATAAGGCATGAAACACCATCCATGGAGTAAAAAAAGAGAGAGAGAGAGCGAGAGAGAAAAAAAATCTAATCTAGAACTTGGCAAAAAATAGAATTAGGGAACGGCAAAATAGACAAAACATTTTTATGTAATTTTAATGCAATATAAAAAATAATTTCCAAAATTAAGTAAACAACTGTAAGATTTAAATATCAGAAAGCTGAAATTCTGATCAATCGTCTCATTCTCATCTTTTGATCTCAAACCCAAATGTCTTCAGTGTATATTTTAGCTTGCCATTTCAGTACTTTCAGAAGGAACTGGGCATGCTATTGTGAAATGTTTCTTCCTAGGGGTTCATTACACTTTTCAAAACCACTGTTAGCCCCTTAATGCGGCTGAGCTCCACTTCCTTCTACAAAGCATCTGCATTTTAAATAAATACTTTACCAGATTTCTTCATTGGTCTGCGCACCATGAAGCTGTTTGCCCATTGGCGATTCCACCCTATCCCTTAACATCTGGCACAGGCAGTACTTGGTGTTGAATGTGTTGTTGTCATAGCGAACAGCCTACAGACAAAAACAACACACTATTATTCAATCTCTTTAGTATTCTGTACCTGAACCATATATAGCTACAAAGCCCAAAGAATGGAAAGAGTTTGCAAAAACATTTTTTAAGCTATTTCAAAGGCTTAGTACTCACATATTTTACATATTCTTCCATAACCTCATCTACTGACACCATTCCCTGGGAGCGAAATATTGAAGGGTTCCACATAGCAGCCCGAGCTAACATAACAGAGGATGCTCCGGTCATCTCTCGAAATTGTTCGATATCATCATATGCTTTAATGAGATCATGAGATCCACCACTACGAAGTTAGGGGAAAAATTGTATGTAAAAAATTATATGCTAGCTTTCATTTGAATAAATTTACACGAAAATCCACAATTAGAACAGCTGCTAGTACTGATGCTATTCAAAACTCAGGGTACAAATATGATCAGGTACTGACCTAGCTATTACTGGAATAGACACATTTTCAGCTACAGCTTGAATGTAGTCGCAGTGTAGTGCATGCCGTGGTCTCTCCTCCTTCATCCTGAGAAGCAGAGACGCTTTAAGTGAGAAATCTACACATAGCATGAGACTACAATGTAAAACCAAAGCCGCCTCAAAAAATGCCATACCTTCCATGCACTGCTATAGCTGCCACTCCTGTTTTTTCAATTCTCTTCACCAAACTAACAGTCTCCTCCAGCTGATAAAGCATTGAAAATGATTAGTACAAACACTGACAAGCATTATGGACACACGACCATCTCAACTATATATGGTTCTTTCCCATTCCCTCGCCACAAAAGTTATACACATAACTGGCTAAAACATCTTTCTCTGCTGTAGCATTAGGATTTTACTTTACTGGAGCCAAAGGGCTTGACCCTGTTCCAGCTTGTTAATGCTCCTGCACACAAGGTGAACTCCATGAAGGCCAAAGTTGGAGTTAAATCTCAAGTGACCTGCACAGAGCCCTGACCCCAACCCTACTAAACACCTTGATGAACTGGAATTGCTGAATGTAAACCCCAGCCCGCCTCCTTCCCCTGACCTTACCAATACTCTTGCTGCATGGGCAATTATCCGAAATCTCAGATAGCCTTCGCAAAAGAGTAGAATAGATAATATAATAGCAAATCGGGATGAACCTAAAAGGGGATGTTCATAAAGTAGATTATACAGTGAGTACGGAGAGTATTCAGACACCCTTAAATTTTTCACTCTTTGTTATATTGCAGCCATTTGCTAAAAGTTCATATGTTCCTTATTAATGTACACACAGCACCCCATATTGACAGAAAAACGCAGAATTGTTGACATTGATTTATTAAAAAAGAAAAACTGAAATATCACATGGGCCCAAGTATTCAGACCCTTTGCTGTGAGATTCATATATTTAACTCAGGTGCTGTCCATTTCTTCTGATCATCCTTGAGATGGTTCTACACCATCATTTGAGACCAGCTGTGTTTAATTATTCTGATTCGACTTGTTCATTCATTTAAGTTCATTAATGTACAATGAACTTAAATGATTTTAGCAAATAGCTGCAATATAACAGAGTGAAAAATGTAAGAGGGTCTGAATACTTTCACTGTATATGGGTGTGAGGGTCAGGGGTCCAAATACTTTTGGCCATATCGAATGATACAGAAACATTAATGAATTCTGATCATTCATGCATTATTGAATTTCTTCTTAAAGTAAATAACAGTGAATGCACTTATAAATCTTCATCTATCTGTAAGAGTCTAGATTGCTTTCCATCATGTGCCTTGAAAAATGCAGAAAAAGACAGGCTTACAGACAAATGAAATTTTAAAAGGCTAATAAACAAATCTGTACTTTAGATTGTGATGCATTCTCGAGCCTTGTGTTAGAAGCTAAGTAGCTTTGTAGCTCACGTTAGCCGTTAGAGCTGAAATGATTCCTCGAGTAACTTGAGCAATTTGATTACAAAAAGCTTCTTTTAATTAATTATAAAAGCTTGCGTAATGTGCTTGCGCAATTATTTGTTGACAGTGCGCTTTTGACACAGTGCGCTAACGGATGCAAGCCGCCAGTAAACATCGACGAAGAAGAAGCGCTTACGTCACCCAAAAAGCGGAAGGAGACACGAACAGTTAGCTGTTTATTGATTTGATGGAGCGTTCTGTTGCGGGCTGCAAAATGGAAAAGAGCGATAAAAATATCAGCGAGCCAAGAGAAAAGGAAACCAGCAAAAGAAAATGACAGAAATTGTCAGTAAAGGCTTATGTTATGCCTGAGCTGTAGATTTTGAAACTTTTAGTTTTGAAAGTTTAGTTGCACACCTTAGTGTTTTTGTATATTTATTTATTTTAATGTGTGCTTTAGTTTTTTTGATGCTTAGTCATTTGAAATACCTTTTTTTTTGTTTTTGCATCTAAGAAAAGGCTTTAAAATAAGAATGTATGGCACTGTAATGCACTTAATCCATCCCAGTCAACTTTAAGCTATTCCTTGTATTGTGAATAATGACAACGTTTATTTTTGATAAAATGCTGTATGCAAAATAAAAGTTAAGTTTCTGAAAAGAAAAATTTTAGTTTCTCTTATATATTTTCCATTGCTGTTTAATAAAGCAAAAATAAATTTTATCCGATCACTCGATTTAATTTTTGGTAGAATACTCGATTACTAAAATATTTGATAGCTACAGGCCTATAAGCTGTAAAAACAGCTCAGAGGCAGTTCAGAACAAAACAGAAGCAGCTACTAAGAAGGGTTGTTTAAGATGACATAATATTATCAGATGTGTTTTCCTGCTGAAAGTGCTACTGTCACTGGTTTTAGCATTCAGTTGCACTTCCCACATTTCAGTACTGTGAAGTGTACCGCCCTACTTCACCCATGCTGGCAACTAGTGTAATTAATGGCTATTAGAAGACCTCTGATGTGGAGTGATACATATAGCTAAACATTCCAGTGCTGTTATACACTACATCACCACTCATGGAATGCCTCTCGTCCAGTCGGATTAGAACTAACTTCTGTTCACTGTCAGAACTAACTGTTATATAATATTTATTGAACTATAAAAGGCAAAAATTGGTCCTCTTTTGCTGCAAAACTGATTAACGCGACCCCTGGACACTTACAGTGGAAAGGACTCGGATTTTGCAGGTCACTGGTTTTGAAATTCCTCTCACCAGTGTGCTCAGAATCTGCAAAAAACAAGAAAGAAATCAAATGCAACTTTAGATTCTTTAAAACTCAATTATCATCAAACATAAGTGAATTGCCACTAACTGTGTGTTGCATTGTATTTGCATAATCACAAGTTGGATACCTACAGCCTCGATTTTGTCAGGGTCAGAAAGCAGCGCAGATCCCATTCCACCCTGCATGAGACGCCATAATTAGAATTATAGCACAATAATAACATTACATAAGAATGTTTTTTAAGAAAAAAATTTACCTGAATAAGGACTGGTTATGTGTGCATTTATGAAATCATTCTCACCTTAGTGGAGTATTCCTTTGGACAGCCCATATTCACATCAATGGCTGCTACATCATTCTCACTGTTCAGGGAAGAAAAAACATTACATTATCTATTAGTTCCTAAAAGCTAGGACATAAAAGTTTATTATTTTATTTAGTCTGGTTTTTACTTTTTATTCTAAGTATACAGAAAAACACTTGATTCTAACTCACACAAGTTTGGCTACAGCCAGTGCTCTCTCTGGATCAGCTGTTCCCTGATTACACAAGAAAAAATATATTAACCCAATATGACTGCATTATTATATAGATTTAAAAAAAAGTTCCATTCTAAAAGAAAATCATAACACAAACCATCTGAAAGACGACACAGTCCTTCTCTTTACTACAGGTGCGGAACATTATCCTTTCATCGGGGGCTACAAAGTCCACTGTCTCCAAGACATCTACCGAAGAACACAACCATCAATATTTTCTTTAATACAAAAAATATATATAATAATAATAATATACTATTTATAAAAAAAAATCTTGGAATGAGTGTGCAGAGAAACTCACTATTAACAATCCTCTTACACTGAACCATTTTGAGATCAATCAGTTCCTTTTAACAAAAAGACAAATCGTATCAGTTCACTTAGGAGAATCAAATCCAGGCTCTACAGTTGTACGTAGAGTACACGCCAAAATGTATTAGTGTAACATTTAAACATGTGTCTTAGATACAGCAAAATGTTCATTAAACAAAATAAAACATTACATTAAACCTTACCTCACAGTAGACAATATCTGCACCATAGTCCAATGCCAAAAGTCTCATGGGTAGAGTACCTACCCGCACCATAGGTGCTAAAATCAGCTTATTGTGGAATCCCAGTTTGGCCAGTGCATTTGCCATGATGTTAGTCTTCAAACCCTGATGAGAAAAAAAAGGCTGTGCTCACTCATTGCCCTGAATGTTTGAAAACTAACTGGTTGAACAGGACCTTAAGCTATGATATTTAAAGAAGATTAGTGTAGGAATCAAAGGCTAAGAGATGTTATGTCCTATGCATGAATGTATGTTGCATAATCATCTGATTTCTTTTTATTATACAAGTGGCGTTTGAGTCAAGCTTAGGCTTGATTGTGCAGAATAAAAGAACACAGTTATGAAAGTATAAACTACCTTTATTTCTCTATAAAAATCCCCTTACACTAATGCACTTATCCCAGGATTTCACTAGTGCTTGGACACCATTAAGGTAGAAAGTTTTCTAAGTACACTGGAGCTGATCAAACTGCCTGCTTCTTATCAGAAACACAGGCCTCCCAGGAACTCCTTTAATGGCCCTAACATGTGGAAATGAATGTTCCTGTAATGTCCTGCTTTGACTTGAACACCCCATGTAAAACGATATGAAACAAAAGCAATTTAAATTTTTCCAATATTATTAGCAGCACAGGTGCTCGGTCGGCGCTTGGTCTGTTTTTACAGGTATGACTCTGAGATGTGTTATCTAGTAATGTTATCAGATGCCATGTCTGTCACAGGGTGTGTTAGAGAGAGACGGTTTTGTGATGAATGACTTTGTGTACTGGCGCCAGCTAAACCACATCCACAATGGTAATAGAATACCAAATGAAATCTTCTCTAAAATTAAGGCATTGAGATGGTACAGACCTACACAACTACACCAGTCAAAAGTTTAGAAAAGTTTAAATTTTTTCAAATTAAATGTTTTCTATTATTATTATTATTATTATTATTATTTTCTGCAAAATAGAACAACACTCCAAAACATGAAAATGCCTCACCCGATGTTGAGATATGTCTGCTACTTAAGCTCTGTGAAACAGTCATGTAGGCTTAAACTTTGGTCATTTTCGACCCTGGTAACACTATACCAACTTATCATCTGCAACAGAGATTGGTCTTGATTTTAAGAAACTGACATTGTAAGCACCAGTTTCATAATTTTTTATGTATTTGGCCAAACCTGCAATGACATTGTATCCAAATACATACACTTCAATATGGACATATACTTCCCCCTTTGCAGCTATAACATCTTTCACTGTTCTTATTAGGCTGTCCACAACATTTTAAAGTGTTTCTGTGGGAATTCGTGCTGATTCATTGTGTAGAGCATTTATGAGGTCAGACACTGATGTTGGACGAGAAGGCCTGGCTCACAATCTCCGTCAGTTCATCCCAAAAATAAATGATGGGGTTGAGGTCAGGGATCTGTGCGGGCCAGTCAAATTCTGTCTTTATAGTCTTTGCTTTGTGCACTGGGGCACAGTCATGTTAAAATAGAAATGGCCCTTCCCCAATCTGTTGCCACAAAGTTGGACGCATAGCATTGTTCAAGATGTCTTGGTATGTTTATTGAAACACCTAAATGATTGAAAGTCTTGGGACTGATTGAAGCACCTCAATTCAATAATTAACAGGTTTACCCAAATACTGTAGATGTTAAGTTGGGAGTGTAATGTGATACATACTTTCTATAGTGTCAAATATCATCTTTTATTTTTCAAGTAACCTGAACTCACCTTGTATTACAAAAATTCTATAGTTTATAACAACACGTGGGGTAAACCTAACTTTGTAGCTGTGAGGTTGTTGATCTGTTACTATGGGTATTCTGAGAACAGTCCAGCACCAACCATAGCATCCGGTCAGCTGTGTTTCTGTACTGTTTCCTTCTCACTGATAGACGAGGTAAAGGGATGTGATCACAGTTTTACACTGAAATAAAAGCTTATCTCCATGTGCCTGGAGCCGGCTAGCTGATAGCTAATTCCCAGCTTCTAACATGTAACATTAAGAAGGTTTGACATGTTACAACAGCAACAAAGTAAGCTCGTCGTAAATTACGTGACCTTATCAAACAGCAAAAATGAATTGCGATAAACTTACCGGCATCAAAAGCACACGTCAATGTTTACAACGCGTGTTCAAATTCAGAGTCCGCATTACATCATCAATAAGCGACACGGCCACTGCGATGACGTGTTAACTTTGTACTCTGTAGAACAAGGAAGTACAGTAGCAGAAGAGTGCTCTGTCTTGTTTGATTTGGTTAATAATAGTTTTAATTTATTATTATTTATGAAATAATCGTAATATTTTATTAGCATAATTCTACATTTTAAAATGTAGATATTTTAAATCTCTTCGTTTGTTTTTGTGTTTAAAAATGACCTAAAATATTCCTCAAATGCCCTTAGTAAAATAAAAAATCGAAACGCACTGAAATTGTTTAAAGGTGGTTATAATGTATAATTTGTTGTAGTTATATCTTCTTTGTGTTATTTTTTTATTTTATGTTATGTTTTATGTTTCTTCGAATGTCTGATATTTGATTTTGATTTAATATGATTCGACTGTGCTGAGCCTGTTTTCCTCTGTTTTTGTATACTAATTAATGCCATTTGTTGTATGCAAATTTTGTACCTAATAATAAAAAAAGAAGCAGAGGTTAATATAGTTAGTTAGTTTTTCTTCTAGTAATTTAATTTCGATTCATTACACACAAAGTGATATATTTTAAGCCTTCTGTACTGCTTACAGTTCATTAAAACCAAAAATTCTATATCTTATAATAATAAAATATTTAATTTCAAGTTTGCGTACATTACTATTCATGCAGTATAAATACTGTGTATCTATCGGTCTTGTTCACTTCATGAATATGACTTAACAGATGTCCAGATGACCTTCACAAGGAAAAGCCACAGAGGGTCATTCTTGAAGGGGCTGGCTGTTCACAGAGTGCTGTATTGAAGCATACTCATAATTCAAGATCTTGGGAGAGCTCCACAAGGAGTGGACTGTGGCTGGAGTCAGTGCATCAAGAGCCACCACACAGACATCTTCAGGAAATAGGCTACAATGGTTGCATTCCTATTATCAAGCCACTCTTGAACAGGGGACAATGTCTTTGGATGGTGGGAGAAAACCAGAATAACTGGATGAAACCCACCAAACCTTTTTTAAGTTCAACTAGAACTTGTAACATTTAATAATTCATTTATACAAAAATATCATACAAGCAAGTCCGAAATTGTCTAAAGATTTCATGGTGTATGTGGTAAATTCAACACGTGCCAAGGTTCTCTTGATTCATCATAGGCATTCTCACTTAGAGTGATCCATTTTAAGAACAGCCTACTGTACAAGATTAATGTAATCATAGTACTGAATGTATCTGTCAAGATGTATTTGTAAAACATGTTGTGGTTAAAACAGAATCTTTGTGTTAAACTACAGTAGAAATGCAGAATTAATTGTTCATACAAAATCTAGCTGGTTTGCAATATGTATGTTTCTTCTAAGTACAGTGCCTTGAAATTAAAGAAGCAGCCAAGAGGCCCATGATAACTCCGGAGGAGAAAAAGAAAGAAAGCCTGTTTGCAGTTTCACATGGCTTGTAGCAAAATGCAAACGGGACTTCTTATGGCTTTCTTTTAACAATGGCCTTCTTCTTGCCGTTCTTCCATAGACTCTTCACAAGGCCAGATTTGTGAAATGCACAACTAATAGTTGTCCTGTGGAGAGATTCTTCCACCTAAAATGTGGATCACTGCTGCTTCTACGATTGATCAAATTAGTTCATTTTCATATGATGGATTAGACAGTGCTCTGTGAGATGTGTTTGATGAGATAATAAAAAAATGAGGTAATTTTTTTTATAAGCCAACCCTGCTTTAAACTTCTCCACAACTTTATCTCTGACGTGGTATGTTCCTTGGGCTTCATGATGCTGTTTGTTCATTAATGTTCTCTAACAAACATCTGAGGGATTCACAAACCAGCTGTATTAATAATGAGATTAAATTACACACAGGTGGACCCTATTTAATAATAAGGTGACTTCTGAAGGCAATTGGTTCCATTTGATTTTAATTAGGGGTATCAGATTAAATACGAATGCGTGCCACATTTTCCTGATTTTATTTTGTAAAAAAAAGTTTGAAAATCATTTATCATTTTTCTTTCCACTTCACAATTATTCAATAAAATTTATTTATGCTATGGTTGTAAAGTGACAAATTGTGGAAAAGTTTACGGGGTATGAATACTAATGCAAGACACCATAACTGTCACAGCCTCCCCAAATCTGAACATTTAGAGTTCATCTAATTATTTAATTCTTGTAATAAACAACAGTGCAAGCTTTGAACTGCAGGCATTCACTGTTATACTAACAGATGTGAATGAGCACCCAGTTAAAAAATATGAAATTTTTCTTTTGTTCACTGGGTGTGTGTAGACTGAGTATAAAAAAATGTCATGGGGTGTGGTTGTCATAATAAAATATCAAAGTGGAGAAGTCTCCGCCAAGTTTAATCTATCAACCAGCTGTCTGTGACCCTGAATATACTTCTAATTGTATGTATATAACTCTCTGCTCATTGTAAATCAGTGAGCAACTCTCGCTTATACTATTTGGGAAATAAGTCACATATACAAATGCATTCATCAGCTTTAATTAAAAACTTTTATTTTATCCACTATTGATATATTTTCTTTTAATATTTCAGTGAATTATGGAAATAACACTGCTTCCAAAATTTAGTTCGTCAACATAATTAACCTCAATGATAACAAACAATACTTTTGACTGAGAATAATTTAAATATTTGCTTTTGAATACATCTCATTCAGATCATTACCTGACTTATAATACATGCACTATATCATATCTCTCCATCATATCTACACCATACGATAATGTTTTGCTTTTTATAGCACCATTACATAATTCACTGTCCCAGAAGAGTTGATCCCAGGGTACGTAATGAGCAACATTACTGCTGTTATCCCCAGTGACTCATTTTATAGCAGATTTATCTTTTACACCATACTGTAAGTGACAACACTTATCTTGCTATACACAAATGTAAGATTGCTCCATTGCTATAGAATTGATCCTTTAGTCTTTCATATCATCATTTTTATTATTCTTATTTGCCCTAAAATCTGACCTTTGTGTTTCGATTTGTGTGTAGACACTGGATTGATCACAATTGCAGGGTGGATGGAGGCTCTCCATCTTCGAAAAACAGTCCAACAGTCTGGACCACCACGGATCAACACAACTCACATCATTGTTACTGTCTCAGACATTAATGACAACCCTATCATTTGCTTTCCTGACAACCAGTGGTACTGTAAGTGCCACTATTTCTGGAAATCAGTATATACTACAAAAATACTTAGGACCTGTGTACCTGACTTGGTGTGAAAACTGTCTTACAATATACAGTACTATGCGAAAGTCTTAGGCACCATATTATATACTGTACCATTTTTTGTTATATATGTTTATCATGTCTGCATAATTATGTACAAAATCATTCAGCATTTCCATATATAACTTAAAAAATTATGAATAAATAACATTAGAGGGCTATAATATATGCATGGCTGTAAAGAAAGAAATATAGTACAAGACAGACCAGTTTTCAGATGGAAACAAAAAACCTAATGTACTACACTTCTGGGATTTGCATAAAAATAGAAAGAAGCGGTTGTGACCAGAAGAACTCATATTCTCTAGCAAGCTCAGTAAAACCTTCTGTTTTATTTATAGCACTGTGCACATACAAAAATATGGCATAAGCAAAAAATTTTTTTGAAAACATTTCAATATTTGGAGTTAAAACTCATTGCTTAAAATCTGGAGATTTAGACACAGATTTGTGCAGTTTTATAACCCAACACAATTTTATTTTTAAGTCCTAACAAGCATTACCATTGTAACAAGCATTTGCTTTTGGGCACCTTCTGCCAAGCTGCATATTACTTTAATAGAACACAAGGATAACCCCAAGTTCCTGATTATACTGCGTATAGCAACAAATTGAAATCAAATTTAAACCTAGTCACTTTATGAGGAACATGTATACAGTTATCCAATCAGACATTATTTATATGCTGTTCTCAACCCTGGTCCCATAGGACCACCTGCCCTTCACATTTTAGTGCTTTCCCTAATCTACGTATCACACCCACTTCAATTAAGGAAAGGCTGTTAATTAGCTGATTAGTTAAATCAGCTTACTGAGAGCTGAGACAAAAATGTTCAAGGTAGGTGGTCCTCCAGGACCTCTCTAGAGTCTACTCTAGAGACTATTGTGTGGAAAATTCCTAAAATATTCATTTCTGAAATACTTTACCCAGCCAAACTATGGCATGATCAAAGTCACATAACTGACTTTTTTTTCTCCATTCTGATGTGATGTGTGATATGATTACCTGAAGCACTTGACCTTTGTCTCCATGATTTTTTTGCATTTCCCTGCTGCCACATGCACAGCTGAGTAGAAAAATGCATGACTGTAGTCTTCAGCTTTATTATAATATTCTGCCCAAAGCTGACATATCAAATGTTCACTGTAGGTGGTGTTGTGATTCATTCAGTTATAATGCTCCAATATAGATTTGCCTCCAACCTTAATGTAATACTCCATAGTGTCTGGTATGGGTGCAGGAAGCCTGAGAATATTATGGAATAATATCATAAGACTATTAGAATACGCAAGCACATGCACTAATCATCAAATTGGTGGATGAAGATTCCATCAGGCCATGCTCTGCCACAACCACAACCACAGTAAGGGCCCAATCAGTGTGGTTATTATAGGTACATAATGAGAATGCAGTGAACTCGTTTACTCATGTTCATTCTCTTTCAGGTTGTAATTAATGTCACAGAGGCTGATGATGAGCTGGTCAGTTCATGTGTGAAAATGATTTCCTCATGCTCCCAGAAAGAAAGATTTTGTTGAAGTCATAACCGTGTCATTTTATTGCCACACTACCATTGCTGAGACTAGCCCTGACCAACTGAAGCAACCCCAGATCATAACACTGTCTCCAGAGGTACAGTGGCAACTAAGCATTATAATTGCATCGCTTCATGTGCTTCTGTTCTTACCCTGGTGCTTACAGACTTCCGCTATGGAGTCAGGCTAGATTCAGCAGACCACAAGTTTTTTTCTGACTTACAAGTGATTTTCCTATGACCACACAGCTGTTTATGCTGCAACTCCAAAAATATTTCTTTCACAAAATTCATATGGTTCAGCACTATCATTCCAAGTTTTAATATATGTAGGGCAGTTCTTAACCCTGTTCCAGAAGTCTTTTTATTTGTTAGATGCAGACCAATATTGTGTCCCTTCTGAAGCAGCAACTTTTCTTTTTTTTTTTGGCCAGGCAGTGTATATATTTTGGGATTGGTGCTAGGGTTTAACAAAGCCTATATATGAAATTGTTTATATTATTTGCTGATGATATCTGTGTGAAGATTGCTATCAGCCTTTGTAACCCCTCTGGGTTACTGTGTGTTTTTTTACAAGCTCTTTGGCAATGCTTTTGTCTCAATGTATCTCAAAGGCAGCAATGTCAACGACCATTTTGGCTTTTTACCGCACACAGGTTCAAAAACGAGTCGTCTGATCCTGATAGCACCGTTTGACTTCAGCAGCAGACTGGCCACACTGTGGAGCTACAGTATAGACTAAACAGTGCCAGAGCCACTCCACAGACTGACACCATAATTATCCATGTATGACTAGTCGATCTCCAGATCGCCCAATGCATAAACCGCTGTATGTTTGCATATACAGTACTCTTACCAAGCCACTAAAGCCCAGAAAAATAGATTTCGTAAAGAAGTGAGTCCACAATGCCAGTAATGCAAGTAATTGCAGTTGAATGATTTTCCTAAGGGGAAGCATAGAATGCTAGCATGAGTATTAATTTCTCTTGAATGTAAACCTGATCAGAATTCGCATAATTATTTGAATGCACACAAGATGTCAGATATCAAGAAGTTAAAGGGAAATATATGTTCAATACACCTGTTGCTGGAAAGCTCCAGAAAACACATTAAAAAAATAATTTTATTCAATTAATTTAAATTATTTATTTAATTAATTATCATTTAAATTATTTAATTATATTATTTTAACCATGCCACTGAGCACCAGAAAAGTAAAAAACATTATTTTAAAATAAAAAGAATATGGAACCACCACATGTCTGCCTATTAATATTTTGCCTACTTTAATAGTTCGGGATATTGTTCGGTAGGTTAATGGCATACAGTATAATATTAGTTATCATTTCAGCTCCAGGTTGTAACAACAGCAAGAAAAAAAAGTAGACTATATGTACGAATGATGCCTTGTGTGAGAGAAGTTGTAGAGTATGTATGTTTACCCATGGTTATGTAAATGTGGTTCAAACATTAGCAATGCCAGTAATACCAGTAGAGAAAGAATGAGAGAGAACAAATCTAATGGTTTACTATACAAAAGGCTGCATAGAAATCAATGCATTTACAGCTTATGATCAAGAGCTAATCTTTTTTCTGCATCTATTTTCAGACGCAAAAAAGAATACATTTAATACAGGTGACTTATATGACTGGTATAAGTCCTGCATGTACTTCTCTAATAAAGAATGCCTCTGCTATAAGCTCACATGAATAGATTGCAAAGAGGAACCGAGGAACTGTACTATATTCTATAACTAATGCTATTTTATATTAACCTTGTAGTTAATATTTTTTAAATAATAGGGTGTTTAAATCAAACCTGGGATTTGTGATAAATTGTGTTTGTGAATAAAGGCCTTAAAAATAGACATTTACAGAAGACTTCAAGCACAGTACAGTGATGAGACTTAAAACAGTTGTAAAACATTTGAATGGTGCAAATGTTTTAAAGAAGTCCATATGTAAAGAAAAAAGTGAAGATCCAGGTCAAGGTGGATCAGAGCCCATTGCGGTTGTTCCCGTGAACAATCTGCCCCTGGAACACCTCATCCTTAAAAATGGATTGATAATTTCTCACCAACGCATCTACAGTATCTAGGGGTGCTATATGCACAATCATTTACAACCATCACAGGCACATTACAGGAATTTGGCTGGCAGTTATTGCCACATCCAGTGGCGGACTAGCCATCTGGAGTACCAGGAGTTTTCCCTTCAGTTCCAAAAATATATAAAAAATTTCGGAAACCATAATATTGCATCTTTTTCCTACTCATATGGATGACAAAGCGACAAAGAGCGTGTTGTTGCGGGAGAGAGAGGTTAATGTACGACAGCTGTTTATGGCAGTGTAGTCCAGTGCGGGAGATGCATTGTGGGTAATGAGCTCCGGTGTGTGTAAAGTTGAAAGCGAATGCGAGATATAAGCTGGGATATAGAGTCTGAGTTTTCTTTTCTTTTCTTTTCAGTAGTTTTTAGTTGGATTTAAGTGCAGAATCCTCCCGAAAGGTTGTACTATAGCCCGACAATGCAGCAAATAAAAGAACGGGGGCATCGACCAGTTTGTCCTTCTCATCCAATCACGAGCATGAATTAACGAGCTGTTACGCTACCGCGAGCAACATTACAAATATAGCGGAGAAGCTAACAGTGTGTTTATGTTACCACGCGTGCGGATATATTGCCCTCCCTCAATATTAATTAGACACCTTCACTTTTCATTTACGGAGGGAGAGATATTGATCCTTTCTCGATGCAGCGAATTTCTTTGAGCAAATTACTGATAATTTTAATGAATTAAAAAGAGAACGAAAAAAAGATGGAGCTAAAAGTTACACGAAAATAAGAAAAATCTTTAGAGGTAAATGCTGTAAATTGCTTCAAATGAACAGATTCTGCCTTTGGTGTAAAGGTTCTGCAGGCTCTGATGGCTCTAACATTACTGTTAGGGACAGCGAGGCTGGATCCAGCAGCTCACTAAACACTTTATGAGGAAAAAGCAAATTGGCATTATTGTTTGTGAGATGAATGAGATCATGAACATTTCGCAGAGGGTATCATCGTGATGCAGTGTAAGATATACCACACATCAGTGTAAGCTGTAAGTGCAGCAGGTCAGTGATGATGAACCAGTGCCTGCTGATGATGACCCTCCCCTGATCTACAAGAACCAAGTGAAAAGGATGACAATCAAACTGAACAGGGAAGCTGGAATAAAAGCAGTAGCAGCATTAACTCGTGGTAGTTATTATTATGGTAGTCAATATTAATTCAAAATAGTGTTTCTCAGCATTATTTTGAACTGACTACCAAAATAATTAAAATAAGTAACTAGTTTACTAGCGTGAGCTAATGCTGCTACTGATTTTATTTCAGCTTACCTGTTCAGTTTTATTGCCATTCCTTTTAAAATATTGTCTTTATAGATTTATATGTTGTTTGTCTTGATGTTCTTTTCTTCGTTTCTTTGTTTTACTAATATGACCCAATATATGTTCAGTGATACTTCAAATAATATGTTTAAATAGCATTGATTTCTGGATTGTGTTATATTTTTATACTTGTAACTGGTGTTAAAAATGTATCTCTACATTATCGAGCCAATGTATTATGATGTGGGCTGCTGTGGGCCAGAAAGTCCAGGGCCACTTTTTGGTCCCAGTCCGCCCCTGGCCACATCCCTCATACAGTCCTTACCTCGTTTCAAGCCATTTCCACATGTTTGAGCCATTAAAGACGCTCCTGCAAGGCCAGCATTTCGGACATGAAGCAAGTAGTCCAATCATGACTCTGATGTACTGAGAAAACGTTTTACCAAGCACTATTGAAACTATGGAATAAGTGCATTAGAGTAGCAGGGGATTTTATAGAGAAATTAGGTAGGTTTTACTCTCACAACTGTATTCTGTTATTCTGCATAAATCAGTCCTACATTGACTTGTGCTTCCTTCATAAAGTGAGCATATCTTTACAACAAAATATAGAGGACATCTCTCTCTCTCTCTCTCTATATATATATATATATATATATATATACACAGTGGTGTGAAAAACTATTTGCTACCTTCCTGATTTCTTATTCTTTTGCATGTTTGTCACACAAAATGTTTCTGATCATCAAACACATTTAACTATTAGTCAAAGATAACACAAGTAAACACAAAAGGCAGTTTTTAAATGATGGGTTTTTATTATTTAGGGAGAAAAAAAATTCAAACCTACACATGGCCCTGTATGAAAAAGTAATTGCCTCCTGAACCTAATAACTGGTTGGGCCACCCTTAGCAGCAATAACTGCAATCAAGCGTTTGCGATAACTTGCAACGAGTCTTTTACAGCGCTCTGGAGGAATTTTGGCCCACTCATCTTTGCAGAATTGTTGTAATTCAGCTTTATTTGAGGGTTTTCTAGCATGAACCGCCTTTTTAAGGTCATGCCACAACATCTCAATAGGATTCAGGTCAGGACTTTGACTAGGCCACTCCAAAGTCTTCATTTTGTTTTTCTTCAGCCATTCAGAGGTGGATTTGCTGGTGTGTTTTGGGTCATTGTCCTGCTGCAGCACCCAAGATCGCTTCAGCTTGAGTTGACGAACAGATGGCCGGACATTCTCCTTCAGGATTTTTTGGTAGACAGTAGAATTCATGGTTCCATCTATCACAGCAAGCCTTCCAGGTCCTGAAGCAGCAAAACAACCTCAGACCATCACACTACCACCACCATATTTTACTGTTGGTATGATGTTCTTTTTCTGAAATGCTGTGTTACTTTTACGCCAGATTTAACGGGACACGCACCTTCCAAAAAGTTCAACTTTTGTCTTGTCGGTACACAAGGTATTCTCCCAAAAGTCTTGGCAATCATTGAGATGTTTTTTAGCAAAAATGAGACAAGCCTTAATGTTCTTTTTGCTTAAAAGTGGTTTGCGCCTTGGAAATCTGCCATGCAGGCCGTTTTTGCCCAGTCTCTTTCTTATGGTGGAGTCGTGAACACTGACCTTAATTGAGGCAAGTGAGGCCTGCAGTTCTTTAGATGTTGTCCTGGGGTCTTTTGTGGCCTCTCGGATGAGTTGTCTCTGCGCTCTTTGGGGTAATTTTGGTCGGCCGGCCACTCCTGGGAAGGTTCACCACTGTTCCATGTTTTTGCCATTTGTGGATAATGGCTCTCACTGTGGTTCGCTGGAGTCCCAAAGCTTTAGAAATGGCTTTATAACCTTTACCAGACTGATAGATCTCAATTACTTTTGTTCTAATTTGTTTCTGAATTTCTTTGGATCTTGGCATGATGTCTAGCTTTTGAGGTGCTTTTGGTCTACTTCTCTGTGTCAGGTAGCTCCTATTTAAGTGATTTCTTGATTGAAACAGGTGTGGCAGTAATCAGGCCTGGGGGTGACTACAGAAATTGAACTCAGGTGTGATAAACCACAGTTAAGTTATTTTTTAACAAGGGGGCAATCACTTTTCACACAGGGCCATGTAGATTTGGAGTTTTTTTTCTCCCTTAATAACGTAAACCTTCATTTAAAAACTGCATTTTGTGTTCAATTATGTTATCTTTGACGGATAGTTAACAGTTTTTGATGAGCAGAAACATTTAGATGTGACAAACATACAAAAGAATAAGAAATCAGGAAGGGGACAAATACTTTTTCACACCACTGTGTATATATATATATATATATATATATATATATATATATATATATATATATATTTATCTATTTCAGACATATAGTGCATTAGGTTTTAAAAAGTGTGTTCACAAGTTCGCATCTCACTTCCTAAAAGCATCTAGCTTCTTATATCTAATATCTTAAATCCCAGATAACAGCATTGCCTGTACGATTATATTTTTCCAGACATGTGTATTCTAACTTTACCAGGTTGCCTGGCAAGCCAGGGGTAGCTCAGTGGTTAAGGAATTGGACTATTCGAACTAATTCCACATCCACCAAGTTGCCACTGTTGGAAGGCCTTGAGCAAGGCCCTTAACCCTCAACTGCTCAGATGTGTAATGTGATAAAAATGTAAGTTGCTCTGGTTATGGTGTCTGCTAAATAAAAATGTAAGTATTTTCTTTCTAAATCAAATATTGATTTGTTTCCTTGTGTCCACAGCATGAAAGACAGTGGTAGGTGCCTAAAGCTAACACTATCAAAGCCAGTAAACATACAAGTCTGCAATAAGTATTACACTATCTATTCCTGATAGGATCAGTTCTGGTGTACACAGTGTGTGTGTCATTTATCTTTCTATGCCTACAGATGAGATATTCAATTCTTTTTTTAATGGCATGCCCTATGCATGTTTTTTTTAAGTTACTAAATTGGATTACGTTCATTCTAATGTGAAGCGTAAATAAATTGCAGAAATGACCTTTTTTTTATTAGTCAGAAATATTGGCAACCATATATGCACACTGTATTTTAGCAGAATGAGAAATAAAACCTTCATGCACAATATAGAGCAGGGATGTCAAACTGGATCCAGAAAGGGCTGGTGTGGTTGCAGGTTCCCATTCCAACCAAGCACAAGCCGCACCTGAGTGACCTTTTTAATTAGTCATTCATGGTTTTCAATAGACTATCAGGTGTGGCTTCCTGTTGGCTGGAATGAAAGCTTGCACCAATACTGGCCCTTTCAGCAGCCATGTTATGGCGGAATCATATAAACTGATAATCTTATTGTTTTTATAATAAGTTGATAGTATAAGTTGACATATGCAGTTTGCTGGGTTTATTTTGCCTGCCTTTATTAATACATTTATTTCACTTTCTTAATTAAACAATTTTAATATACTTTTTTTTATTATAAACATTCATTAAGAAACACTTGATTGCAAACAAATACTTCCTGTTTCCAGTGTTCATTGAGACTTTATAGGCAAACCAGCTGGTGCAAATTTTAATGGAATGATATTGTTTCTGGGAATTAGAAATTAAAATGACGTTCCCAGTTCTGAACAGCAGATGGCAGCATTGTCTTTGTTTTATTTTTTCTAGTAAAACGTCATTAAAATGATCTTGTTCAATGGGGGGAAAAAGATCAGTACAACAGAAATAAAATGGTCAGTGTAAAAAATTATAAAAGGGTAGATTTTGATGACTATTATGAAAGTGTGACTGGCACAATATTAAGCTTCAAACACACACTGGTGCTGCTGAGTCAGGAAGCTTGCTTCAGCTGGAGATTATTCTTCTCATAGCACAAATGTGAGTGCTTAGGCCTGAGGATCAAGTCCTGAAATTTGCATCAGTGTGTTATGCTTCTTTTATATTTCATCAGCCCTACTTTGGCTGTGTGCTTGGTCTTGTATGCACTTCAATCACATTAATTTAAATATGATGCAGTGATACACAGTACATAAGCTGGATTCATAACCAGACATTCTGCATCACTAACCTAATTTGTATAGACTGCTGTCTCAAAATAACTCACAATCTGTTCGAAGTTTTACACACTCCATAGACGGAGAACAAATACAGTGTACACTCTGGAATTATGAGCAATTGCTACTAGTTGTCAAACACATCATGCTTAGCTTTAGTGTGATTAGACATAGTATGAAAAATCAGGGCTAGTGGCAGTGTCTGGAATGTTTTATTTGGCATGGAGTAGGAAAAGGTGATAATTGAATAGAAGCATGTTTTTGCTATATTCCAGTCATTCTTTTGTCATCTATATTATGTTTGTGCCAGGCTTTGTATGTTTAAGACAAAGAATACTTTGCTTTGGACAAAGATCTATGTAGTAAAGGCTGCTGTTTCCATCTACTCCAATGTGAGCTCACCTTTAAAAATGTTCCTGCATTAAAAATGAAGTGCTAAATCATCACTTTAAAAAAAAAACATATTGCAAAATATTCACAT
Organism: Clarias gariepinus; assembly: GCF_024256425.1. Lineage (NCBI taxonomy): Eukaryota > Metazoa > Chordata > Actinopteri > Siluriformes > Clariidae > Clarias > Clarias gariepinus. Next base: position 22,555,472 of record NC_071101.1, on the reverse strand, counting down.
TAGGAGAAATAAAAGCTGACATTTTAGTAGCTTTAAGCTAAGAATTGATATGACTATTGAGGTATCAGGGCTTATCTTCTACAATGTGTGACTCATCTGTTCTATATGCTGACAAATGTCAGAGATATTGTGAGGGAAAAATGTTTCCGGTCCACAGTCAGCTCCCCTAAAAGCATCAATTATGTCACATTTCAACATTGCGAATAATTACAGATTCCTTACACCCTGGACATTACTTTTTTCAACATCTCCCTTCTGGGAGGTGCCACAGAACCCTGTACATGAGAACTGTCAAGCATAAGAGCAATCTCTTTCATCAGGCAATCACCCTTACAAATAACTGACCCTTATCATATGTAATCTGCTGCAAAAACACTGACATGCTTTTTACAAACCTGTTACACCATTCTTTCACATCTACAAATACTATATTGCAAGAACAACGTCCATATCATTTCTGATGCACACTACTGTTTTTGGCACTACCCTGCACACTCATACATGGTGTATATTGATAACCTGTTACTTATTCTGTAACTTATTGTTATCTTGAATTTGGATAGTTTTTGCATGTTGTATATTTCCTGTGGACAGTGTATTGTCTGTAAACATTGTGTACATTGTTATTATTTGTGCTGGACTTTTGAATGCCACCAACAGCCGGGAAACCAAAATCCTAGTGTGTTAACATATTTGGCCAATAAACCTGATTTTGAGTCTGAGATCAAAGAGATCAAAGCCTGTCTGCTTAAGGCCCTTACAATCACCCACTTCATTCTCTTCACAGTACTACTGTCATAATAACATGAGGTGTTGACTCTTGGCATCTGCTTGCATATTTCTAAAATCTTAATCCTATATTCCACCAGACCACAAGTTACCTATGCTTTCCTTCATATTTTGTGTATTCTACATTCTAACACACTCACGTTAACCTCTGGAATTAAGTGTTGTAAAGCAAGAAAATCACAAACATGCACTTTGATTTATCTAATTTAATATTTTAATTACATTCTCAAATTTGAGTACTAGAGCTTTGGACGATGAAACTTCCTGCTAAAGATTTGACTGGAATATTTAAAAAACACACTGAGTAAATGTGCTTAGTTAATGGAGTTGACTGAATGTTCTAAGTACTACAAGGTTGATTTTAACCTCAAATGGAAAAGATAATTCCCAAAATTATGTTTCAAGCAGGATAGCATTCATTCATTTTGAATACTATTCATGCTATGCAGAATCGCACTATATAGCCTGGAGTCTTTCCCAGGGAGCTTAGGACACAAGGCTGGGGACACACTGGATGGCAGATCACAGGGTGCCCGAGCACACACACACACACACACACACACACACACACACACACACACTATAGGCAATTTTAATAACAGTTATCCTAGAACACATGTTGGGACACAGTTTTCTAACCATAACAACTTGTTCCTTCTCACAGTTGGTACATTTTCAATACCTCCTTACAATGGCGGCTGGAGAAAGTGAACATAGTTAATGTGTTGGAAGCAGACAAAATAGGCAAGCGTAAGGATTTGAGTGACTTTGACTAGGGCCAAATTGTGATGGCTAGTGGGCTGGGTCAGAGCAACTCCAAAATTGCAGGTTTTGTGGGATGTTCCCAGGCTGCAGTGATCAGGACATACCAAAAGTGATCCAAAGAAGAAAAAACGGTGAATTGGTGACATGGGTCATGGGTGGCCAAGGCTCATTAATGCACACAGGGAGTAAAGGCTGGCCAGTGTAGTCTGATCAAATAGAAGCGCTATAGTGTGGCTCAAATGAATAAAAAGATTAATGCTGGCTGTGATAGAAAAGTGACAGAACACAGTGCATCACTGTTATGGTAGTAAAAGTGGGGGACCTATGCCTAATATTATGCAGGTGGTCATAATGTGATGGCTGATAGGTGAGTGGTAGCTACTGTTGTTTTTTAGATTTAGCCAAATATCACTGGGACACATCCCTTTGTGTTTAGCTTTTTGTGTCAGGTGTGTCTTTGCTCTGTGTGGTACTCTCTGCTGCTGAGAAAGCGTACCAGGGGTCAGATCAGAGTACAACCTAATGGTGGGAACTCTCAGGCTGTACTGTGTTCAGCAGATATTTCTTTATGTGTGTGTGTGTGTGTGTGCGCGTGCGTCCACTTCACTCCCGCGCTGCTGCTGCAGTCTCGCGCACGCAATCCCTGCCCGCCCGGTTGCCATAGTTACCCGGGTCACATGCGCGGCTTTCCCGTGGCCAGCGGCGCACAACAAAAAAAAAAAAAAAAGAGGATGAGGATGCTCTCTATCGGATTCTCTGCCATTTTAATGCGATCGCATTAGTTAAAGGAGCGCCATCGGGGGGGAAAAACTACAACAAAACAAATGGAAATAGGCGCCATATGGGCGTGTGAGAGGAGGTGCTTCTGCGCTCGTTCTTTCGAGATTAGTGCGAGTTTTTCTGTCGTCGGTTCCGTTGATTCCAGCTGACGCGCGCGCATAGACACACACACACACACACACACCGAGAGAGAGAGAGAGAGAGAGACGGACGGAAGGAGGTGGATAAGCCGAGCCCTGCCTGCATTCTGCACGTTTTCCTCTGGAGCCCTGCTATCAGGAATGAGTATAGAAATCCCCGAGGGCTTGACGGAGCTTTTACAGAGCTTTACGGTGGAGGTGTTGAGGAATCAGCCGCGGGATCTTTTGGAGTTCGCCCTGCAGTATTTCACCCAGCTGAAGGAGAACGAAGCGCGGGCGGCCGCTTTCGGCAATGAGCAGCATCCGCCTCTGCGCGCAGCCAAAGCCGTTAACTTCATCGAGGAGGCCATGCAGATCGACTCGGAGAACGGAGACGACGAGGATGACGATGAGGAATTCGTAGGTAACAGACTGGGTTGTTTCGCATGATCATAGTGTACCTGGATGGCATTTGCGCGCTGCAGTCAGTGTGTGCGCTCTGGCGATATCACTACGCATGTGCCGTGTGAGCGTCAAGTGTCTCAAACGTTTCCCCTCCTCAATCCTGGAGGACGATCAGCTCAGATGAGACGTGTACCCGAATTCATGCGAGGCTGAATGTTTCACTAGCACTCCAATTCACCTTTGTTTTAAAAGCTCAAAATGGGATGAAAGTGTTGCTGCGTCTGCGTAAAATAGTGCCTATGGGGGCGTGCTGTTTTGACGTGCCGCTGTATAGAACGCGTCAGTCCGCTCTGCACTTCTGCACGCAGCTTATGGCTTCGACCTGATGAATATTGTGTAAACGTGTTTAAATGTATACAATCAGGCACACGGAGATGAAGATCCATACAGATCTTCCACAGCAGCATCCTAAAACATCACCAGCATCCATCTACTGAGCCCCTAAAGCAGGGTTGCCAGGTCTGTTGGATAAACCTACGTCAATCAGCCACTCCAGAAATCTAAACTCAGCCCTTTCCATATTTTGTACACTGGAAAGTATGTTGCGTAATACAAAATTGAAGAGCATTTATATGTGCTCTGTTGTAGCCTGTTATTTCATATACTGACACCAAATCGCTATGAGAAAGTTTTGGTCTCTGTAGCTGATTTTACTTTACTGTAGTAACCATACCATATTTATCATATTTCTGTTGTGACACTATTTTTACTTCTAAATAAATTTTCACTTTAATTACAGTTACATTATAGGTTTCATGCATCCATAAACTACTTTATCCAACTTGGCACCGTGGAGGCCAATGGTGACCATTGTACTTATTACCATTTTACGACCCGGTAGGACCTCTGGTCAACGTTTGCACAAACGCTCAGATACTGCGGGTATTTTGGGAACGCCAATAAGCCTAATCTGCATGTCTTGGGACTGTGGGAGGAAACCGTAAACCCAGAAGAAAAGCCACCAGGCATGGGGATAACATGCACACGGACCCCGAGCTGGGAACTTGGAGGTGCGAATCCACAGGGATAACCACTAAGCCACTGTGTCACCATAATATAGGTTGGGAGTGTAAAACTCAGGTTTCCACAAAATAAAAGACTTTTTTAAATTGTTAAAGTAATGCTTCTATATTTTAACAAATACCAATGAATATGCATAATAATAATACAATAATAATGTAGAGAAGGACTATTTTAAAAGCATAATTATGGGGAATTCGTCTTTCTAGCCTTTTTACGCACATGACAATAGTTGATTTAGTAGTTGATATTAAGTAATATTTTTGTAGTAAAATATAATTGATATATTGTTGATTCGTTATTTATGACGCATTGTGTTAATCATCTTATTGTATCAATAATAATAATAATAATAGTACTGTTTGCATTTTTAATAATCATCTACCTTTCTTGTAGAAGATTAATGCCTCTTAATGTATTCAAAAGCACAACCTCAACCCCACATATGGAAAAATTACCTCAAAGCAGCAGTTCCAAAGTAGCCTCTATCCATGGGAACCCTGTCGACCTGGGAACACTGCTGTAAAGAGCTTTGGCCCTTTCATAAAAAAAAAAAAAAATGCTTTAATGAAGCCTGAGCCGGAAAAGCTACTTTGCATGTGTGATAGACACTAACCCAAAGCAGCTGTTCACTGTGTGACTCTCTGTCCACACCCACACTCTTCAAAGCAGTTGGCAAAAAAAATAATAAAATGGCCTTCAGGTTGTACAACCACATGTCAACTTATGTGGTAGATTTTATAATAACTAGAATATGTCTATGTGTAGTTCGTATGAGAAAATTGTTCAGTCATTTCAGAACAAAGGTAGCTGAATGGCATTGCTGACTGAAAGTGCTAATGTAATTTTCATGAGAGGATGATTGTATCACAGCTAAGTGCTTTTTATTGCCAATGGTGATGCTTTATTATTTTCTCAGAATTTGAATGGCAATTAGGCAAGTATTAACTTCAAAGCGATCAGAATCCATATTTAAATGTATTCTGGAATAAATTATTTAAACATGAGCTACAGAACTTTTGCATATACTCATCATGAACATGAATGTCATTGCAGGATTGGGCATTCAGTAAATGTAATTGGGCTGTCCTTTTGAATTAGAATTTGGTGCACACGTTTTCATTTATTTTGGGTTTTCTGAAATCAACGCAGGATCAAAATTATAAGTACAGGAAAAAATATACTGTATCTACAGCAAACCTAATATTTGATTGACTGTCTCTCATCAGGCGGCACGGTGGTGTAGTGGTTATCACTGTTGCCTTGCACCTCCAGGGTCCGGGCCTGAATACAGGATAAAGCGATATAGAAGATGAGTGAGTGAGTGTCTCTCAGCAAGTTTCACATTTAGCATATGCTTTTGCTATTTATCCAAGTTCCTGGCAGAATTCTAAATGGATATTTGATCCCTCATCTTCGCAGAACTGGTAGTGTTATTTTGTTGATTTCCTTGCATGCACCATTTTAAGCACAGTCCACAAATTTTGACAGGGTTAAGGCTTCAAAAGCGTAAAGTGAGCTTTATCCAATTAAAACCAACTATGATGTATGCCTGGGGTCACTCTTTTGTTTAAACACTCACTTTTGTCTGTCTAGCTCATGATTTGAGGTTATGCTAAATAATTCTGAGGTAGTCCTCCTTCTCCTTCTATTTTTCAAGTTATCGGTTTGACTGGTAAAACAGCCCCACAACATGATGCTACCACCACCATGCTTAATAGTTGGTAAAGTTTTGTTAGGGTTGAATGCATCACCTTTACTCCTCTAAACACAGCTCTGGTTATAACTTTTCTTCAGAAGGATTTTTCTTTGCTTGGGTGGTCAGCTGCAAACTTTTGTCAAGCTTGTAGTTGTTGATTTTTGGGGCAGGGATTTCATTGTTTGACAGCAGCCTTTCAGTCCATGGCAATTTAAAACTCACATGACTGTGGGCAGCAGGGGTATAACAATAAATAGCACATTTACCAATGGTCATTGTTGCAAATCAGCGTTACAGAATTAAAACATTATTGAAATAAGTTAGAAAAATATGAGGAAAAAGGTATAAATTATATTTATCACTTTGTCCATCATGAGCAAGCCGAGGGTGACAGTGGCAAAAAAAACCTCCCTTAGATAATAATAATAATAAGAAGAAGAAATCTTGAGAGTAACAAAACTCAACAGGGAACCCATCCTCATTTGGGTGATATCAAACAGATATACAGTAGCAGGGATTGATTTGCGGTCATACTGTGTGCTATGAAGTTAAAAATTCAATATAATGGGAATAGTGTTAGTTAATATGTAGTCCACTTACATTGTAGGCTCAGGTACAAAACTGTTTGTGGGAATTTCAGTTCACATTTTTGAGTGACTGCAGTCACAAGTCACCAGAGAAAAACTGCCTGCATCAGCCAGTAAAACAGCTGTTTTCTTATGAAACGCACAAATCTGAGCCTAAAACTCCTAATTCCAGCAATGAGTTTTCACTCCAAATATTGACTGTTTATTTTATTACTCTTTATTGCTCTTTATAGAAGTTTATTTTATGCAGAAATGTTTTCAAAAACATCTTTTGCTTATACCATATTTTTGAGTGTGCCCATGACTTTTGCACAGTACTTTAAGTGAAATAGCTCTTAGGTTTTACTGAGCTTGTCTAAGTTCTCGCTCATTTCTATTTTTATCCACAGTATATAATTTTTTTTACAAGTAATAAAAAAACATGTTTTTTTATTTAATATGAAATTTCTTTGTACTCATATAAACTGGAACAAACTTGTAATTTTCCGCAAACACATAATAAAAAGTACATAAAAGCACATTCATTTATTTCTTAAAAACATACCTTTATTTAGCTATCTAGGTCATAAGTTGTTTAATAATAAGTAACCACACTATCTATAGCAAATGTTGCAATCATTGGGCTATAAGTTTTCATCCGTAATATTTTTTGTAAAAAACAATTTATTCATGTAGTATTTTTTTTTGATGGTTACCATTGTTTTGCCACACTCTCCTGCGTGATTTCATGTTTTCTGTAAAATTTTATTGCAACCATGTGACTGCTTCCTGACCCAGCCATCAGTGTGATATTAATTAATTGCTCTTTTGTTTGAGCTGACCTTTGGTTCCCACAGTCATAAATGGCCCTTGGGTGCCCATGATCATGTCACCAGGTTACTGGTATGTAATTGATAATCAAAGTTATTCAGTGTACCTCGAGGTGGTGTTAGTGTTATGGCTGATCTGTGCATGTGCAAAGTTCAGGGACCTTTCCTTCATGACATAGGGAGCATGTCTTTCATGACATAAATTGGCACAGAAACTGAATAGTTAACTTTGGGTTTTCTTCTCAAATCTGATTTTTTTCCCAAGTAACATCAGCAATAAATAAAGTAAAACCTCTAACCTTCAACTGAGTTGTAAGGTATATAAACAAACATCATGTAACCGGCGAAACATGGGATTGGTGCTAAAAAGTGTCTCACCTAGTTGGAAAAAGTGATCATATAACACAAACTTTTATACTGATTAATGCTTCTTATCTTACGATCCATGCTTTGTTTTTAACATGCATACACATTTATACAAGTATTTTTATTAGATTTAAACAGATTTGCTAAATACATGCCCTTTTATCTAATGTCCAACTTTTTTTTTTATTCACATCTTTTAATGCTCCTAATTGCCATTCAGATGAACTTGGCCCATTTAGATTTAACATGAAAAGACATAAACGTTATTAAAAAGTGTATTATTCTAAAATCCTTCTTAAACTTCTTAAGATATTTCAACATGAATATGTCATGGTTACTGGCACTGCAGCTTTCAGCAAAAAACAGAATGCTTTAATTTAAGCAACAATTTGTATAAGTCATATGCTTCTAGAAGCTTACACCAATTTTGGTATTAATACTCATAAAGAAATATGAATAATTTTAAATGATTATTGTTTAAAGCAAGACAGTATAATGCTGAAAATATAAAATATGCACATATAAAATCATCTCAACAACTCGAAAATCTTTAGGGATGCAAACATTGGTCACTTTCATATTGCATAAACTTCAGACATAGCTTCTTTTTCTGTACATTCATTTTCTGTATGATATGGATAACATAAAAAACATAATCAGCACCAATATTGTGTTATGGGCAAAAGTAAAAATGTGTGCACGGTCCCAAGCTTGCCCAGTGACTTTCCGCACTTCTGAACTAACAATGTAAGTGGGAATAAATATATGTTGTCTCTGTATGTATAATTCTGACCCTGTGTCAATATCAGAAGACCTAAAAAACTAAACCTTGTGCTCCAAACTCTTGAAGTAGATATCTTCTACTAAAGATGGATGTTGTACAATCATTATTCACCTGACAAATACTATTTTAAAGAAACCATTGCATCCCCAATATTTCCATGACATTTATATTCATGATGAGTGTATATAAACTTCTGACCACAGCTATTTAAGTTTTATGAAATTTTATTTCTAACATATACATTATTGTCCTTTTCTTACAGCGCCAGTCATAAACAGATTCATAAGACGACCTTCTGGTAAGTAATACAAGTCTCTATTCTAAAGTCTTTATTTCTAAAGTCACAAAAAAGTACCAAGAAGTACAGAAATAGCCATTAAGTCATTTTTAATTTTGTAAGTTCATTCATTCCGCTGAGTATTTCATGGTAGCGCAGTCGGCAGGGTGCTGCCTCACAGCTTCATAGTCAATGGTTAAATCCTGAGCTTAGGTTACTGTCTTTGTTAAGTTTTTCCTTGTTCGCAATGTATCTAGTTGGGTTTTCAGCAGTTCTCCAGTTTCTTTCTACCTCCCAAAAACTTGCCAGTAGAATGTCGTGGAATGGTTATGCTAATGTGACTGCGTGCATAGTTCACTTCGATTCATTTATAATGCATTTCTGCCTCATGCCCAGTGTTTCTGGGATAGGCTCCAAATCCAAAACAAACCTTGCCCAGAAAAAATAAGTCACTGAAAATGAAGTAATGAATGAATAAATGGAAAAAATTATGTATATGTATATGTTATTGAACAATAATTTTACAATCACTCAATCACTCATAGTCTATACCACTTTATCCTGTACAGAGGGTCGTAATCCAATCCATCACAGGGCATTTAAACATACAGATAATCACACAGTCATTCACATACTATGGGCAATTAGGGAACACCAATTACTGTAGAATAAGCTGCATGTCTTTGGACTGTGAGAGGAAACTGGAGTACCTGAAATAAACCCACAGAGCATGGGGAGACTATGCAAACTCAAACACAAGACAGGAATTGAAGCCACAACCTGAAGGTGCCATGCTACAGTGCTAACCACTAAGCCACCATGCCACCACCATGTAAATCACATGAAATCATAAAATATCTATCGTCTTACTGACAATGCTGTCAGATAAATAATTTGAAAAGAGCGATCAAATCCATCATGTGTGATTGGGTATAGTGTATTTGTATGAGTGCATGCATATTGTTGTTTGTCTTTTGACTGCTCCAGTTAATTGCCCACAGCACAGGTTTTACGCCAGATGCCCTTCCTGACACAACTCACCCATTTTATCTTGGGAATGGCACTGCATCCAGTGATTTGGATTAGGCGTTGTTTAGGAAGTGAACACGGGCTTTGTGGAAATGTGCATAATCTCATACCACTCACAAAAAATCTCAGGAGCAGCGGGCGGAGCATTTAAGGCTAAGGATAGCTTAATATTGTCTTACTCTATGTCCTTATCTTAGACACATAAAGATCTAGTGAAAGCACTAAAAATTTAGTGTAGCTATCAATTACATTTCAGTTTTCAGCTTAAAGTAATCAGCAGTTAGTCAAGTAGTAGAACTGGTACTAGAACTAAAGTTGTTCAATCTCTCTGAGGACTTTAGCACGCTCTCAAGTGCAAGCCAGAGGTTTGACGTCATTACATGTCACTAGAGCCTGAACACTAGAGCACAGGAAGTGCTTTAGTTGCATGTTCAATAGCAGGCTGAAATAGGGGAGGGTGACTTTTATTGTACACAGTGATGGAATGAAATAAACCAGCAGGGCAAGGGGTGTTTAAATAATTTATTCTTAGAATCATTTAATACACACAAGGGCAGCAGTCCTGTGTCTGAACTTGTACAGTAGAAAAAGCTTTAACGATTGAAGACAGGTTAAATAGACATGGTAGGAAGAAACGTTCAGAGTTTATTTGATCATTGTAACAAAAGGTTTCAAACTTTTTGATGATGAAGTTTGATGTCATGGTTAAAAGGATATTTGTTATACAGGTCAAGTCTTACACATACAAACAAGCTAAATATTCTCACAGACGACCCTGTGTAGTGTTGTTCCGAGTAAATTAATTTGTAGGTTCATTTACGTTTAATGTACATTCCAGTTTACAAGGAATTAGTAAAGTTATTCTTACTAACAAACTCATTTGGTGTCACAGTGGCTTAGTGGTTAGCACTGTTGCCTTGCACTTTCAGGATTTGATTCCCGTCCCTGGTCTGTGCGTGGGGTGTTTGCATGCTCTCTCCCTGCTTTGTGGGTTTCCTCTGGGTACTCTGGTTTACTCCCACAGTCCAAAGACATGCAAATTAGGTAACTGGAGTTCCCCAAATTGCCCGAAGTGTGTGAACGAGCGTGTGAATGTTTGTATACGTGTACCCTGCCCAGCATGCACCCCAGCCTTGTGTGGGTAGGCATGTAAGTCTCCTGGCATTGGCTCCAAGTCTTCTGTGACCCTGTATACAGAATAAGAGTGAGTGCGAGTGAGTGTGTCCGATCATTTTCTCATATGATCTCAAAGTGCCACATACCTCTACGTACTCCTCCTCTCACCAAATCTTTATCCTGTAAAAAACAAAACCCAAAAGGTCCTGCCAGCAATAATGCATAGCTATACTGTATATCATTAGTGCTAAGCACTGTCGCACCTCCAGGGTCTGGATTCGATTCCCGGCTAGGTTCGTCTCTCTGTGCTTTGTGGGTTTTCTCTGGGTACCCAGGTTTTCTCCCCTCCCCAGACCTGCAGATTAGGCTAAATGGTGTTCCCAAATGTGTGTGATTGTGTGTATGTAACTGTGTGTGTGCCCTGTAAGTGATTGGCACCCCGTCCAGGGTGTACCCCGCTTCATGCCCAAAGTCTCCTAGGATAAGCTCAAGGCCCCCCACAACCCTGAATACAGGATAAAGCGGGTTGTTATAGACGATGAGTGAGTGAGAGAGTGAGTATATATCATATCAGTATATACCCTTTGTGCAGTGGTATTTATCAAGTTAATTGTTAGAGCGGCAAAATATTATATTAAAATCACAATTCTCAGTGCAAATTGACTTAAGAGGAATGCAGTTTAGCCAGATAGAGAAGGAAGAGGGGGGAAATGACATGAAAGAATGAAAAATGTAAATGAGAAAATATACATTTAAAAAATGTCCTAAATGCCTGTTAAGAAGCGGTGTTAAGAAAAGCATTTGTCCTAAAATGTTTAATATTATATGCTAAATATTAAATGATGAAGTCATAGCTGCATGCACCGTCTCCCTCGAAACTTGACAGTGATTTGTTACATGTAGGGCGCGTTTACAGTATCGGGAATGATTTTATTCACAATTGGTATATGAGTTGCTGTTGGCAAAAGTACAAAAACAACTACTTATTTATAGTAAATAACCATTTATATTATTTGAACATTGTTAGAATTTGGAGAACACACTGTGCTCTTGGCACCATACTTTGATTCATTTTTATACTAAATAGCATTAGTATTTACCCTATTGCCTAACAGATGTTCCAGTACTTCATTAAGAAAAATATAAATGTAATGTAATGAATTTATTAAATATAAACCTTTCTCCTTAAACTACTGTTTCAAAAAGTTTGAGTGAGAATAATGAAAAAAAGCTATTTCTATTTCCTCAGTAACCATGTGGTCTTATTTATTGCTTATAATATTTTTCTCTACCTGCCTGTGATAGATAGATCACTATGTGTTGTTGGCATCATCAGCATCTGTCGTCGCCACACTTTTCTTTTTTCCGCAATTCCTCCTAAACCAAATCTTTATAAAATGTTTATTATGAAGCATAACACGTAAAAAAATAACAAATAGTTTGTTTTCTAATACGTATTTCTAATATTTTATTTTTTTCTGAAAAACTGACAACCTTTTAAACATAAACAAACCTGCTTTCTGAAACTTACCTAAACCATTAATAAGAATTTGACCAAACTTGCACTGTACAGTACCTTTTTTTAGAAAATTTAGACGTGCAATAGTTTTGTTTAACTTTCTTATAAATTTTATTTTTTTAAATACTTCCTTTTTTGTAATTGCACGCTATATGTCTGACTTATAGTCAGTAGACACAACGAAAATATGAGAGATGACCAAAGTTGCTACAAGAATATATAGAAAAAGCATATACGGTACTGTCCAAAAGTCTTAGGCACCATATTATGTGCCGTACCAATTTTGTTATATAGCCTATATTTATCAGTGGACAGGATTCTATGGGTTTTATCTGGGAGACATGAAATAAAGTGTTGATGCGTTGCATAGTGAATGAGCAGTCTGGCTGTGCAAGTGTTGATGATTGTGACTATGGTGAATGGGCCAATGAACCTAGGAGAGACCTTGCGGGAGAGTGTCTTAATGAGGATGTTGACCCTCATGGTAGGTAGGGCCGATGGAACGGTGGCGATCAGCCTGATGCTTGAACAGTGATATTGAATTGCGAAGCCTAACTCTCACCCGCAGTCAGGTCCTTTAACAACGGCGCATGAAAGCTTGGGCAGAGAGAACTGCCACCTTCTCCTCTTGAGATGGAAATAGGGAATTGTGTGCATACCCTACCCATGGTAACATTCGGCTCCAGGAGCGTTGATCCTTGGAGGTCGTGCACAGCAACTCAAGTAGAGTTGCTGTCTCAAGATCCTGATTGGCTTATTGCTGGTACTATTGCAAGCGCAGATGTAGCAGGCGGCAACAAATTGGTGAGTGTCCTCTCTGATCGAAGGCCACCAAAAGCATTGCTGTTGCTGGTGGTGCGAGCTCCACCAGGGTAACAGGCTAGTTGCGAGCTATGACCCCATTTGAGGAAATGGAGGCGAGTTACCAACGGTACAAAGAGTTTGCCAGGTGGTGCCTTTGGGGGCCAGGCTCTTGTTCCAGCCCTGACTTAACCAGAGCTTCAACGTTGAGGGAGGTAGCCCTAGTGAGACTTTGTGACAGCAGGATGGTGGAAACTGGAGTGTCATCTGTGACTGAGGTAAACTGGTGGGAGAGAAGTAATCGGGCTTGGTGTTCTTGCTCCCTGGTCAAAAAAATAGGGAGAAGTTAAAACAGGAAAAGAACCATCTGGCTTGGCAAGTGTTTAGACGTTTGGGCGATCTGAGATACTCAAGATTCTTGTGGTCCATCCAAATGAGAAACGGGACTCCATTCCTCCAGTGCTAGTTTTATTGCGAGCAGCTCCCAGTCTCCGATTCCAGTTTCTCTCTCTGATCGAAAGGTGACGAGAGAAATAGCAGCAGGGGTGTAGTTTGCCATCAGTTGGCGACCTCTGAGAAAGCACAGCCCCCACCCCGGAGTATGAAGCCTCTACTTCCACTACGAACTGAAGAGTGGGATCCGGTTGTGTGAGGATGGGTGCTGAAGTAAACCGACTCTTAGGTTTGGTGAACGAATCCTCCACCTGATTGGACCACTGAAAGGGGTTCTTAGTGAAAGTGAGGGAGATGAGTGGGGCTGAGTTGTAGTTTCGGATAAACCGACGGTAGAAATTTGCGAACCCAAGAAAGCGCTAGAGATCCGAGGGCCAGTCGGTCGCTGCTTCCACCTTAGCTGGGTCCATCTGGACCTTAGAAGAGGCGATAATGAAGCCAAGAAAGAAGACTGTCCGACAAAGAAACTCGCACTTCTCCTCTTTTACGAACAGTTTGTTTTCAAGACGCCTCTGTAGGAGAGCCTTACAACAGAGACCATTACGACAGGAAGGAGCGTCAGGTGCTCGATTCACCGTTGTAAGGCTGTGGGTTAGGGAGCTGGGGTTCATGATGTTCGAGTGTGTATTGGGACTTAAGGAGGACTGGCTAGTAAGTTGCTGAAGTTGAGAGGTGATAGGGGAAAGAGTCTGGGTCACCTGCTGGATACTTTGCTGGTGAGAGCCCAGTAGCGGCCCCTGTTGTGAAAGCGCCTGCCTTAACTGATCCAAGTCTCTGGGTTTGTCATGGATGAAGTATACTGTCAGGGACCAGACTGAACAGGAGAGAACCCAATAGCAGAATCACTGCAAACCCGAAAGGGGGGTGTGACATGAGATTACCAACAGTCGCATGTACTTAAACGAAGGTAAAGATAATGCAATTGCGGTGTCCAACGTTCGGGTAGTCAACCCGACAGAGAGTGAGACACACAGCAAGATGGCGATGCGCTCTTGTCTGTGATCCGCAAACGCGGAATTGTCCACAAGCACGCGTAAACACACACACACAGATTGTATGGATATAATTTGTGGATGTACTGGGCGGATTGTGCAGGCTCGTGACACTCTACGTAATTATGTACAAAATCATTCAGTATTTCCATATATAACTTATAAAATTATAAATAAAAAACATTATAGGAGAATATATGCATGGCTGTAAAGAAAAAAAGAATTTGTCTTATAAAACTGCACAAATCTGTGTCTAAAACTCCTCAGCAATGAGTTTTCACTCCAAATATTGACTGTTTTATTGCTCTTTATTGCTTTTTATAGAGGTTTATTTTATGCAGAAATATTTTTAAAAGCACCTTTGCTTATGCCATATTTTTGTATGTGCCCAAGACTTTTGCACTATAAGTAAAACAGTTGTTAGGTTTTACTGAGCTTGCTGGAGAATATAAGTACTTCTGGTAACTTTGTCACACTCGCTCATTTTTTATGCGAATCCCAGGAGTGTAGATATTCTCCTGTAATATTATTAATTTATAAATTTTTAAGTTATATATGGAAATACTGAATGATTTTGCATCATTAAGATCTTAAGGGCTGTTGTTCTTCGGAACTGGGATGAGCCATGATGTTTTCCAGAGTTCCTGCACTTTCCCTAGTTCCCAACTCAGATAGAAAATATACTGGAATGGCTTATTTAGTTGTTTGCCAAAGGTTTTCAACATTCTTGGACTTAACTTATCCTATCCGGGCCAGCAGCCTTGTTTGGGCGGAGTCTCCTCAGTCCTCTCCTGACCTCCTGTACTGTGATGGCTTGCTGTATCATGGGTGAGGATTGAGACAGTAGTTGAGGGGGAGGGGAGGTGATAACAGAACAGGCAGTAGTCTGTGAAGGGGAAAGGCAGTCTAACCTGTTGAAAAACTGCTTGAACTCATTGGCCCTCACCATATCATGCGCTAAACTGCTGAGCAGAAATTGCTTTCCTACTGTATGATGCCCCTCTAATTAGATACCCTGTTGAACTTATTCTCCTCAGTAACAAGAAGTGCAGGGTATGTATGCTATAATCTGCAGTTCACATATAACTAATGAGTGTATTGTTGTGGAGAAATGCCTTGTACAAGCAGTGTTTAATACTGTGCATGTTCACTAGCTATTTTATTGTTCTGCCTGCCTGCAAAGCATAGGCAACACATAGGGACCATTACCCCTCGTTTTGTGTTGGTGGCATTGTTGTTCGTCATCAAATGTCATCTCACTTGTCTTCTATCCACGACTCCTCCTAAACTATTCAAGGGAAATTTGACTAACACCTTTACAGAACCTTTATTAGGTAGCATAAAAGTTTATTATTATTATTATTATTATTATTATTATTATTATTATAGGTTTAGGAAGAATTGAAGAATTGAAACGTTCCAACATTGGACACTTTTCCATAAACCAATGTACAGATAGGTTAGACCTTACTCATTATTTGAAATAAATAAATTAGCACATTATTATGGATTTTCAATTCAGTTTTTATACAATACCAGTTAAAAGTTTGGACACACCTTCTAATTCTATGGTCTAATTTTTATTTCTTTCTACTTTGTAAAGCAATTCTGTCCAAAATATGCAATTATCCCCTTTGAACAATTGATATTGAGATGTATCTGCTACTCAAGACCTGTAAAGCCTTCGTAACGCCTCTAATCTTAAGTGATGCTAATTGGTGACTTTTGAGTCTGGTAACTCTAAATAAACTTCTCCTCCGCAGCAAGTTTTGGTCTTGCTTTTTTGGAAAGATCTTCATGAGAGCCAGTGTCATCATGGTGCTTGATGGGTATGGCAAATGCACTTGACAATACTGTTCAAGAACTATTCCAAACAGCTGACCTTCGTGTCTTAAAATAACAACTGACTGTTGTTGTTGTTGTTGTTGTTGTTACTTAATTACCTAATTCCATATGTGTTATTTCATAGTTTTGAAATCTCCAATATTGTT
This sequence comes from Clarias gariepinus, assembly GCF_024256425.1. Classification (NCBI taxonomy): domain Eukaryota; kingdom Metazoa; phylum Chordata; class Actinopteri; order Siluriformes; family Clariidae; genus Clarias; species Clarias gariepinus. The sequence continues at coordinate 22,539,111 of NC_071101.1, read as the reverse complement.
TTATATTGTAAAAAATAAATCACAAAATGAAAAGATTTAATTAATAGGTGTGGTCAAACATTTGACTTGTACAGTACATTGCATTTGATTAGGATAGCTGAAAATTGTCAGCAATATTGCTAAAACATTTAACACTCGGATTTGGCCTTTTCTTTTTCTTTTTCTTCTTCTTCTTATTATTATTGTAAACATTATATGTTATAAATTTTAAATAATAACACACAGATAGGTTACTAAAAAATTACTTAACAAAAACTAGAACTTTAAATAAATAATTAACTATTCATGACTAATTTACTAAGGCTCAATGCTTTAATCTACAAGCTTTACCTTGACTGAGTAGGTCGCTACATTACTGTCAAACACAGTTTCTATTTCTATTACATAGAAACATTTTAGAACATAAAACATCATAGAAACAGAACCTTTTTTTTAAATCAAAATACTAATAAAAAATAGTACAAAGTCTTTGCCTGAGAACAATGAGTAAAAGGTGCTGGTATGGAAATTTGATTATATCAAGAAATATCACAAATGTCACATATGTCAACTAAATAAATACTTGATAATTATAGAACTCAGTGATTATTCATAATCATAACAAATAATCACAATAGGATTAAAACATTGTGAGTAGGGGATTATGTTTTAACTGTGACAGGCCTTTCCTAATCACATATGATCTTTCATTGCTTTTCATGCTACAAGGCTGTTGAAGTGTTGAAGGTTGAGAGTCATATTGTGCAGCATTAACTAACACATAATACCATTATAGTCTACAAAGATTCTAGTTTATTAGCACTTATGCAATGGGGTTTAGAATGAATTGTGTAGAGGTAAAAATATATTAGTACAGTGAAACCTCGGGTTGCAAGTAACGTGGTTTGCGAGTGTTCCACAAGACGAGCAAAGATTTTTAACAAATTTGGAAGTCTTGGTTTACGAGTATTAAGTACCATGTATCGCTCATACTCTTCTTGTTTTAAAGCCAAACGTCACGTGATTACAACTAAGCCAATGTTTTGTGTTCTCTCTCTTGCGCTGCGGAATTGTGGGTAATCGTCTCCCCACACTGGTATAATCAACATCCGCGCACAAGTTTTCTCCCTCAGCCTGTCGTTATGTGTGTGCACGTGCGTAATTTGATACCGTGCCGGTTCACACACTCTCTCGCTCTCTCGCGCCTTTAGTGTGTGTGTGTGTTTGTTAACCTGCACGGTGTCAAATTACATGCGCGTACATACATTACGACGGACCCAAACACACACACACACACACACACACAGCGCCTGCACGCATAAACGGAAACACTAATCTGCCGGGATTTATTTTTACTTCCGGAACAAATTATGCTCGTAATTCAAGGTTTCACTGTATGTGTTGTTCTGATTATTGCAATTGTGCCATAAGCTTCCATACTACAGCGTAAAACATAGCCTGCATGCTGGAGCAATTAGTGACAGTGTCTCAGCTCAGGTATCTACCTAAATTGAAAATCTGGGACGTTATGTTCTAATTTGGTAAACAAAATGAATGATCAGTCTACACAGAATCTGTAACCCTTCACCTGATTTAAAATCACCTGATTGGTGCAGGTGAACACATGGCACCGTGGCTGAACTGAATATAGGTTTTGTTTGGAGCTTATATTCAGGCCATGGGAGGTATATTGATCCAGACAGTGTATGCTCCTGTCATGCTTTTTGCTGGTAATAATAGTAGGAACACTGGGGGCGTGTGACAGGGGAGAGCAAATGGGCCTCTCATCTCACCACAGCCAGCATAATAGAGGAAAGAGCGGGACAAAAGACAGACAAAAAGAAAATGAGTCTCATGATACAGAAAAGAACAAAGAGATGCGATCTCAGGCAGATTTATTCAATATTTTGAAAGCACGCGGGTGAGCATGATGAGCTGTGGTGGTCGTTTGAAATGTGTTCCAACTAACAGATGGTTTTGATAACTTTTATTTTCTGAGCTTAGATAATTTACTTACTTTTAAGACTTATTCAGTTCATTTTATTGATTTCAAATAAATAATAAATGAAATAAGACCTATGACACATAAAATGTTTTATATGCAATCATACAGTATACTGTAAATGCTCAATTTTGTTTTGAAATGTGCATAATTTTCACAAAACTGGAAGTATTGCTGTGGACTGAACTTGTAAAAATCATTAAGAGTGCTCCATTACAGAACTAGCACCAACTAGGTATGAGGATCACGAAGAGACCATCCGATACGGTATTATCCTAATACCTAGATGCTGATTCAGTTTGTTTTGCACTTCAGTAAGTGGCACAGTTTTATAAATATCTCGATTGAATACTATTTTTCTTCTGATGTTGTTACAATTCTAAACAAACTTTACAAATAAGTTGCTTTAACCACAAGTGACGGTATGTTGTCCGCCAGTGTGTAAATAGTTTAGAGCATGTCACCTGCAGTATTATAGAGGAGCGGCGCCATTTAACCACCTCAAATGCAAATATATGTTCATTAAAAATTTACTTTAAAGATATATAAATTGCCACACAAAAGAATCATATACGTAACTAGATTGAATTTTTCCCTATCTCTATTATAAACTCACTCACTCACGGCTTATAACGCTTTATTATGTATTCAGGGTTGCGGCGGGCCTGGAGCCTATCCCAGGAGACTTAGGGCACAAGGCAGGGTACACTCTGGACAGGATGCCAATCCATCGCAGTCCAATATCAACTGTGCAAACTTATTGATCAAGTGAATTTTCAACAACTTTTTGTCAGATTTCACAACTGAATCGACTCTTCACCATCTTCCAAGCTGCTGTTCTATGTTAATTATATTTCAATTGAAACGTGTTCTATGCGACATTTGTTGTTTCTTTTTTGTTTGGGTTTCTTTCATTCCAATGCGTCATATATTATAATAATGTCTAGTCATCTGACTAAGTGTTCTTTCGGAAATATGTTTCCAACAAACAAAGTTGTCTGTGAAATATGTGCATGTAAAAAAAATATTTTTATTTTATACATGTATCATGGTGGATTTGAAATGCTAAACAAATTGTTGAACTAAATAAATATTTTAAAAATTGTTTAATTATTCAGCCATTAAAATGCTTATCAATGCATTGTGAAATACTGTAAGCTAAATAGATTTTTTTTAACACAATGTTCACAGCAATCTCATAAATGTGCATTTATTTTGTGTCCAAACCCAGTATGTGCAGAAGCCTTCAACCCAGATGAAGACGAGGAGGACAAAGAGCCCAGGGTAAAAGATAGTTATTGTTTATGGTAAAACTGACATTGCTCACACAGTTATTAGGGCAGTAAAGGAAGGCTTAAACCCAAGCTACATTCCATTAACCGGTGTAGTTTACTGTGACTTTGTGTAAAAACAAGGATTTTTTTCCTGAATGTCCTTACTATCATTACAGGTAACTTATCCAAAAACAGATGAACAGAGACAAAGACTACAGGAAGCCTGCAAGGACATACTTCTTTTTAAAAATCTTGACCAGGTACGGACATTTTGTTTCCTTGGATTATAAGGTATGTGCATTCTGAGCAGTTTCGAGATATGGAGCTTCAAAATATTTGCACTTCATATGACTCAAATATAAATAAGCCTGAGTTGTGTCTTTTCATTTTCCAATTAGAGAGAACAAAAATACAAACCACAAAACACATGTTAGGTTCATACATTGTCACAGAATAGTAATATGTAAATAATTCTAAAATTATGTGACAAAAAAGTTAGAATCATATAATGAATCATAGAATCTTTTAATTCTAAAGGGATGATTTATTTGTTAACTTGTTATCTTGTTTTCTATTGCATGTACAGTAGTTACATGTTAGTTTTAGTGCTCAAACATAAACAGTTAATGATTAATATGATGTAACATGTTATATCAGCTAATTAAAATGGTGCATGATACAGCAAATGGATTGAATAGAAAAATATAGGGAGCATGGAGTAGGGTGTAATATTATTCTTAGCTGTGCAGTTGGGAAAAAAACACTGCAGGACTGCAATTCCGCAGTATTGCACAGTAAGTAGTAAAAAATAGTACAATTTTAGTATAATTATTTGACAAGTTGCTTGTCTGTGGTAACATTTTCACTATTATGGTTCTGCTCAATCTGTTTGGGTAGTGGGGGATTAGTGGTCAAGGCTTTGGGTTACTAATCAAAAGGTTAAAGGTTCAAGCCCTTGCTTTCATAACCCTATCTACTCCTGATCCCAACCTTGATAGATTTTATTTCAGTTTAATGGACTCACAGTGAGTGTGATTCAGTTTTTTCAGTTGGCTGATCTCATATTTTACTGGGGAGAAAGAGAATATCACACCAGTCTACTAAGTGACTAAACCACAGTTATTAACACCACCGCACAAAGTATATTAAGTTGATCGGCATCTAATAGCATTTTAATATGTGAGATCCTAAACCAACTTGCCTGAAGAGGCTAAAAAGTTGATACTTTTTTCAGTTAAAATTTAAAAGCATGATGAATTAAATCTAGCATTGATAGATTACCACCATATTTGTTTGCAGGAGCAAATGTCCCAAGTTCTGGACGCGATGTTTGAGAAGATAGTTTGTGCTGGGGAACATATCATTGATCAAGATGATGACGGAGACAACTTTTATGTAATTGAAAGGTGTGGATCAGATGATTTCTGTTTCATAAGCAACATAAGATTACGTAATTTTCTCTATGCTGTATTATATTGTTTCATTGCTTTATTCATCCAGAGGGACTTTTGACATCCTTTTGAAATCAGAGGGCACCACAAGAACAGTAGGCTCATATGACAACCGTGGGAGTTTCGGGGAACTGGCGCTGATGTATAACACCCCACGTGCTGCCACCATTGTTGCTACCTCACCTGGTGCCTTGTGGTGCCTAGTAAGTGACCCCCATGATTTCCTTAATAATGAACAATCACCAAGTGTTAGTCATTATACATATAAAAAGTAAGAAGTGGTCTGTTGTCTAGTTGGACTTATAGTGAGTTATATGCAGGATATCAAGTCATGACAATTACTTTATAGAGCTTCATAGAGGTCCCAAGGAGGATTCAGTAATTCTTTGCATTCACAAAGTGCTAAAAATACATATTTTAACTGTATATTTTAACTGTAGGCAACTTTCATAATGCCTGTGATTGCAGGATCGATTGACATTCAGAAGGATTATTGTAAAAAACAATGCCAAGAAGAGGAGAATGTATGAAGCTTTCATTGAGACCCTTCCACTGCTCACATCTTTGGAGGTCAGGATCATTTTCTTTTGTGTTTATGAGCAACAATACAGGTATACTTTATAACCCTTTATTTCTGTTTAGGTCTCAGAAAGAATGAAGGTGGTGGATGTCTTGTCGTCCAAAGTGTACAACAATGGAGAGCAGATCATTGCACAAGTTAGCTCTATGCTCATGACCTCCAAATATTCACATTGTTAGCATTTTAAAAAGCTAGGGGTACTGTACAATAACCTGCATATCTCTATTTTTTTAGGGTGACCTGGCAGACTGTTTTTACATCGTAGAGTCAGGTGAGGTTAGAATCACCATGAAGAGGAACCGGGTAAGTTTTCATAATGGAAGAAATTTTGATGTTTGATGATGATTTTGACTAATTTTATTTATCAGAAAAAAATCAAAAGATGTTAATCCAAATGAATTGATAAATAATAATAATGATATTTATTTAATGAAATAAAAACATTATTTAGTGTCTTTTATGTAAATAATGTAAATCCAAACGTGCATATTTATGGAAAAATATTGTTGTCATGTTTCTCTTTGTCATATAGATTTATTTTGGTTTGGAAATAATTTATTATTATTTATAAAAATTCTCATTAGCGAACTTGCACCGAAATGTAGTGAGATGCAGACATAAAATAATGTGTAAGGGCATGTCTTGACATGCCATGTTTTATTATCTCCTCTATCTTGAAATGTTCCAGCAGTGCTGGGAAGAAAAAAAAAATCAGGATTGTGTAATCACTACCTTTGCTACACAAGACAATAAGTGACAAGCTCAAAATTTGTAAAAAAGTAAATAAGGCAGAAAATATTGCTCTGTGTTAATAGGTCATTCTTAACACAGAGCAATATGTTGTTTAATTAGCACAGTCTGGAGTGTAATATTATAAATAACTTATAATCAGTGTTGGGGGACGTTATTTTTTAAAGTAACTAAATACATTACAAAATTATTGTCATTAAAAAGTAATTAGTTACATTACAGCGTTACTTTCTGATAAAAGTAACTAGTTAGAGTACTGTTCTATTGCAGAAAATAAAACCTCCTTTGTGATTCCTCATGCATGTTGTTTTAGTCAAGACCTTTATAATTATTCTACCATTATCACTCCGTGAAGTTTGGCCCATAATCTGTTAACTACTAATACCCCTGTCTCACCTATGCGGTTTCGCGCGGTGGCCGCAAGTACGGTTCAGCATGATTTACCGCGGGTTTAGGCGCTGTGATTAGGTTTCCATCTTTACGGCCATCTGTCTTTGCATAGTCAAACCGCATAGGTAAGATATAGCATAGGGGTATAATAGCAGGAATCACAGAGGGGGGATTTTGGGGGCGGGGCTTGTATGACAACTTTCACACACACACACACACAATAACGGATTGAGAATAACTGCTGATGATAAATTTTCGAAATAATGGATTACATTTTTGAAAAAGTAACTAAATAACTAAATAAGTACGGCAATAACTCAGTTTTCTAACGCGTTAGAAAACTTGTTACGTCAAAACAGTAATCCAAGTACTTACACCCAACACTGCTTATAATTGCTGCAGACTTGTCAGCAAAGTCTTATAAATTTCAGCATTTTAATACTATTTAGTTACTTTTTGTCACACAAATTGTCACATTGTCCTACCAAGTATATTTTATAGAAGGTTTATTGGGGAGTTTAATTGCCCCAGTATTTCAGTAAAATTCACTATAAACCTGTATGGGAGATTACAAAATGTTAAAGATTTTTTTTTTATATAAAGAATTGTCATTGGGATGTCTGCTCACAGTTGAAAACAGATACAGAGCTCGAGGAGGTGGACATCGCCACATGCACTAGGGGGCAGTACTTTGGAGAATTAGCCCTTGTCACAAACAAGCCAAGGGCCGCTTCTGCATATGCTGTGGAAAATGTCAAATGCTTAGGTAAAACTACTGCTTTTAAACAATATTCAAAATACAAAAAGACTGAGCTGGAAGAGTTGAGGGTATTGTAGTAAATTATAATAAATGTAGTATTCTCTTTTTTTTCTTGGATGCCTTTCACAGTAATGGATGTTCAAGCATTTGAGAGGTTACTGGGGCCGTGCATGGACATCATGAAACGCAACATCGCTAACTATGAAGAGCAGTTGGTTACGCTATTTGGAAGTCAGATGGAAATAGAAGAGCCAAATGCATAAATAAATAAATAAATAAATAAACAACAACAAAATGCTCCAATGCAACATTATTAAAAGATAAAAAATTATGGTGAGTACAGGTCTCTCACCACTGTTCAGATGCCATATGATCATAAGTTTTGAACTTTAAAATGATTGTTTTTGCATCACAAAGTGAAGCTCTGATGTGATAGTGAGTTTACATATAGGATAAAATCAGCAGGTTACACAAGGTTTGAGAAAAAAAGTTTCAAAGTTTTTTGTTAGTAAGGTGTTTTGTTATATTGGGAATAAACTGTTTATCCAGCTATTTAGTAAGGTCATTATCTCCACTGCTGTATTTTATTTTCGTGTTATTACAGGATTTTTGGTACAGTTTTTTTTTATTATTAGTAGTAGTAGTATTATTATTTTGAGCTCAGGCTTTGACAGAAAGAAGTTAAAACCTCCTCTCACTCATATGACATGTATCTGGCTCATGAATCCTGTACATTTTGTAAGTACAAATGGTATTGTTCTTAACACATCTTAATCACAATATCTGCAAATTTTGTCTTAATTAAATATGTTCACAGAAGAAAGCAAACACACAAACATCGATTTAGTAATACACTTTGTGTGAGTGTATGAGGATGATACAAACCAAAACCTAATAATGTAATGTGTGACATTCATATACAGTATAAACATATTATGGTTTGATTACAGAAAAGGGGAAACAGAAGGGTGTGTGTGCAGGTTGCACTTTGCTGTCAGAATCAAGGGAAAATAAAAAATTGCACATTAATTTATGCTGTACACAGAGGTTACAGTTGTAGTTTTGAGTTCCAAGGGAAATCCATGGAGTTTTTTTTAAATATTGTCTTAAGGGTAGCGTATTTATTGTACATATACATTGTTTTTTTCTTTTTTTTTTACTTTTATTTATTAAGCCCCAGTGTTTCAAAGTGGAATAAGACATATGTGTTCGTAAAATAGCTTTCTGTTATTGTTTATTTTATACTGTGAGTATGTTTTATTAAAAATAATAAGAATAATTAAGATCAAATATGGTATATTACTTTATTTTACTCAAAGTTGCTCTTTCGCCTTTAAAAGTTTTACTTCTGAACTGCAATATGTACCACCAGTATTAATAGTGCTGTTAGCCATTATTCCATCCATTACAGTATTACAGTAACTCATTTTTTAACTTTTCTTCCAATAACTTTGACAAGATATTTTTTTTAAGTCTTCAAAAAAATGTTGACACCATGACACCATGTGAGCTTCTGTTTCAGAGCAGCCCATGTCAACTGTGTGCTTTCATTGTAGGGTTTTCTGTTTATTGTTTTATAAGCAGTACACTTGTTAAAGACTTTAAAAGCTGACCTGTGTTTATATTTATATCACTGATCTGAATGACCATGTTCAAAAGTAGCTCTTTGCATTAATGCTGTCTATCTAATGACATTCATATAGAAAGGTCTACTCTTTATGCCAGAGGCACCAGTACTATTGTCTGTGATATTTCATTTTCCATTAAAAAATAAAATACAATTTTATATTAAATTGTAGTGATTATTTTTTTTTGTCTGGGATTTCCAAGATTAGGTTATCTGAACTGTAGATACAAAACAAACTCGCACAAAGTTATAGCTGAAAGCAAACAAAGGCGAAAACAAAACAGAAAAATACAGTGGCACAGCCAATGAGCTGCACTATTAAATGTAACGGGCATGAAAATCTTACCAATGAACATAACAATAACAAAGCAACGCACGCCCTCTGCAGTTCTCCCAGATCTGACAAATCACGCCTCGAGTACGGTGTATTGACGTAACCGTTGACCAATAAGCGAGCAGATCTAAAAGTACTCGGTCCAACCTTCTCGGAGAAAGCTAGAGATACTCGGTAATGGCGACAGGACTGGTGAGTAAAAAAACTTAGACAACGATTCCAGCGAAGCAAAACGTTAAAGTCGATCCGTTGAAATGGACACAAAGGTTTTAATAATCGCTTGTTTTTACTTTGGCGATTAGAAAAGTTGTCATTCATTATTTCGTCTTCAAATGACAACATTGTGTACGGGTAAGATTTTTTTCTTCATTACGTTTGTTGTTGTGCTTGTGGTTAAGTAACTCCCAGCCACTGCAGGCAGCTAAGTTACCTCGCCATCCAACTAGTTATAAACAGCTGAAATTCCTCGTTGGCTGGCTGTCGTGTTCAAAATGATACCGTGTTACATAAATTACCAAAAATAAATCCTCCTTCATTCATTGCGATACTCGGGAGGGCTCCGAGCGCCATGTCTCAACTTGTTGACATTCTTTTGTTTACAGTAGAGTGAGGAGCGAGGGGCTTTCTGACAACCCCTTCAGCACGAAATGTAATGGAGGAAGAGAAATCTCCTGTTAAACTGGAGCGTTTTCTCTGTCTGACAACATTTTTTTTTTGTTGGACAAAGACTTGTTGTTCCACTAATCACAGCTGGAAAAAGTACTCAATTTGACTTGATGACTAAGACGATTAAGTGTTTTTTTCTTGTATATTAAATCTATTGATCAGTATAAATGAGCTTAAATATGTTAACGTTCCGACGGATCTCACTTTTCTTTCGTCAAAAAATAGACGTTGCTAACAGCTGATGTTTTTTTCGTCCCGTGTGTATAGTCTGCAAACACAGCTGTTAAATTCCTCTGTTTTTTGTTTTAATAAATTTTAATTGAGTCAAACATTATCAAGTCCGCTCGTTGCCTGTGAGTTTTGTAAACATATCCGGATATCAGAAGTCGAAATTAAATGCCTTGTTCTGTTTCGACTGTTGTTACGCAGTTCTGAATGAATGAGCGCTGCCGCGCATGCGCCAACTCCCCCCAGCGTTTATAAACAAGGTTGCGTGCAAGAGGGTCACGTGACCACGCTGGAAGTCCGAAAACAAAGCTGCTACGTTTCCTTAATAAAACTACGCATATTTCGTCTTTACTTTCGCTTTAGGTTGGGTTTCAGAATTCGCACTGACACTGATGTATGTCTTTGCTGTGCAGTTTATTCACACTTACACTGCGGTAACCGTGTTTTACAGCAGGAGCGAGGTTACATATGTTGACATCCTGTACTGTAAAAATGATCAAGTATGACTTTGATCAAGTGAGTTCATTCATTCGTTTGGAAGTAAATGAGATCTTTATATACCTGCACATAAGCTATAGGTCATTAAAGAATTGTTATTTGAGGTTCACTATCCATTTGTAAGCCTATTTTTCTGCAACACCGCACACTCCATCACAATTAAGCCTTATTTCCCTTTATATATTCGCAGCCTGCACATGTGACGAGGTGTAATATGGTGTGGGAAGTAAAAACAGTTCCTAAAAAAGTCCAGGAATCCAAGACAGATTGCTCCGGAATGGACGAGGCATTTGACCTGCTCAAGTGTAATGAGGACCTGCCATCTTCACCAGGCTGCCCCTCCACTGAAGGCCCTATAGAATATGGTGATACCATAATTTACTTCTTTTTTTTCCATTTTTCCCTTTAATCAGTTAGTCGATTTAAATGAAATGATGTATTTATTAGCCATAATTCCTTGTGGGGTTTTTTAGACAAGAATCTTTTAGCAGCAGTTCAGGTAGCAGTGCTGTTTCTACAGTTTTTTTCTTTGTATCTATTTTACAGATGACTTACCAGAGCTACAGGAAGTGCAGGATGACCACTCATCCCCAGCAGTGTTCCAGGTGGCCCCGGACGTGTCACATGAAGAGAGGCCTGAGCAAAGCTGGAGCCTGCAATCAGCGAGCACTAGCACTTCACACACAAATTGGCTCACAGAATTAGCCAACATCGCCACCAGTCCCCAAAGTCCTTTACTGCAGAGTGCACCCCACCCTAGGTCAGCAACATGCTGGAAGTTCCTTGGAGAATCTTATCTTTTTCTCATTTATCAGTAGTAATGTTTTAGGTTTTTTATATTTTACGAGTATTGCAACATTATTTGGTACCTTCCTATGTATAAATCATATTTCATATTTATAAATCATATTTATTACTCAGTTTGTACTCTCAGTAGATGCTCAATTTATTCTTTTTGCATTACTGAACACATTCTGCAGGTCTTCGCCAGTGCACATCTTTGCTCACAGTAACAGTTTACATTCCTATGCTCGGCCTCCATTGGCCTCCAGCAGCGCTCCCAGTCCTGCTCGTAGCCACATAAGAGAGCGTCGCCGCACGAGGGTACAGTATAAACAGCAAATTAGAATTGATTGATTATGATGACTGCATAATATGCAGTTTTAAGATTTAATTAATTGAGTTACACTTCCATATTATCAACTATATAACATAATCAGTGCTGTTTTGAACCCATTTAGGCAAGCAGTGAGTCTGAGTCTGGGGTGTTTTGTATGTCTTCACTGTTTGATGATGATGACATGGGGTGGTCCCATTCCTGGCCTTCCACGATTTGGCACTGCTTTCTAAAAGGTAAAACCAATAAATACACAAACACACATTACCAGAAACCTGTACTCAATGAAAAAGCACTATATTACTAGAAACCTGTACTCAATGAAAAAGCACTATATTCTTGTAATAAACTCAGAAAACAAATTAGATTTTTCAGTTATACATGAAACCCTGCTTACTTTTGTGAGCTCTTCAATGTGTTAGTTGAACATCAGCCATTTTATGAATGAGGAGTCGAAGTTTAATCTGAAAATAGCACCCTCTCCTGTTCGATTTGTGCAACTACTACAACATAAAAAGAACAAAACAAGAGCATGGGTCAAGGGAGGGGCACAGGCACAAATCATTTGAGTTGTATGTTTTTCTTTCCACCCCTGCAGTTTTAGGGCATAATTTACATAGCTAGTTTGAAATCTCTTCATTTTTCTTTTTCCTCATCTATTACATTCCTACATAAAAATCATGTTACATTTTTCCCCCCCATAGGCACACGACTGCGTTTTCATAAAGGTCCAAATGTGGAGTGGCAGGAAATAGAGGACTTGGTTGAGTCTGAGGATGAGTCTGATGATGAAGGAGGCATGCACCTCAGTCCCCTTAAAGTAATGTAGCCTTTGTATGCATTGTAAAGCCTGCCTTTATGTCATTCATGATTGTGTCCAGTAGTAACAGTGAAGCTAATAACAAGCCATGCTACTAAAATTTAGATAGATGTACGATCACCCTTGACATGACATACTGTCATGTTTTTATTATTATAAAACTTTTGTAGGGTTTATTATAAGGATGCCTGAGATAAAGTGGTTCATGGTTGTGTAGATTTTGAAGTCCTGATTTTATTTTGCAGACATATGGATGTGAAGGGTTAAAACTTGTGGCCCTGGAGGAGACAGTGTCATTTGGCCAGTCGGTTCTAAAGTTAACTTTTGACCCTGGTTCTCAAGAGGCTGGCCTTCTAACTGCTGAGTGCCAACTGGACCATCCATTTTATGTAAAAAACAAAGGTAAATGAACATACTAGGAATGTAGATGAATGTAAATATAGCATAAATGTTCTAATGAATGTCTGCATACCTTCCTAATTTGTGTGCAATACAGGATGGTCCTCCTTTTATCCAAGCCTAACTGTGGTGCAGCATGGTATTCCCTGTTATGAAATGCAGATTGGGGACTTGTGTCTACCTCCTGGACACCGTGATGCCATCAACTGTGATGACTCAACTGTCTTTGACACCTTCAGGAGGTAAAAACGGCCATCCGTAATCCACAATATCTGATAGACATTTATATGCCAAATTCTTGCTACTTGTAATTTAAAACAATCTTGTATGTAGTGTATGCATATGTTGATGCTACTAAGGCCTGTAGTTAATTATATTTCTTCCTGCAGTTATGACTTCACCCCTCTAGACTCATCTGCGGTGTATGTGCTGAGCAGTATGGCACGCCAGCGAAGAGCATCCCAGTCGAGCGGGGGCACTGTGAGCCCTGACTGTGACAAGCTGGAACGTTCTGGCTCGTCACATCACTCTCCCAGTAGCAAATCACAACGTAGCCACTCCTCAGGGGGAAGTGGTGCCACACCCACAAAATGCAAACGGCCAATGAACGCCTTCATGCTTTTCGCTAAGAAGTATCGAGTGGAGTACACACAGATGTATCCTGGGAAAGATAACAGGTGAGTGATAAATATAGTTAAGGAAATATTTGTGAACTTGGTATTTATTTAAGAAAGATTAGTATAGTACGTAAATGAAAATGACAGCCTGAATATTTCCTGACAGTGCGCAGTACCTAACTGTCACACACATTTTGCACACAATATTTAATATAGAGTCATATATGCACATATTTTGCATTGGTAGTACAGTAACTCATATTACTTTTCTGACTTACAAGCTGAAATTATTGAGAAAATGATTTCTCTTTATTCTCAGAGCTATTAGTGTGATTCTGGGTGATAAATGGAAGAAAATGAAGAATGAGGAGAGAAGGATGTATACCATGGAGGCAAAAGCGCTGGCTGAGGAGCAGAAACGCCTCAACCCAGACTGCTGGAAACGCAAGAGAACCAACTCGGTAAAATGACCCCCAACCCCCTTTTTTTTTTTTTTTTTTACAGAGTGGACAAGATTAACATTAATTTATCTATTATTTCCTATCACTTAATCACAATTTGTACTGATCAGTTATCTGTCCTGTTTTGTCATGTGCTCTTGTTTCTTTTAGGGCTCTCAACAGAATTAGCTATGAAACAGAACTGGGAGCGATTGACATCACCTATGCCATCTGTCCACCTAAAGGAGGGAGGAAATTTAACTGTGATGATTAAAAACCTAGAACGCATCATTACAATGTTATTATATATATATGCACACACTGTGGGATCCAAAAGTCTGAGAGGACTAATGAAAATGTTTCTATTCTTTTTATTTTCATACAACAGGTTTCATAAAAATGTATATTAATGACACCCGAGAAAAAATAGAATCTTAATGATTTGCCAGAATTTTACAGTTTCTTAGTATTTTGGTGCAGTCAAACCGGCAAGGTCACCACATGTTTGAGCAAAATATTAAGATCTATTTTAGGACGCCTCCATCAGCATGTCATCTCCACACATGCTTTAATAATAGACATGAGGCTTGAGAAAAATCTGACCCTTTGTACGACACAATTAGCATGGTCAGTATCACACAGTTGCTTAAATGTGTAAATAGAAATAGTTTAAAACATAATAATAATAATAATAATAATAAATGTTCAACTTTTTTTTTCTAAACCTGTTTATTTCCAATGGGAAAAAAAAATCAATGTGGTCTCAGATTTTTAAACCCCACTTTGTGTGCGTGTATAAATATACTATACATATATAAAATGAAGCATATTAGCATATTATCTATTAAACTAACAGCGCATATATTTTTTCTTATTCTTTCAAAATTATAAAAATGCCTTATTCTTCCAAAGTAAGAAGATGCTCACTTGTACTTTCAGGTAATTTTGTATTTCTATGCTTGAAAGGTGAGACCCTGTGGTGCTATTTTAGTGAGAGCAAAGGAGCAGTATATATAGCAAAAAAAAAAAGTATATTTTTAAATGTAAAAAGAGGAATTTTAGATAATAGACAGCTTGTTCATATGAGTTACGTACAACTCAAAAATATTGCACAGACTCATTGTATTGCAAATGGACAAATGTTGTTGAATTACATGTTCATCAGTGAACTGGGAATGGATGTATTCTGTAGACACCAACACACCAGCCTAGACCATAAACTGTGTGTAGGAGCACGGGCAACGTGCGTAGGGGTGTTTGTGCCCCCTTTAACTGGCCATATTGTAGAGCATAACATGCTACTACACATACACACGCACACACACACATACAAATAAAATTACTTGATCACAAATGAACACATGCATACAGTACATGACAGCACACATTCACTCTCACATACAGCACTTCAGGGCCATGCCTTCACTGTAAGTGTTTTGTTTTTGCACTTTACGTACATACATAAACTTGTACAACCAGTAAATGTATACAAACTGATATATTGTGTATAAAATTATATATACTTAACTCACAATCATGGCCAAACTGTATAAGTTGTGCTTTGCAGGGCTGTTTTCAGATTATAGAAAGAGTTGTTGATAATGTACAGGTCCATGTTCCCATTCAGTTCTTGCACAAAATGTTCTTGTATCATATTATAAATAAACTTTAAAAACTAGTATACACAAACTTGGTTGAGTTTCTTGGAACATGTTACCATTAAATATATGTTGGACTATGATAAACACTGTAGTATCCTTTATTTCATTGACAAAATGAATAAAATACGTCCACTAATATTTTTTCGGGCAATAGAAAAATATTTTGTTTTATCAAAAGTAAAAGGTTTTGTCAGAACTACTTAAAAGCTTCTTAAAATAGTATTTTTTAAAAAGTATAGTATTTTCTCGTGCTGTAGAATGATGTGGCATCACACCTCCAGAGTCAAAGGTGTGATTTCCAACAAGTGGAGTTTAAATGTTTTCCCCATCCTTGGGGAATTTCCTCCAGGGACACACAGTTCCTCCCACAGTCCCAAAGAAATGCAGATTAAGCTAATTTTTGTTACCCAAATTGCCTGTAGTGTGTGCTTGTGTGCCCTGTGATGGATTGGCACCCTGTCTGTGGTGTACCCTGCCTAGTGCCCTGAGTCCCTGAGATAGGCTCCAGGCCCCTGTGACCGGATAAGTGGTACATGAGTCAAAATGAGTGAGTAGTATTTTCTTTATAATAGTACTGTTCTTCTTGAAATACATTTACTTTCAGTGCCCAAGAACAAGCATTTAAAGTACTCTTAAGCATAGTTAAATCACAAAGTTTGTCTGAAATCTGTCTGAAAGAAATTTGGCAGAAATTGGCAACATGAGCCCACTACAGTATTCTTCTACATTGCGGTTGATGGTGAAGGAGGAGAAAGTAGCGTCCAAAGAGCACAGTTTTAGAATTGCTCAGTTTAATTCATTTGTGTAAATATGTTTCAGATGTACCTGTAACTGTTAATCGCTGCTTTCATAACAGTCAGAAGTTTGGAAACTTTACAAGAGCTGTTGAAAAATAAAAAGCACTCATAGCTTTACTGATCCACTGACTGCAGCACATGCAAGACTAGCAGAAACATCATTTATGCGTATGGATGAGGGAGGTCACAAAGCTAAGAGTTATGGAGGTTCACAGAACAGGGTTAAATTGCCCAAAAATCCACCCATTTGCCCGCTTTGTTTTTCTTCTGGAGGAGAAAACTCAATAACTGGTAACTTGTAAACTCAATCAGGTGAAGCTAATCACATTGACATTCACCTTTCTTTCCCTAAACCACAGTGTGGTCAGTATTGCTGTGTGCTTTTTGTCTTTCTATTCTTTTTATCATTTGTCATTTGTTTGCTTCAGTTGCACTATCAGGGGCTGAAATGCTTCAGCTTTTCATGCTGAGTCAATCAAAATGACCACAGCTGATCACAGTTGAAAGTCAAATGGCTTTGTGTGCACTTGAGATGTAAGATTAGCTTCACCTGATTGAGTTTACAAATCATTTTTAGGAGAGGAATGATCCTTTTTCCAAATCAGTGATTGTTTACAATTATTTTTTTTTTTATTCTTTCTGATGTTGATGTTATAATATCTTTAACTTGGACGTTAAAAATTGCACTGAGTAAATACAGCTGGGTAAAACAAAAACTGCCTGTTTTCATTTCAGGTAGCAACAAAATGTGATTATTTTAAAGAGGTTGATTCTGTTCTGTACCCACTGTTTATGTCTCTCTTTTGAAGGTCACATTATAGCATCAACGATGGTGTGACTAATGACATCTTTTAAGGAAACATAATGCTACACATTGCTGCCAGGCTGTATACAAATAGCCCTAAGGTGCTAAAGTGAAATGGTAGGTCTGCATGTATATTAAATCCCAATATCATTCAAACTTTTATTCCTTATTAATAAGTTTACTATGCCAATAAAAAGTGGCATATATGACAGGCCCCATCATGTGACACTGGAGCGTCTCAATGTGACATTGATGTGGTGTGAGGGTTATTCTCACTCACTCACTCATAGTCTATATTGCTTTCTCCTGTATACAGGGTCGTGGGGGGCCTGGAGCCTATTCTAGGACACTTTCGGGACAAGAAGGAATACACCTTTACACACATAGACACACACTTATGTTGACTTAAACACTATGGGCAATTTGGAAGCGCCAATTAGCCTAACAACCTTTTAAGGTTGTTTAATATGATTAGAAAACAATTAAACTTTGATAGGCATAAGAGCTTATACTCGGCAAAGGCTATTTTCCAAGAGAATTGGAGCACAACAAAACATATTTCTTATGATTTAGGTGGATAGGCTATGTTTTTTTTTTTTTTGTATTCTGCATTGTTCGGCATAACTCTAGAGACTGTTGTGTCTGCAAATGTCAAACCATCCCATCTGTCACCACAATCAAGGCAAAGAGATGACACTTTTTCTTTATTCTGATGTTTGATGCAACGATTAAGTGAAGTTCTTGACTTGGGTCTGCGTTATATTTGCATTGTGCTGGTGCCACATGATTGGCTAATCGGAAGACTGCATAAATATAAACTGCATACATGGATAACTGCCTGTGAAGATGTATTCCTATTATATTATTCTTTATTGCCATTTTAATGCAAAACAAGAATAATCACTGTAGCTGGTAAACATCACATCATTACTAGTGTGCATGGTTGACTCAAAAAAGGCAGGGAAAAATAATTTCACTCATTAGATTGTGAATTGTTTTTGAATGTGCGCATAACAAAGGTCAGTTTCTTTTTTTAGGTTTTCTTCAGGGATAAAACTATATTTGATTTCTGCTTTATCAGGGCTATGTATACGCTATATTTCATTCCTCTCTGTTTCAGAAACTCCAGATTCCCACTATAAAGGAGGTGTGCTTAGGTGAGTTTGACGTTTGGTCACTGCAGGCAATGTCAGTGGCTTTTTGATCTGTGGTTCAGAGGGAGCACGGCGGTTGTCAGTCTTATTTCCATGGTGGCCGTTTCCACAGAAACTTACTCTCATCAAAACAACAGAGAATCTAATTAATGTGGTAACGCTCTAGAGAACTGTGGGCCTCCTGTTGTGTCAAGTACCTTTTGAGAGCTTTAATTAAATCTTTACCCTGCCATAGAGCTGATTCCAAAAAAACAAAACAATAGTACACCAATTAATATGTAGGTAAATGATCCAATAACAAGGTTTGTTTCCAGGAGCAGCAGGTTGCTTTCATTCTCATGATATAAAGCAGTCATGTGGAAACAATCACAGTCCATAGACTAGGATTAGTTGCATGATGACAAATCTTAGAGGAAGCCCTCCAAAAATCACAGAATGCTACCATTTGGTCAGGCTGTCTGTATGCTGGTCCCTTCTCAATAATATCTATGATGTTGTCAGAATCAAAATTCAAATTCTCAGCCTCAGAGGCGTATTTCCTGTTGTGCCACTCTGCACAATGACCTCCAGAGGGCTCTATAACAGCATGTTCACTAAAGATATTGGTTAGCACCTAACATCTAATGGTTTTGTACTAACAAGTCTCAAATGATTTAAAAATCAATTTTTGATGCATTATTAGTCGTTACTGGTCTGAAACTAATTTATACTAGAATTTGTAAGCAGTTGAAGGAGCGTTGGGCTTGAAGTATAAAAAAGCTTGACATGAAGGATCTGAGAGACATGATCTAGTAAAGTAATTGTTCCCAATTTCAGTCCTGGGGCTCTACTATGTCCCTCCACAATTTAGTGTTTTCACGGTCTAATACACCCGATTCAGCTTATCAAGCCTATTATGAACTGAACGATGTATGAGTGGCTAGAACTGTGCTGTGGTTTCCCATGAGTGACTTTTTGTGGAATAACAGGAAGCCGAGACACTGCAATAATGTCTGGTAATGTTTATAGAGAGGCATACAACCCAGTGTCTATACCTTAGAATGTAGAACACAAGATGTTTTGTGGTTTGTTTCATTCGAAAAAAATAATAAAGCAAAAGATAGACGTTTCAAATTATGAATAAAAACTGTCCTCCATGGTGTAAATGGCAAAACCCTAAACTTAATAAGAAGATATTTCTTCTTAGAGAGTCCACTAAGTGCTGAGTGTTTGAGTCTACCTGAACCTCCAGTAACTACCTGGACTCCATATTAACAACAATTAACATTAACTGTTATACTGAACTGCCTGCCACCATGCAGATCAATTCCTGCTTTCTGATTCACCCAGATGAGGATGGGTTCCCTGTTGAGCCTGGTTCCTCTCAAGGTTTCTTCCTATTTCCATCTCAGGGAGTTTTTCCTTGCCACTGTCGCCCTTGGCTTTCTCACCCGGGACTATCTGACCATTTTGATTCATACACATTCACATTCCAGGCAAACTTAAATCATTCTTTTGATTGTGTAAAGCTGCTTTGCGACAATGACAATTGTTAAAAGCGCTATACAAATAAAATTGAATTGAATTGAATTGAAGTCTAATACATTAACATCCACATCAACCAACAAGTGTTGGTCTGTTTAGTCTATTACGTCAGCTGGTTTTCTGCTAATTCCTATTTCTCAGACTAGCGTTTTTCCCTCTGCATCGTGGACTTTTCATTCTTTTATGATACACAGAGTAACTAACTTATCCTTGTTGCAGGGCTCTCACTTATAAAGAGTGTATAAATCACCTGGAAGACAAAGATGGGCATCAGGTATGCGCCCAGTTCCTCAGCATCAACCATCTTACGGATGCAGTGTTCAACTTGAATATCTCCCGCACTAACTATGCAGCAATGCCGATGACAAGAGAGCATATTTTACAGGCGATTTAGACATTGGTTCAAATCATCACTGCCTAAAATGCTCGCAAGCCCACATCATGCGGTGACTGACAAGTATAACAAGAAGTCCACAAAGCAATCTTATTACTTTCTTGTTGAATCACTTTCTTGGTGAGTCATCAGACCTGGCTGAACTAAAATTGATGATTCAGGAGCTGAGACTGCAAAACGTAAAGACTAATGTCCTCCAACAGAGCCCTCCTTATAGTCCAATGACAAGCCACGCTCCCCACTTCTCATACCCGAGCAAGGTGAAGATGTTATGTGTGCTGCCGCACATGATTGATTCTTACCTGCTGATAGTGACCTAGTAATTGAGGTGCCATGTTTAACTACACCCTCACCGTTGACTGAAAATGGGTCTCGGTCAGCCTTTTTGAGCACACATCCATCTCTGTTAGGCTCTAATGCTCGCCTGGTGGCCAGTTTTAAAACGAAAATTGCATTACAGGGGTTGATCAGTGCTACAAAAGCAACAACACCAGATGTGCTCTTATTTCAGGCTGCATTGGCCATCTTAAGGCCGTTCACAAAAGAATTCATTAAGCCACAATAAATTAAATGAACACTTTAATAGAATACATGAAAAGAACCACTGAACCATCTGGAACTAAGGTCAGTTCATCTGAAGATGTTTTTAAAATGATTGTACGATGTTGACGTGGCTTTGTGCTGCAACATATTGTACAGTTTAGACTCATCAATCATCAGGGTGGCACAAGGTCAGACATCTCTCTACACCTTGCAAATAAGTTCCTTTGTTGGGCTCATCCATGGCAAGTCTCAGCGAAATCAAATGATCTATCAGCAGGCACTGTCACGACATGCCCAGTCAGGTCAACTGTGCTTGTCGGTCTGGTTGCCCGGAATGACCTGTGAGAGAAATGATACATAGCAGTCTAAGCAACACTCCTGAACACAAAAGCCTTTAATGCACATGCCTTTTATGGCCAATTCACTTAGTGCTATTATATTTTTCAGTGATTAGTTGACAGTTGCCTGTCTACTAATGGGCATTAGCTATTAATGCATTCCATATGCGTTGTTGATTTTGTTTTAGAGTCTCAAGAGCTACAACTCACCCAGACATATAATGAGAGGATTGTTCTCTGCAGATCTTTGAACAGCAGGAAGAAATCTTTTCGAAGACCAGATCATCACTACATTTATGTTATATATTTTATCCTAAAATTCTTGATTAAGTTAATCTCGAATTTTGTTGTTGGTACTAAAGGCTCCTGCAATACACATACTGTAGATATTTGCCCATGAGACACTCTACGCTCAAACTGACCAACAACCTGGAATTTTCACTCATAATAATAGAAATAATAATAATAATAATAATAATAATAATAATTAGCACTGGCCAAGGCAGTTATACTGGGTTCATAGAACTATATATAAATATGGGATGAATATTTTTAACATGTTTATGTGTTTTATATATGGTTCCTTTTTTACAAGATACATTTTTATCTAACACATTCTAACAATGGCAAAATGTCATGTCAATAGAAGTAGCCACCTAAATTACCATTACAATGGCAAATAATTAACAACTTATAACTACTTACATACGTGTCTTTTCGAAATAGTATTATTCAGGAAGCTGTGGTTAATAAAGTCATCTATAAGTTTATAAATGTTTATTAAAGTTGATGGGTATGTATGGCTTTCTGTAGGGTAGAAGAGTATATACTGTACACACACACACACACACACACACACACACACACACACACTTCAATTTTCAAGTTTTTCGTTTAGTAGTGATTTATGTTTGCATTCACATCTTGTTATATCTGTTTGCACTTTATTCTGTAATAGTCGACAATGTAATCCTCTTTGACTTTTTGCTTTCATATTTATTATATTTGCATGTAGACTTAAGAGCATCCCAAGATGAACTCCTCTAAGCCCCTACATTTTTAATGAGGGTAAATGAGTTTACCCATAATTATGTGCCATTTCTGTTGCCTGAATCTGTAATAGATGTCAATAAAAAAAAGAAACCCAGTGTGGAACAGAAATTATGGTTATAGTTTTTAAATTCAAGGTTAAAGTAGGACATAGCACAATTTTCTCCACATTATCAGTCAGAATATGTGACGGATGAATTTTACATTATCTTCTGGCTTTTGTAAAATCTATTACTCTTTTATTTTGGAACCACTAAGTAATCCAATTTAGCATGTAATCCAGACAAGACATTATGTTTTTTAAAACAATTTGGGTTCACAGTTAAATAAGACTTTCACTCTCACTCATTCTTTATACAGCTTATCCTGTACAGGGTCCCGGGCCTGGTGTCTATACCAAGGAATGATGCAGTGTACACTGGACAGGGTGGCAATCCATCTCAGGACACAAGAACACACACTGTCCAAAACTGTCAAAAATGCCAATTAGTCTAATCTGCATGTCTTTGGACTGTGGGAAGAAACCGAAGTAAGTGCAGGAAAACATGTGCAGAACATGCAAACACCATCAATAAAACGTATGTTAATATCTGAATGCTGCTATAGCTTCCTATATATTCAAGAGTGTTACATAACCTCAGGATTCAAACTGCATACACAAACACTAAGTATCTCAACTGGCATCTGAAGCCTGTCGTTCTTCTGTGTTAGTGTCTGGCTGTGGCAGTGACTGGCTCATGTTTATGCATGGTCAGGATCCTGGTGCTGACTGGCACTGAGGAATCATACCCACTATTGTTCCTTCTTCCATTCCTAAGGCTCAAAACCAATCCTTTCTGATCCTCAAAGTCTCCGAGCTCTCTCGAATGAATGATGTTGGCTGAATAACTTTCAGAAGAAAAAAAAGCACAATGTTGAAATTCGATCCGTTGCAGTGTTATTGTTACCAGCAGACTCCGAGAGCATGTAACACAATTTAAGTGCCTCAGGGATCTATCTAAAGCCGAAAACTGTAACAAAGGAAGATATTGCTACTGCACCATGGACAATATTGATTGCCCTTTAAAATCATGTCAATGTCACAATAAACAGAATATGTGACTTTGCGTCTTCAGCACTAATCCTTACTAGGTAGGTACTTCTCTGAACACTTAAATACAAGTTAGTTTCATTCGATAGTCATTTTAGAGACTCTGTTAGCTTTCATTATGTATTAGCTCTTGTGAGAAGAGCAATTTGGGAAGCAAATGAATAATAAAATGAACAATTAAGGGCAGAGGAGAGGAAGAGTCAGAGAGAGAGAGAAATGTCAGCAGGTGCATCCACCTAATCAGAGCCTGCATCTGCACCACGACTCCTTCGTTAGGATCAATTAAGATGCAGTAATGGAGAGAGAAAGAGAAAGAGAGAGAGGACAGACCCAGAGAGTGGACAGACACTGTGTCCTGCTTAGAAATTAATGTGTGTGTGTGTGTGTGTGTGTGTGTGTGTGTGTGTGTGTGTGTGTGTGTGTGTGTGTGTGTGTGTGTGTGTGTGTGTGTGTAACTACTGTAGCAGTCAGAATGCATGAGGGATCAATTTGATGTTATTTGCTTTTTATTCCTGCATCAATATCAGATGGAGAGTTGAGAAAGTTAATGTGCAGTACAGCAGGCAGAGATGGTGGTCATCATGAGAATAAGGGGAATAAGAATAAGAGAATAAGTGTATCTAAAAGCTGAGATTGAGACATACAGAGAAGCTATATATGGTTTGAAAAACAAAAATATCTTATGTAACTAGCCCTAACTGAACTTGATTTGATAGTGAAACCTCAATAATGCATAAATATTAATGTAAAAGATTCAGCACTCTGTGGCCCTACAGTATACACTAGGGTGAAAATTATCTACACGGTTGACATGTTATGTGACCTGGTTGGCTAGTGGTCACTACACCTGAATAGCAGGTTTGAAAGGGTGTGCAACTGCTTCTCATTGCAATCCTGCTGCTAGATTGAATGCTTTGAAGACCTGCAGTGTGAAAATGGATTGCCTTGGAGAACAGGAGGCACTCCGTTAGTCCTGGTCATTCTTAGAAAACGGGATTTAGATGATGGACGCTGCTACTGGATCCCTTCACAAATCTATGCTTATTGACTGCTTTTCAGACAGGTCTAAAACGACTGACAAAGTTTGACTTTCAAAGCACTTTTTTAAAACTGTATATATTGAAGTAATATTACACTCTAAATTGTGCTGTTGTGCTGAATATCAGCATGGCTGTGATGCAGTCATCGGCACAAGGGTGCCTGGGTCCCGAAGGAATCACAGCTATGCCGATATCCACCACAACAGCACAACCTTTAATGTTATATTGCTTATATACAACAGTTCCACAAACACCATTTATTATCAACAGATTATGAATTGGTTCTTTATTTAAGCACTTATTTTGCTATGTCAACACATGAGACTGGCATTTATTGTAATTAAAGTGAGTGAAAGTAAATGAATAAATAGTGAATAGAATAAAAACATGCAGGTGTTGGACAGTTCTGTAATTCTCATAAGTTTCTCTTTATATTTTCATTTATTCTGCTTTAGAATATCAGCTTCCGTGCTTTCACACTCTAATCTCAAATAGCGTAAAATGGAAAGCTTGTAGGGTGTACAATCCACTTGTTCCACACACCAAGTGGACATTGGGATTCAGCCTTGTGTTAGAGTCGAGTTAGCTTTGTAGCTCCTATCAGCCATGAGAGGCAATTCAGAATGACTTTCAAGCAATTACTAAGGAGACAAAGCCTTGTTTAAGAGAACATAACGTTATCAGTTGTTTTTTCATTCTGAAAGTGCTTCAGTGACTGATTATGAATGTGTTTTACTGCAGGTAGCTGTTCTCCCCTCAGTACTGCGCACTGTGCTGACCTACTTTCACCCATGCTGGGACCGACAGCTAGTGTAATTAATGATTGTACTGTAGAACACCTGGGACCTGGGATGCAGAGAGATACATATAGTTAAACATTCCAGTGCTGTTACTGTCTATTATCACCATTTGTGCAAAGCCTCTCGTCAGATTGCTTGGTTTGGAACTAAATGTTGTATGATATTGATTATAACGATATAAATTTTATATAATGCTAATGCTTTAAATAATATTTAGAGCTCAATAGTGAATGTAAGTGTAAAAGAAAGTTATACATAAAAAATAGCCAGGCACATTTCTGCTGTTCTGTGTGTATAAGAGTGCATTAAACCAAAGCAAACCCAAGATTTTTCAGTGTATTGATGGTGTCTTGCCTTACTGGAAGCCATAACCCATTCATACTGAGGGACATCATTTTATTATCTAAATAAATAAAAGAAAGGTTTTGTCTGTACATTGGTCAGAACTGATTCTTTAATGCTATGATATCTTAACATTTTATACATTGGAGGAACTACAACTATGTCTCTATGTCTGTCTGCCTGTATGTCCATCTTCCGAGATTGTGTCACAGCATCACACAAAACTGGCTGAACAGAATTTAATGAAACTTTGGCAGTACTTACATTTTTGCCTGTAGTTTAACCTGATTTATAAATAAAATCATAATGTTATGGTAAAGTGCTGTCATTAACAGTTACTGTGAAAGTGTGTCAGATTTAATAATCAATTTTGTAATACGCTACTAATAAACTACTATCTCAATGTAAACAAACACCTGCACTAATAGATATTAATTAGAAAAGCTAAACTAAATATATTTACTGTGACTAGTTAATAATCTCACCACAGAAACATTGAAACAGCGCTGAAGAGGCTGGTGATGAAAGAAGTACAACTTGATAATATCACCGATTACATTAGAGCTGATCAGCTTATTTTTTAGCTTTAACCTTCTACAAACCTTTTTCCCATCAAAAACAGATACTTCTGCTAGTTAAAAATAACTGGGCTCTATGATTGCGTACTGTATACTGCATGTCTTTGGACCATTGGAGTACCCAGAGAAAACCCAACTAAGCAAAGGAAGAATATGCCATCTCCATGCACACAGACCGGAGGTGAGATTTGATCCTCCAACCCAGGAGGTGTGCATCGACAGGGCTAACCACTAAGCCACCATGCCACTGTCTTTAGTAATATGCAAACCCCCAAAATATTATAAATATTTAAAAAATGCTTTGTTTTTTAGGTAAAATTATTAAGCAAGGCCCTAATATATTGTTAATATATTGAAGACTTATAAGACCATACCTTTCTCGACTTAAGTGTGATAACAGCTTTAAAGCGATTGGCTATAATCCTTAAAATAGAGCCATCAGTGCTCAGCAGTAAGAGTGTGTATTGTGTCCCTCAGCTCTTACTGTATGCTCTATAACCGAGCCTGTACTACCAGATTCTAGTTGACATTTAAAAGCTACAGTGGGGTCAGAAAAGGTGTCAGAAAGAGTGAGAAAATGAGAGTGAGAGTGTCTTGATGTGTGTTTTTAACATGACCAATGAAGCCAAAGGTTACAGTAGATAATGAGACCAAAAAGGAACAAAACATTCAAATGGTCGACTGCAGTGTGGAGATAAAAAAAAAAAACTAAAAGGTTGAGTTTCTCACTCTTTTTCCCCCTCTCTCTTGCATCTTCAGTCCTTCCTTTTTATTTATACCTTCTTTTACTCATTCCCTAGATGAAACTCATTGCGTGCTATGCAGAGACAGTGAAACCCAAATATAAAAAGGAGAGATGCACTTAGGAACTCCTTCGTGTAAACACTTGGACATGTGTGCCATCAGATAACATGCGCAGAAACGTGATAAGAGCTCAAAGAAAGATGGCCAAGAAAATGGAATGTTACATATTTAAGTGCCATTATGTGCAGTGTGACAAATGCTTAAATGATCATTTGTAAGCTAACCAGAATATTTATCCTAAAATTTGCACTCTGTCATGTCTCATTTATCTAGCAAAAATAAAGCATTTTTCCAGGCTCTGAATTTTTTTTTTTTTTTTTGTTAAACCATGAACGTTTCATTTTCGGAGAAGAAGCCAATTTAAAAACAAATTATTCTGGGCCATATAGTGCTGTGTTTTGTTCAAACATTTTTACAATAATGTCATCCTTAGTTCATAGCAACAACAGGCCATGTCCTACACCCTTAAACAAGGACAAAATTCAAATGATTACAATGTCCTTGTCCTTGCTGCAGTTGAAAAGACGCTGCTCTATTCTGCTTCAACAATATAATTACCCTCCATTTGCTTTAAGGGCACTAATGCAGCAGACCATGCACATGATGATTTATGCATGGGTGACGGATGTATTCAGAAACTGGAAACATGGTTTTATGGTGAGTAAATATAGACAATGTACTGGTATCATGCCATTGGAAATTTACTAGGAAAAAAAAAGAAGAATTTAACTGAAATTGCTGACATTAATCATGTCTCTTTTCATCTTGGCTTCTGTTTGTTGTGATTATGATTTAAAGGGACAAGAATTTCAGTGAAAATTAGATCAGCATTAAGGACAGGGAAGGTACATGACAAAATCAGAAAGCCCACATCTTTGGGTTTCCAAAAAGTAATACAGTGTATCCAAGTGTGTCCAAAATACACACACACACACACATACACACGCAGTTTCACCAGCCGTCATAAAAGTGGCTTGCTTTGTTGGGCTTCTATTGAGGACTACATTTTCCATTTCCACTTTCTGAGGACAGGATGCCGTCAACAACATGTTTTAAATACGCCTGACAAAGCACAGAGGCTGGTGACTCAATAAGCATTAAAATTCATCTGTTCAAGTAACTGTGCTCACAGGCAGTGGAACACTACTTACACTCCCATTCACACACATGTTCAACTGTAGTATACAAGAGGATAAGATGATAAAACCTAAATTAACATTACTTTATGCATTTAAATTTATTTAAAACAAGGCGGAAAGGTTAGATGATTACCAAATGGTTGTCAATTGTGACCACAATCTCAAAATTAATTAATGCTAATTAATTATATGCTAGTTAATATATCTATCCAACTACTTCTTCATGTTTTGTCATCTTCCTTTTCAATATTAAACTATGTGTGAGACAAAATTCAAAAAAGGCAATGGAGCAGCTAGGTAATCAACAAACAGGGTTCAATGAAGCAAAGCAAACAACCCTGAGGACAAACCAGTCATGCAAAACAAGCAATGAAAACAAACCTCCGTAACATCACATACAACATCACAGGAGCAGGACTTTACAACACATGTAAGTGATTCCAGGTTATTTATGAGAGTGTGTTAATTGCAAACTGGTCAGTTAAATCAATAAACTAATGCGCAAGAATGGTGACTGGTCTTCGGGGCCCATGTCATATGGTTGTTGGTTGCTATCACGGGAATTGTAATTGGTAAGCAACGTGACCCCTTGGTTTTCCTGCTCTCCTCCTTTTCTAGAACTAATCATGGCTGTGGTGTAACACATACAGATTAAAATGCTGTTATGTATGTTGTTAAGTAAGTTTTGTATATTCATTTATGTTAATTCTTCTGATCATTCTAAGAAACCATCCAATCCAGTGCTTAGAGATCATGTGCAGATGTTAAACTTGCTGTTCATTCACTGGTTTTACATAAACATAATGTAAAATGTGACTCCATGTCTGATATTCCATGTCTGATATTATTATAGTGTACTGGAATATTTAAAAAAAAGCTGGAATAGCAAATCAGCCAGAATAGATAATTAAGGATAAGCCTGAGGGACTTATCCTTAATTATCCATTTAATCAGTTTCTCTTCCTGAAAGAAACATTTGGTTGGTTGGATGTTCCACCCTAGCAAGATGAGACTATAGATGTTTTTGGACTAGCAAAGGGTGGAGTTTGAAGATACGTAAGTACTGTTTTTTTCCAGGGGGGGTACAAACTAAACGTTATTTCCTGCAAGTTAAGTCTTGTATCACTATTTACTGAAGAGGACCAGATAAGCCTTGGTTCTATGAGGTTTTTAAAGTGAGTTCATGTTATAAGAGCACTGTGAAAACTGGAAGGGATGGACATGAGCTGTGTGATCTTCAACATCCTGATTTATCTGTTAATGTCCCAGCTAATAGCTGCAATAAAGCAGGATTCATGTAGGATAGTGTCAGTAGTTGATTAATGTGTAACAAAGCAACAGTCTTGACATTCTTGGAACTCTGTTCAGTAGGAGATCAAGTTCAGTAGAAGAACAAGGTCTTGGTAAAGTTCACTAAAACCTGTAGCGCTCATGTTATTGGTAAAATGATCACTTAGCTGGAAAAAAGCAGGCAATTCCATGTTCAGATTTTTATAAATTAGATTTAAAAAGTAAACAAATCAGAAATATTATGTAATACTAGTAATAATTAAGCAATATCACATGGAAGGAAGTGCTGTTGTATTGGACATCAGCACAGGAGTGATGCGGTAATGGCACAAGGGTGCAGCCCTGTTGTCAAAGGCATTACAGCCGTGCTGATATACATGATCTCAAATGTGATATTACATTCTTACAACAGTTTCACAAACACCATTTATTGTCAAAAAGTTGTCATTTGTTTATTTCACCAGTTATTTTGCTCCACCAATACATATCCTTCCACGCCTAGTGGAACTAACTAACCAAATCTGCTGGAGCTGGCGACCATGTACTGTAAAATAATTAACATGGGTTGAAGTAGTTTTAAATTCTTACTAATATTACATAGCCAAAAGGTGAGGAGAATAAACAATGCAGGTAATAGACGGTCCTGTAAATCTCACAAGCTTCTCTTTATATGTCCTCTTATTCCACTTTAGATTACAAAGAACAATCACAAGAACAAAAAAGGCAAAGTAAGGGGGAAGAACTGCAAACATTACTGAACAGTTAACAATTAATAGGGATTTCTTTGCTCAATTTTAAAGCATCTGTCCCATTACTTCATCATGTATTTCACTTTCCTTCAGAACACTGAACTATGTGTTAGATCTTGGCACAGACACATTGGGTAATGGTGTTCCCCTAGCAGATATTTTTAAGCTTTTACATTATCTTACGCCTGAGTGTATTTAGTAATTCTCACTGGATGTTCTTGTCCTCTTGGCACAATACCCATCACTGGTGAGAAGCTGAATGTGCTAATGTTGTAATTTATGGCTGTGTTTGGTTGTTTGGAGCTTTGCAATTACATGACAAAGGCTATTAATTTTGTGCAGTGAAGACATACATCATATATCATGGAGGCAATTAGCTATACGCAATGACTGCTTCTTCCATACTCTGAACATGATAAAGAAATGAAATGGGAAAAATGGGAAATATTGATAGGAATATCTCATCAGGAATTTTTGGTTGTCAAATATGTTGTGGCAGCTTTAACTAATAGCATTGATTGTACAGATGTTGGAAAAACCACTGGTATTTATTTTTTATTTTTTAACTGAAATACATAATTGAAATTCTCATATTTATGACACTTTTTTTCCTGTAAATTAAGCCAATTTATCGACCAGGTACCAACCCCAGCTCTAAATGCCAGCCACCACTCTGCTTGTTTGGTCACTACTGCTGATGCTAATAAATAAATAGATTTATTAAAAATTAAGCACCACAAAATATCTCCTTTAAAATTATTAAATAAAAGATACTATTGCCAAATATTAAAATTTGCCAAAACACAGTGTTGGTGCTAAATTTATTTTTTTTAATATAATGCATAAAATACAGGTGGCATGGTGGATTAGTGGTTGTGTATGTTCTCTATGTGCTTGGTGGATTTCCTCCGGGTACTCTGGTTTCCTCCCACAGTGCAAAAACATGCATGTTTGGCTAATTGTCGCTTCTAAACTGCTTGTACTGTTTGAATGAGTGTGAGTGTATGTACAGTATGTGTGTGCCTTGCAACGGACTGGCACCTCATCTATAGGTTATACCATGTCTTATGCTCTATGTCTCATGGGATAGGCTTTAGGCTCGCCGAGAACCCTGTATACAATGTGTGTTATCCTGTATACAGGATAACATGGTATAGACGATGAGATGAGATAAAATACACAAAACGTGTGCCAAAGAAGTCACTTCTGAAGGTTATACAACATGGAAATGACAGATCTAAAATAGGCATTTTTTTGCACTATACTGTATCGTTTCAAACAATAATAATTTAAAATGCAAATGATTCACATGAGTATTAATACTAAACTTGGTGTAAGCTTCTAGAAGCATATGACCCGTAAAGATTGTTGCTTAAATTGGTTTTTGGTAAAAACTTAAAAAGCAAAAAATCTGTATTGTCCATAACTATGTCATGTTATACCATGCTGAAATATCTTAAGAATTATGCATTTTAGAATAATACACTTTTTCAGGCTTATGTTTCTTCTTGGGGGCAGCATGGTGGAGTAGTTGTCGCCTTGTACCTCCAGGGTTCTATTCCCGCCACTGTGAGCGTGGAGTGTGCATGTTCTCCCTGTTCTTAGTGGGTTTCCTCCCACAGTCCGAAGGGCATCCAGTATTATAAGCATGTCTAGAATGCAATGCACCATCTAGAATCCAAGATCTGGATCTCATAGAATTCTCTCAGAGAGCTCCCACCTTAGCTTTAAAAGTTCTAGCTGGGAGTCTTAGACTAAAAGTGATTTAGGAAACTTTTCAGAGCCACTCTGAGTAAGGAAAAGTAAAAAAAAAATTATCTTAGTGATGGGGTGTGGTTGACCCCGTTGCTAGGGATGTTGCAGCAATTCAAGGACTGTGATTGGTTGCTTAAAATTTTTTTATTAAAATGCGCTCGTTGTGAAAATAGAATACATGATTATAGAATAGACAGTGAAATCATAATGTTTCTATATAAAGAAATTGTATAATCATGAATGCAGGCTACTTTATACAAGGTTTCTGTTATAGGCTTAATATCTTACAATTAATTAAAACAACCAAATGTTAAAAATGTGTTTTCTGTTGAAGCAAACAATTTCCACACAGCAGTTACTATATTTAAGTTTTTTAATTTATTTACTGTACTCATTTTATTACTTGCAATCAATTTAAGATTAATGGGAGCAAAATGGCTCACCCGTCACCAATTTAAGGACAGTCTATTTAAGTTGCACCATTAGATGGTATATAGTCAACAATCCAAGAGAAAAGGAAGGAAGAAAAAGAAATCAAATTAGACAGAAGAGCAGTGTTTACTTTTAGCTTTATGTTCAGTGTTAAGCTCCACTTAAAAGTCCTCTCTACTCTTAACAATTTTTACCTTAAGAGCTGTTTTTAGGTCTTATATGTTTCGTGAATCATTGTTATATTTAATAAGATTTAATCCTTAATTTAAGAGGAAATTCCAAGAAAATGTCATAATTCTAAGAATTTTCTTAGAATTTCATTACTAGGAGCAACTTTTAGGCTTAAGAAGCTTTGTGAATACACGCCCTGATCTGCAAAACTGGACAGATGTGTGAGAACAGACATTAAGCTAATAGAAGTTGCTTTGAGGTTGTATTTGCAACATTGTTGGGTTAATTTATTCAGCATTATTCCAACAGCATTTTATCAAAATAATTTAAAGATTAAAAAGAATTATTTAATCCAATGTTATATTTTGGTCCACAAACTGTTTGCAACCTTATGAGAATGTCATGCGAGGATAAAGTTTCTAGTGGGATGTGAGAGTTTTAACCTTAATGAGACATTTGGCTCATGACCATAAAGCACTTTTATTTAATAACAAAACATGTTTATTTTAAAAGCTAAGCCAATGATTTCCTTTTGATTTAAAAGGTTAAGGTTTAGTTTAGTTTTCAGGCATTATATTAAATAGCTGTAGTAACACAAGTCAATGAGAGTCAATGAAAAAAAAATCTGACTGCTGCGGATGAAAATATATGGGTGCAGCCAGGAGGAAATGGAATCTTTCCGTTCTGTGTTTACATTGTATTTTATGACTGCTTAAAATAAAAAACATATACACCATAAAGAACCCACTGTTCCAAAAGGCATTTTATGAACTTTATTGTTCCAAAGTCCTTAAAAAGTACATACAATATATGAACACCCCACTATCACACAATAATGTTGAAAGCATAAAATTGTATGTGTTTATTTGTAATATGTTTTAGCATTACAATTTCCTTCCTCTGGACCTAAAAGGTTCTGAACCTCTGGGAATGAATTGAAATGCTGCATCTGGATCTGATCTTGGTAAATTTGGACGGGTACATTTTATAAGCACCAAAACAAACAATCCTAGATTTTTATTTACCTGGAATTTGTATGAAATCAATTTTACAATGTCTCTAATAAGTCTGGTATTATGCGTCAATGTTACTGCTCCCTCTAAGACTTGTGTCTGATATTATGCAGTGTTAATTGATGTGCAGCTTCTGTAGAGTATGCTACACATCATCCTGTTTCAAATAAACCTCTTTCACAAAAAGGTGATACACACAGCAAGGCAAGGAGTTTAAACACTCATACTCAAGCTACAAGTTTCTCTTGCAGATATGCTCAGTATATATAGGTATTTGTTGGGTGATGGTGCACCCTCAGCATCATTTTATGGTCTCCAGCCAAAGCTGCTGGCAGAATGAATCACTGCGCAATGTGCAGTCATTTCACACTGAGACGCTGCCACCGACCATGGAGAACCTTGCCTTAGAAAACATGCTCTGACAGGGATGGCAGCAAGACCACACTCAGGCATAACAAATGCAGAACAAATGTACACTTGTTATTTCGAAGGCAACAGCAGAATGTCCTGCGACATTTGTATCGACGTGAATAAGAATGAGAAAACTGATGCAATTCGTTCCTTATTAAGCTGAGATGTAAGGGATTAAGTCTTCACGCCTCTGCATGTCAAATCTATGCCTGGTGAGGCAAACTGACAAATTCCACACAGTTGTCAGGTTTTTGAAAAACCCCTTGTGTACAAACATACATACTACAGGTTTGAAATTTATATGTGCCTTTCTTGGAGGAGCAGCCAGAATAAACACGGTCTCTGCTGTTGCCGTCTGCTTCACTTCACAAACACTCCTGGCTTCCATGTTCAGAATACTAATGGCGCCCTGATGCTCTTGAACAGCAAAGGGCAACACGGTATTAATCACAGCACTAGCACCTTCCCTAGTAAGGCCTACACTAAACCACATTTCCTTCTACCAGCATGACAAGATTTCCCTGTCATTGTGTGTGTTTAGGAGAAATCAATCATGCTGACCTTGCACAAATGCCATACAAAAGGGTTTATCAGAACCTGTCCAAGCTCACACTGGAGCAAAATGAAGAATCAACTTGCTTTTCAGTTTGGTACTAGATGTAATCTCTGTCCATTTTTTTTTTTGCTTGAAGTGTCAGCCTTTTTTTAAGGTTTGATAATTCCCAGTCACCTTGAGTTCCTCAGTCAGGATTCAAAGAATCTCAGCGGAACTGTGCGTATGGCTCCCAGCCAGTCCATGCCATATGCACAAAAATAATTACAGGTATGTGAACACCTGATGCTTGCTATGATACAGTTTGTAAATAATAATAATAATAAAAAAACACTCTTCCAACAGCATGTTAGTTAGGGCAGAAATGTATAATTATTGGTATAATATAGATTTCTGATGCATACATTGTGCCTATAAGATTAATTCATTCTTTAATGACAAGCCCATTTTGTCATCCATCACCTAAATGCACAGTCTATACAGGTCGATATCTACATGGGAGACCATTCTGTGTTTCTGTGACCTTCTTTTCTGATGTCTAGTTTGGTTAAACAGGTGCACCACCTGGAAAGATGCAATTATAAAGTCATTTGGCTGACAGCCACTCAGCTGATTCACAATGGGATACTCAATGGATGAGTGCATGTTCTAATAGATTTATCCAACACGCACTGGCATATGTTTACTCATATATGTCATGATGAAAGATAGAAACCATAATACCTGCACTTTATGTATAGTTCCGTATAGTGTTTCTTTACCAGATCATGGGTAAATAACATAATTATGAAATAATCAGACTATTAGATTACTAGCCATCACAGAGTGTCTGTGAACTAATGAGAGTAGTATTCCAAGCAAGCTCTTCATGAATAAGGCGAAGCAGAGGAAGTGTGAAACATGCCCTTCAATCATCCCCCATCAGACCTGACGTCAACAGACTGGAGGTGTTCTTCTGCACAAGAAGCCAAAAAAAGAAATATCTGGGCCATATTCAGATCTCCACAATCTGCAATTCACAGTCGAAATCCGGATTACTTGATGCTCTCTCTCTCTCTCTCTCTCTCTTTCTCACACACACCAAGTTCTTGCCTTTCCATCCAGGCTCCTTTGCTACTGTATGTGTGTCATGCCTAAAAATACTCTCGCCTCTGCTTCAAAAGAGAAGACTCTCTGCTTCCTCCAGCAACATTTTTTTTGGCAGAGAGTGAAAAATCTTCAAGTGCTCAAATGTGAATTTCATAGATAATCGGAGAATTCAGTCCTGATTAGAGCATTGATTAATGACTGTGTGCAATCAGCACTTTAGTGAAGAGGTAATCACCTCAGCGACTGTGTGTCCCCTCCTCCATCTCCTCCTTCCTCTCTTGCTCTTTCATGTGAGTCATATGCAGGATCGAGGCGAGTGCACATGGCTAATTTTGTAGATTTTATTCAGTATTTTCTCCCATTTGTCATTACAGTGTTTTTCCTCACACCTGTTAGCTGTTTCATACTGCTTTTTTCGAATTGAGGCAAAATGGTAGCGCAGTATCTCTAATGTCTTTGGAATGGACAAGTAGTGGTAAAGAGGGGTGAATTAAGTTCACCATGTCATACATTCTAATTTATCACAGACCATCTGTGTTGAATTTTCAACAAACTGAGAGCCTGAAATCCACCGCACTCGCCTTTATGCGCCAACAACACACAGAGAGACACAGGTGTTAAAGATGGTGCAGGAATGAGCTGCGAACGCACCTCTCTGAAGCTGCTCCCACGACGCTGAGCTGGTGAAGCAGTGTGGGAGTGGGCAGATGGAGGTTAGTGTGTGTCCGTGTGTGCGTAGACATATCAGTGTGGGGAGTCAGATGGCAGAGAAGAGGGCATGGAGAGAGCCTGTGCTTCTGCAGGGGGCATGCTGACCGCACCACAGAGCTCAATAAACCATGTCAGGTAGGCGGGAGATGCAGCAAGAAAGACCAGATTGTTCCCATTATCCATCTATAATAATCTTTTCTGCAATCTCTTATGTTATGGCACTTGGAAGGCAACAAAATTATTACACCATGTATTTTTTTTATCATTTTAAATTCTCTACATGTCACAATAGGTAAAATCTCATGGAATTTAAATATAACAAAAGTCCTATTCATATACTTTGGTCAGCATCCAAGTTCCATATGTGAGCTGTGTTTTGGCGAGTATTCCATGTTATTCTATGAAGTGGGCATGTGAATGCAGGAAAATAGACTTTTGTAGCAAGTGAGAAAATACATGATACGTACTGATGTTATAAAATTTGCAATCTTAACCACATTAGTCTCAGCATCTTTTTTTAAGGAAAAAAACCCCAACTCATTTTGTTAAACTGTTAAACAAATTCAAGGCAAGTGATGTACTATTTGAAATACCCACTACATTAAGGCAAGCTGTTGTAATCCTGATAAAGCTTGATGCACAATACCGTCTCTGTTAAAACAAATCTCTAACAGTTTAATTAGGTTTCGTGAGCAAAATGTGGAGAACATGAAGAGTGTATACACTCTCCCTCTTTTCCCTCCCTCTCTAGATCACAAAACTCAATTTCATGCCTAATAGGTTCATTACAACTGTCACGCTTCGAGAGCCTGTGCTGATAAACGCTCGGAAGAGCTGAAAGTCAAACCACCGAACTAAAAGGTATAAATGAAGTGTACGCATGTGTGCATGTGTATACGGACGTACACAGACACACAGGCTTACTCCAACATAATAAGGGTACTGAACAGTAACCATGACAATGAACTAGATGGATTGCATTGCACAGTGTCAGGAATTTTCTATTTTTGCCCGTTTCAGAAACATAAGCTTTTTAAGATAGAAATGTTCTTATTTGTTTTAATCTTTAATATAGGGAACAAAATTATGAATGTCTTTTCAAAGACAATAAATAGCATGCACCTGCACTTATATTAGCCTCAATTTCTATGTACCTTCATCATCCAGACAGATAGACCATGCAATAAAGGGGGAACAAAAATAACTCAGTGGAGAAAAGTGGAACTGTGGTATGACAAAGAACAATACTTCATCTTGATAGTTAATCGCAGGTCTTTTCCCAGAACGGTGAGGCGTTTATGTTTTTTTTACGGGAAAGTTTGAGGAATAAATTAGGGCTCCTCAGCTAATGGGGATGAGGAATAAAGAAAAGGAATTGGGAAGGAGGGTCTTGCTGGGTGAAACTGAAGATGAGGAAACAACAGTGACATTGAAAAT
This sequence comes from Clarias gariepinus, assembly GCF_024256425.1. NCBI lineage: Eukaryota > Metazoa > Chordata > Actinopteri > Siluriformes > Clariidae > Clarias > Clarias gariepinus. Next base: position 22,501,509 of record NC_071101.1, on the reverse strand, counting down.
GATTGATAAGGCTAATGTCTGCATGTATATACAGGATGGCTGATTTACCTGATATTCTTGATGCCTTGCACACCATACCAGAATGAAATGAAACATTTCTTGGTGTGAAGAGAGAAGCCAGTTCCTGCTCTCAGGCACAGCTAATATAGTTGCTATTTACAGTGCTGGATTTCTGCACTGGATTTCTAGAGTTCTGATAGGTAGCTTCCATCTGTGTGGAATACTAAATACTGGTTTGCTGCTATGCTTCAATAGTCAAGGCATATTCTGAACCAGCCTGCCAGTCACACTTCCAAACTGAGCAGAATTATTATATTTTTTTTACCATACATTGTCTCTCTTTTCTTATTCAACCTGCATGATTTCCAAATCTAATATTTCCTGCTTAATTTTCTTAATACTGCCCGAAGTTGTTGACCTTAACATCCCTCATATTTGTGAATTCTGGTAAGTGAAGCGTCCTAATCCTAATGCCCGTCAAATCCCCCTGCAGTGTGTTGAAAGCATTAACTTCCAGGTGCTTCTAAAATCTAATTTCGCCTTTGCTCCCTCACATCATGCATATGGCAATTTCAATTGCTCTCACCCAGGAATATAATTAAATCCCAGTGTATGTTTATGCATGACTTGGCTTATTCTCTCTTCGTGGCAGATAGTTCTCATTGAATATTAACAAGAGTCCTCTGAAGGGAAGCCAAGGAGATGTCTTAGAGGTTGAAGAATCAGTCAAGAACACCCTGGACAGCACCAAATGTACTCAATGTGTTGGTATATGACGTGACAGGAAGAGGTGTTTCACACAAAACTCTACTTGCAGAGGTATTGATTGACCTTAGGAGAAAAAGTAAGAATGACGATATCAATCAGAGAGGGAAAACAATATCCACTACTTAAACTTGTACCTCAGATACCACATACTGTACTGTATGAGGGAAATACATGAGAAAGCTACTGTACTGCCTTCAATGATGTTTATGTGTCATATATTTGTAGAGATGTGATTCCCCATGTGATTCTCTACAAAAAATCGTTCTTGTCCCTAGGGTGGAAAAACAAGCAGGCTTTCACGCGACTTTGTAGGAGGCAACAGTAGCCAAACTGCACGTGGCTTTGTACATTGACACAATGATGGATGAACTCACGTCCCATTCGTTTTATTTTAGTTCCTATTTACAGCTAAGCTTCATTTGATATGCTGTCTTATGTTCCCCTGATCCCATGCCACATAAGGTTTTGCTTTTTAAGAACCTGGGAATTAACGGCCAAACATCACAATTTGCCAGAACAAATAACTTTGATTGGCACTTTGAAAACGTACCACCACGGGAGATTTATTCCGATCCCATGAATGTCATATCCAGATAACGAAACAATAGAAGTTCGATTAACATTATTAAACTATCAGCTTGCGTGTCATCACTACTGTAACCCTCACTTACGTCTGGTGCGCTATGCATCTGGACCACCTCTAGTCCTAGAATCATGGTTTCTTTTCATCGCAGCATGACGCTGCAGTTGTCTCTAGCAGACGTGGCTAGAAGTGGAGCACTCTGATGACCTCGTGAATGTGTCCTGTGCAGCAGGCGGACTTTCCCACGCCTTCCCCTGCTCTCTCACACCCCAGCACAAACACAGCTTACTAACACAGGAAGTTCTGCACGTCCCTGAAGTCATTCTTTTTTCTGCCCCAGCAAAAGATAGAACTGATTCATCCAATGTAATCAGTTTAAAGGATTAAAAACTGGCATTTCAAATTCACGGTAGGATTAAAACTTATCCGGTGGGCCTTTTTTTATATTCTCTCTAACTATAAAACTCTCGAAACCTCGTCAAATTAGACCTCATTTGTCTTTTGGCAGAGAAAGAGAGAACACTAAATGTCACAGCCAACAATGGGAATCATCAACAATTAAATTACATGATGTAGTGAGGTGGGATGTTTAGAGTTGAGCACATGATGGAGAGGGAAGGAGACATTTAAATTGTCTAAAATGAATGGGTTTTTTCCAAGGTTCTCAAAGAGCATATTAATGAAATTACAAATGAATGATATCAAGCACAGCACTAGGACTTCATTTGGGCTAGCCTGATAAGCATTTACTTAGTTTTTCTCTTTTTATACTCAACACCATAAGACCTGTTTAAGGGGTGTGAAAGTCCTCTAAAATGAATCAAATGAATTTATTCATTCATTCATTTTCTATAGCACTTATCCTATACAGGGTCATGGGGGGTATGGAGCCTATAACAGGAATTTTGGGCACAAGACGGAGTACATCGCAGGGCAGATACACACACACACACACACACACACACAAACAAACAAACAAACACACACACAATGAGCAATTTGGGAATGATAGTTAGCCTAATCTGCATCTCTTTGGATTGTGGGAGGAAACCAGAATACTCAGAGGAAACCCGCAAGCATGGGGATTCCACAGTGCTAACGACTACACCACTGCACCATAGTGTCGCTTTTCTGGTGAGTTATATGCAGAACCCTACCCGAAGCTTTCTCCTTATAAGAACGCTAGAACCCTTTTCTGTGTCTGCAGTCTTGACTGTTGCATGTCATCTTTGGTGTTTCAGGTCCCCTCACTACAGGTCTGCCTCCTTCAGCAAGTACTCAGTCTAGTGGGTGTTAAGAGCTCATTGATTAAAACACAGCCAGCCTCCTCAGCAATACAAAGGCAGGCAGCTTTATTAACGAATGGCTAATCAACTGGGGAACCCACTGCCTCAGGCCTCAGTGAACAGGACAGCTAGTGCGGGGAAGATAGATTTGAAATAATCAAGCAAGCGAAACTGAACTTGTTTTTATTAAAGTGTAGCAGGGTTTTGAGGAACTGTAGCAATATCCAGGACTGAATAATGCATTTACACATTTATCAAATTTTAATAGTCCCAAAATAATAATTCATTGTCGGAGTGTGATGATGACTCCACTCAAATTCAATATAAATCTTACATCAGCACTCTAAAATCTATCCAAAATTACAAGAAAAGTAATAATATCCGAAATTTGTTGCTGTACACTATGAGCTCTTGATAAAATATGACAGTAGGCTGTAAATTCATTAGAATTTAAAAATAAAAGCGGCCCAAAAATTTTAAGACAACATAAGCCATGTGTTATAGTTTATCTTGTGCAACAAACAAACAAACAAACAAACAAACAAATGATCAAATAAATAAACCAGGTGATTTCAGTAATTAGTTCTAGCATAATTTGTTAAAAAATATTTTAAAAACTAGTGAAGAGCTTTTGGAGCAATAGTGTGGGTCATCTGCAGACCTAAACCCATTAGAAAACTGATGGACAATGGTGAAGAAGGCAATAGCAGTCAAGAAAATGTCTTCTGTATATAATTTTTAGGAAGCAATCAAGCAATCACTAATCGAGCAAGTGACACCAGAGTGCTGCAGATGTCTTTTTGACTCTATGCCCAGCCGCATCCAGCAGGTTTTAAATAATAAAGAATTTCATACTAAATATTGATTGGTAATTAGCAAGTTAATTGCAAAAAAAATAATTTTCTTACTTCTCATTATTTTAAAGGTTTTAGAATGTCATTAAATCTTTGAGTTTTACTTTTGGCCACCACTAAAGAATAATGAGAATCGAAAAAAACTTTGCAAGAACTACTCATCATGGAAAACTCCATCATAGTTTTGAATTTTCCATTGCATTTACACAATGGCATGAATAAAATCTCAAATCAAAAGGTCATTAATTTTGTATAAAAGCAGTTCTAGCACTAGTTCTGGTTGTAAGTTAAAATAAGTGACATTATTAATGCATTAATTCAAATATGGTATATGTCTCACGCTTGGACTTGTATAGTGGACACTCTACTTAATACAAGTCTAATACATATATGTCCAATTCTGGGTTCTCCAGTATCTGCGCTTTTTTCCCTGGTTTCTCAGTGACATAACAAGCCATTGTTTTGTCTTATTCAATTCAGGAGATAAAAAAAGAGAAGCTGTTGAGTGAACAATTTATAGCTGCTTTACTGTAAGTGATAACAGGAACTAACTTGTCTTCCTGAAGTTGTATGGCATTAATTGTAAATATAAATATTATAAAAGTGTGTGTCAAAGTTTCGTTTCAATATTATTATATATAAATATATATATATGTCTATATGTCTATATAACAGACAGGCGTATACCTGTCTGTTATATAGACAGGTATACGCAAGGCCATATCACACCACCATGCATGGATTAATTATCAACATTATTAACGCATTATGCTTCAAGTGTTACTTTTTACATATATTTTTTCCTGACTATCAATGAATACATGGTATGAATGAGTTTTTAAAAAAATTTTATACCATATACTGTATATAACATTAGATAAAATTATTAACTTTCAGTAAGAATCCAGCTGCACTGATTGAGTCTCTCTCACGCTCTCGCTTTATATATATAAAATATATATAAAATGCCTATTGCCGAACAAAGGGTAAGAAAAATGACTCAGAATAACAGAATATCAGTCAGAAGCGTCTGGGGACTGCAGGAAAATCCAAATGAAATATTAATGTGCAAATGAATTATTTAGTCTGTCTTTAGTGAAAAGTTTGAGGAAGTACACTGCCTTTAGCACAGAGGAACATGTGCCACTTAATAATACACCTCCTGCACTCCAAAGATGTTTTTTTTTTCAACCACTGTAAAAGCATATACAGTATGTACACTGTGCAAACATACAAACACTAACTCTACAATAACAGTATTTAACTTTATGCACAATTACATGACCAGTCCTAAATTTATGCACAATTACATGACCAGTCCTAAATATCTATCAAATATGAATATTAGTCCATTTCATTACTCGAATCAACAGCAGCGTTTTCTGTAGTAATGGCTTATTTCTGAACACCTACTTGGTGTACATGGAACTCCTGTTGATGTGAGTTAGGAGTGGGAGGAAGAACAGCGTGGGTTTACAGCTAGCAATGCTTTAAATTAAACTGTGGACACAGCACGCACAAAGATCCAGGAATGCCGTGACTGTCTTTTCAAATGAGAAACTGTGCCCCACCCCCCTAGCTTTTAGCTCACCTGGCAAATGAGCCATACGAAATGAATTGAAGTTGACGGGCCCCTCTGCCAAGTGACAGGCCAACATAATTGAAGCTATCAATCAGGCAACCTCTCTGTATTAATGCATGCACAATAAGCCCCACAAACACACACACGCAGCAAAAGTAATATGCTCATCAGTTACTGCTATACCCTCCGTCCCTTTCACCCCTGAGGAAAACTATCCATTTTGATCATGGGACATAAGTATCAAAATTAGGTGTGGCATTTTAATGCGATCAGTAGTTCAAGCGTCATGCAGATCACAAGCAGATCTTAAGCACGCATCACTACTAAAGCTTGGCATGAACTGGTGAAATAAAAAAAAATAAAAAAGCAGGAGTGCTTTCCTCTTGCAGGAGACAAAAGGGTTAACTCCATTATAACAAACCAATCAGGACGGAGAGTAGCACTGCAAAACCTCCGCAGTGAGAGAGAGAGAGAGAGAGAGAGAGTAGGAGTGGGGTGAGAGTGTGCAACAGCGTGCTTGGGTAGATGAGCCAAGCTTTCACACACACACTGACACACACCACAGTGTGGAGAGCGAAGCAGAGATAGAGAGGGTAATGTGTGTTCGTGTATATATGTGTATGTAAGAGAGGAGAAGAGAGACAGAAAACAGGGATAAGGAGGACAGGACAAGAAAGTGTGAGGACTGCCTGAGTTTGCCTGTGTATTCTCATTTTCTTGGCACTCTTGACTGTTTGGATGATGAAAGGAATAAGATTGTTTAATGCTCCTCTCCAGGGCAACTCTGGAAACCTCAGGGAAATACAGTAACGAAACCCTCAAGCAACACAATTGGTTTAACACTACTTGGGATTTGTGAGATTCTTATGAAGCGGGGACCTGCTGGGACTCTCTTTACATTAAAGGTAAGTTGGTGACATCAACAACCTTGACTGTTAAGAAGGATGCACATTGGCTGTGTTGATCAGCCATATTTCCAAAGTGACTTGTTTTGTTACAGTGTGAACTAATATAGTGAGGTGTTATTTTAGAAAGCAGAGCTCATGACTTTGGGTTCCCATGGATACAACAGCTCTTCTTTAAACGATAGAGAGAAAGAGAGAGGAGAAAGAAAAATGCAACAGAAGTCAGTAGCATCAGTAAGCCCTTTGTATGAATGTCCTGTGCTGTTTGCTGGGTAATGTAGTATACCAGCTATAGTATACAATTATCAAGTCTTCATTAGCTTCTTCATCAGCACACCACATTTTCACCAAGCGGTCCTTAACGGCATACTGGATTGCTTCTCCTGAGCATCACAGTGTGTTCATTTTAATTAATGTAATATCTAGGGTCTAATATCTTAGATTAAAAAAAATCCATATGTCATAAAATCAGGAAAAATGCACAGAAAAACGCACAGTAAGTGATATTTGGCCTACAGTTTATAACCACATACACCTTTCCTAAAAAGGACTTGCTCAGGGTAGGAAGCAGTGTGTATGTATAGTAGATGCAAGCTTCTGGTCCTTATCAGCCTCAGCTCCCCAGCTGTCCTTTCTCTTACCTTAACAGAGACCATAATCAAATCCGGAGGCAATGAACTTCCTCAACCTGCAACAGGAGCATGTATGGGTAATGCATGGCCGTTCTTACATCAGGGATGTGTGGCAGGATTAGTCCAGGTTGTTTTGTTCATCCAGGCTTTTCTGCTCTGTCTTCTTTTGTCAGGCATCTGGAGAAATGGAGCTGAAAGGGAATTTGCTTCTGAAGCAAATCGCGGTCCACGCAAGCACCAGTCAAGTACCCTGTGGAAACTTGCCAAGACAGGACCCATGGCAATAGGATTCATAACTTATCCTCTGCATAATAAGTTGACGGTTTCTAAGGCATATGAATCCAGATTGCTCAGTGGAGAATATACTGGAAATGGAAAATTATTATTTACATGAACAAGCAAAATAAAAGACTAAATGCTCTTCAGTACAAGGTTATGGATTTATTGTTCAACACAGCAATGACAAAATCTGGATTTATGGGCTACTATTAACAAGGGGGATGAAAGTCCCCCCCTCCCCCCACACACGCATACATAACCACTCACAAGGGCTGACCTCACCAATACTGTGACTTTGGTTTCCTTGGTGGAGGCTTATGTAAATGAACAACAGCAAATCAATAAGGACCTATCATCGTGCTTGGTCTATAAAATCGTAATCGCAGGAATACAGCGCAGGCAACAGAAAGGCACATTAATATAGGACAGGGTCACTTGAATCCTATGAATAAGTGGAAGCATCTGAAGCTTTAAAGACTGTTATTTTTAAACCTGAAGTGGATGTATTAATAGGTCAACACATGGACTTTGCTCTGATCGCTCCAAACGATTCACTGGATTTCCTTTACGGGTTTTACTACTATATCTAATTGCATGAAACCGGGACACAAAAGGGGTTTCGGAGTGGGAGAGATATATGACATGACCAGCAGCGAATGGGAATACTGGCCTTCTACTGGTAGACCTGAACATGGCTGTCGCCCAAAAGTTGCAATCAGTTTGATAAAAAATAAACAAGTAACAACCTATTGTGAAAACCACGAGATGTGAATTCCCTGCTGGACTGCAAGGATTACAAAAGGTGCAAAACTCTCCTTTAAAATGCTTGGGTGTGATGATGGACTTGAACTCCACCCAGACTCTTCTGGGCCAACCACTGACTGTGAAGACTAAAAGAAACAGCGCTCTGGAGAGGGGTAAGTTTCTCTGAGTTAAATTGATATTTTGAGGATATGGTCAAGGCATATTGCGATATTAAAAAATAACTTGTTGTTTTCTGTTCAATTCTGACCCTAACCTCTTTTTTTATAATGTCACCTTGAGCTCTATGTGGCCATCAGTGTCTATGCAGTGACCTTGAAGCAGCTTTATATAATACACGCTGTCCACACACCCAGCCCCCAGCCCTATAACTCTGTTGTTGGTTTTCATTGTACAAAAACGCAACGCCAAACACATAGACTATAACACTTGCTAAAATGAGACAAAGCATATAGCATATATGTGTATAAACTCATTCTTTGTCCAGCTACACACTAGTGTGACCATGCTGGGATAATTTGTTATACCTGCTGAAGGACAGTGGCTGGATTTTTATTTTTAAAAAGGCTTTCAAAAAGTCACTGGCATGTGTGTCAGTGGCTGTTGATGCTTTTAAGGTTGCTTTCCAAAAATCTCAGCCCCAATCTGTTTCCTGTTCCATTTCTTTTCTGTTTTATTGCACTTATCATGTCTGGGAAAAAAAGAAAAGAAAAAAAATTGATAAAACATGCAATGTTTCATTGCTGTAAAACAGCACAGCACAGCAACAACAAACTTATATTTGCAGAGCTCTACTTATCTGTTTCATAGATATGAATTTTATAAACAAAAAGTACAAGCATGCATAATTGCCCAAGAGAATATGTGATTAATACTGCATGTATAGAATTATACTGTAGAGTATATTTTTTGAACACTCATAAGCATAGTTTAGGGTACAACATTTTAGCATTCGAACGCTAAATCTCTGTAATACTGTCCGTTGTCTGCTTTCTAATCCCACCCCCGTTTCTTTGGAACAGGATAATGCACAAGCCTATACCTTCAGCATCACAGGAGGAAGAAGGCACCATGAGTAACGTTACAGTCTTGGACATCACAGAGACCGCGAGCCCAGCCATGACGGCGGACGAACACCACCCCTACCCCCTCAGCTTCCAGGTCTCCCTGACAGGCTTCCTGATGCTGGAGATAGTGCTGGGCCTGAGCAGTAACCTCACCGTGCTCGTCCTGTACTGCATGAAGTCCAATCTGGTCAACTCCGTTAGCAACATCGTCACCATGAACCTGCACGTTCTCGATGTGCTGGTGTGTGTATGCTGCATCCCACTGACCATAGTTGTGCTGCTTCTGTCACTTCAAGGTGACACTGTGCTCGTCTGCTGCTTCCATGAGGCCTGCGTGTCTTTTGCTAGTGTTGCCACTGCAGCAAATGTGCTGGCCATCACACTCGACCGCTATGATATCTCTGTCAAACCAGCCAATCGTGTGCTGACCATGGGCCGAGCGGTGGCTCTGTTGGGCAGTATCTGGGTGTTGTCGTTTCTTAGTTTCCTGGTGCCCTTCATTGAGGTGGGCTTCTTAGGACCAGAACCAACCAAAGCCAACCAGACTGTTGTAGTGCATGTTAATGAGTACTACACAGAGTTAGGCTTGTATTACCACCTGGTGGCACAGATCCCTATCTTCTGCTTCACTGTTGTGGTTATGCTGGTCACTTACTCAAAAATCCTTCAAGCGTTAAACATCCGCATCGGAACGCGCTTCCACGCCTCACAGAAGAAGAAGAAGATGCGATGGAAAAAGAACATCTCACTTATGTCACCGTCGCAACAGCAGCTGCCTGAAGTCACAGATGGCTCTCAGGGCAGCAGTGGTGGGAACCGCAATGTGCCACTGGGCATGAGAACCTCAGTGTCTGTGATCATTGCCCTGCGGCGAGCTGTGAAACGCCACCGCGAGCGGCGGGAGAGACAGAAGCGCGTGTTCCGTATGTCACTCCTTATCATCTCCACTTTCCTGCTGTGCTGGACCCCTATTACTGTTCTAAACAGCATCATTCTCAGCACAGGCCCCAGTGACCTCAACGTGAAGCTACGTCTGGGCCTCCTGGTCATGGCGTATGGAACAACTGTCTTCCATCCGCTGCTCTACGCCTTCACGCGGCAGAAGTTTCAAAAGGTCCTAAAAAGTAAGATGAAAAAGCGGGTGGTGTCCATCATCGAGACGGATCCGATGCCCACAAATTCAGTCATAAAGAACTCATGGATTGATCCAAAGAGAAACAAAAAAGTGACATTCGAGGATCATGAAGCCAAACAAAAGTGTCTGTCATCTGAGGATGTTGATTAATCATCAGTACTTGCAGGAACACCAGTACACACTGTAGCCTCAAAATCAGAACTTTTGAAATCTTCATTATGATCCCCATAGTGGAAAGAGACTGACTCAGGTGTGTGCTATAGAAGAAACTGCACTGGATGTGAATACATGAATTAATATAAGTTTATTACTATTTATATGAACTTCTACTTTAGTATAATAGTATGACATTCACTGTGCTGTTAAAAACCGCATGTTTTTTATAACACTGTGTACATAATTCAATAATTAAGAACTGTAAATAGACACATAAAAATGTATGTATGTATGTATCAATATTAGAACACATAGGCAACACAAAAAACTATTTGTAATAAATAAGGCAAAAAGATGTCTCTGGGGTTCAACACATGAAACCTGCTGCTCTGTCCAGGAGGAAGCAGATCACCTTTAACCCTGTTTTATGCGAGAGCTTTTTATGGTCCATAGTTTTATTACATCGTCCTCTTCCTCCTTTGTGTTATTCTCTTTGACTAGCAAGTTATTATTCATATGACTATTTAGCAAATTACTACGAACACACACTTCATTTTGTAGCCAAAGAGGCAAGCTAGCGAACAGCACTTGAGCATCAACGTACACTGGCATTATGCCTTACAGCAAGTGACTTGAGAGGAAGGGAGATGCCTGGTTTGTTTCAACACTGCAGAATGTAAAAGAAACCTGGAGAGTCATTCACTTTATTTTCCACACAGACGCAGACAATGTGTTCTTCTGTTCAGGGACATTGCTATATTCAGTACACAAACTCGTATTTTCCTTCCAATATCGAAGGGCATCCAGGCTCGGTAAAAGAGCTTAATTTAGGACGGCCTCCACATCAATATTACAGTAAGCCACGTGGCACTGGCTTGCCCTGCATCACACAGGGGAAGATCAATGCTAAATAAGCAGTGAAGGTTTAAATTTAGAACCGTCCATCCCAAAGGCATATAAATTATTATATAAAACATTCGATAATCAATTTCCATCACGCAGAAGCAGGTCTGTTTAAAATTGAGGCAGTTTTTCATGGACAGACAGCCATATGAGAACTGTTTCTCACTGCTGCAGGGAGCCATTTCCCTTCTTCTTTTTTTTTTTTTGAGTCCAGCTGTTTGATGTGCGGGAGCATTGCACGTCTAATAAAATGCCTAAGCTCACTGTCTGATCAAGGTCACTTTTGTTTTGACAGCCAAAAATGTAATAAGCAATTCGACTCAGCCGGCATGGCCTCTATTGACTTTCATAACGTCTGATTTTTCAGCGCAATCAAAAAAAGGTCATTAGCACAATGTCAGCTCCACACTTCGCGTTTAAAAAGCTTTAGTTTTAAATGTCAGACGCAGCTCCAGTTTTGCTCTTTTTATCTTAAACGGGGAAGAAGAACAAGAGGTTGAACATATTTCTGTATTTGTGGTTCGCATGTGTAAGCGTGGACATGTGTGAAACTGTGTGAGCAAAGGAATGTGTGATGTTGTGTGATTGTTCTGTGGAAGTGTGTGGGAGCGAGCGAGCACATCTGACAGCTTCAACGGATGATAACAAAAGTGTTATACAGGTGGAGGAGAGTGGGACGCTGCCCTATAACTCATATATCGTTACAGTTGAATATTTCGTCTATCGCAGTCATCAGCCATTATATTTGATTACTGAATTGAATTTATTCACTGTTTTCAAACTAATTAGCACTCTGCATATTGCACATCTGTATTGAATAACACATGCTGTAACACTGACTGGTGATGTAAACATGGAGCTTGTTGTTGAGTGGTTTCAGAAGTGATGAAGTGTCCTGATAAGGTTTAATGCTCCTTAATAGATGAGAAGGAAAACCTTTAAACTACAGCACAGCCTTGTGGAGAAATTTTGAAACACGCTTCTAACTTGTCAGAAATCTCTCTCTGAAATACGGGTCAGCTGCACACTCACTCCTACTCACAACATTTAAATTGCAAATGAAACGCATCTTCACAACTTCACAAGCAAAAAGACTAGAACACTGTTGACTGTTTAATGAGGGTATTTCATGTTCTTTCTTCACAGGGAACATCTCAGAGATCTCAAGAAATAACAAAACAGGATTCTGTCCACGTTTTTTCCCCAGCTAAACAAAAAGTAGAATCGAGGCACACTGATTTTTCCTTCCGTGAAACTGTATATGTGTTTTTAATGTCAAACATTCACTGATTAGTGAATAACAATGTATTATGTGAAATCCCACAAATCATGCTAGCAGCACATTTATGAATTTTCCAGTATACAGTAGTAACAACACATTTAGGCTGAAGGTCAAGGTCTTGCAAAAGTGCATTAGCTTTAAGTGTAATGCTTGTTTCTTCCCTGTCAGTTTGTTTCTTTTTACATGAGAGTAATGTTCATCCGGGAAACAGAATTAGCCCACTGTGTTCACCTTCTTATTCTGAAAAAAAAAAAATGCGAATTTGACTTAAAAATCACAATCATTTACTGTATACGTCATGGAAAGCAGTAATACAATCTGTTCAGGATTTTTAAGGGATAAAGTTAAAAACACTGATATAATCATATATATCTAGGCCTTTACGTAAGTTTTAAATAAAAGGCAAGTACTAAGGAAGGTATTCCTCTTACACATATCAAAGCACAAAGTTACGCCGTACCTGTTTAGCATTGTTCACACACCTCACATACTGCGAGGCAATACTGGAGCACGTCAGAGTCTGACCTGTATTTTGCAAATAACATTTCAAAATCTCACTATGCAGCTCTGAGCAAACTGGTTTCATCTGGTACCTCCTACAAACACAAAGAAAGAAAGCCAGGAGGGAAGGACGGAGAGAGAGAGAGTTTGTAATTATAACCTTTCCCATTAGATGCAGTGGATGTAATTTACAATGTAAGGCTAGTATGCAGTAATCCCAGGTCCTTGTCTTATTTATTTAGGCATTAATTAAAGGCAAAGGAAAACTCTTCATCTATACCCAAACACATGGGAGGAGAGTACACACTTCCAATCACAGTCTTCTCATTAGACTTACTTTCATGTATTTTTTTACCAGTTAATTAATTCTGCAATAAGTTTAATACATTGTTGATTTAACTTTATAAATGCTGTATGAACATGCAAAGTGAATTTCATCACTGAGCATACTATACGCTGACCCTTACTCACTTGAAGCGATTTTCAGTTTCTTCCAAACCCTTTCTGAAGTTCTCTGCTGTGGCTCTGGCAATTAGTGCAGTCTGCATGACAAAAAGCAAAGAACATACTAAAAACATGGCTGTGTGTGTATTGTTTTTTATATAGTCAAATTGTACGTTTCTTACCTTTTCCTCAAGCATGGCAATCTGCTCCCTGTACATTGAATCCTGCTTTGTCATGTTTCTCTCCTTCTCTTCCAGCTTTTGAATCTGGTTTAGAATAACATACTTGTTCACAAAGAGCACAAATCAGCTGGGACTCTATATTAAGCTACCTAATTACTGGAGTCGTACTCAATAACAATATCGCTATGGGATGTGAAAAAATGAGCCTTGTGCCTCATCGTGCACTGGTTGAATGTAAAGCTAATATCTTACGTGGAGAACCTCAGCTTTAAACTCAAGTAGGAAAATCAGGAAAACCATGAAAGAAGCATAAAAGCATGTTGTAGGTAGGACCAAGATGGACTGCACTTACCTTCCTCTCTAGCCGCTGAAAAGCAGGAGCAGAAATAAAATAAATAAATAAATAAAAAATAATAAGAGTGAGAGAAGGGATAAGATAGAAAATTCAGAAATTTTAATAAAGTTTGTTCGTTAACCCAATAAAATTCATTAAAATAGGGTATTTGTGCAAAGCTAATATTTCCTTGGTGAATACATGTCAGTTTTCTTACAATGGTTTCCAAGCAACAATGAAGTTCTTGGTTAACACCAGTGCAAGGTTAGCAATATTTGAAGACGATGTAAAATGGAAATCATAACACCTTTTTTTCTGGAAAATGACTCATTCCTGAGTAAAAAAAATTACACACAGCATTTATTTAGTAATGGCTGGGTTAATATGAGAGATTGTATTTTATCATTTGTTCATCTTCATTAAGTGATTTTTTCTGGTCAAGGTTGTACTGTGAGTAAATGCCAGGAACACTGGGCATGAAGCAGAACTAAACCTTGGTCAAGGAAATCTCAAGAAACACTGACGTCAAAAAAATTATAATAATACTTGTATGACACAATTAATTTATTACTCTTTAGTAACCACTTTATCCTGGTCAGAGCCACTGTGCAACCTAAAGTGAGAACAGGTAAAAGATTCTTGTCAAAGCGAGCATTTTTAGAGCGCAACTGCACATATTTCCACAAATTGTATTTAGAAGTAAGTGACATCATACTGATAAATGTAAAACTGATCAAAATGAAAACTACTGTTGAAAATTGCTTTGATCTGATTACAAAACGCCATCAGGGCCATTATGTTTCAATTTCTCATGGCCAAATGGATAACAAGAGCAATTTAACAATAGAAAAGAGGCTGTTCTCTTTTGTGGCTGTGTTAGCCGGTGTGATTAGAAGCTTACAAAGTGGCTCGTTTTTGGCAGACAGGTTGGTTACAGAGATTGAAGCTTGTCTAGGGTGCCAAATGTGTTAGAGCACTTTCTGCACACTGTGCACGTGCAATAATCTCAGTATGTCTTACATAATACTGGCTTGCAAGCTTAATAGTGTCTTTTAGAGTCTGCTGAAGAGCCAGATGCTCCTTCTCCAAGACCTTCTGAACCTCTGCCTGGATCTGACGCTGAGCATTGGCTTGAGCTTCTGCCTCAGCCTTAGCTTTCTCCACCTCCAACCTGAAACACAAACACACATGCCCACACATTAGCACTAGTTTTTGGTCCACATCTTGATGAACAATTCACATTAACGTAGTAATAAACGTAGATATACTGTAATATACACAGACAGCGCCAGACCTAAATACCTACTTTACCTTAAAATCTTTTCGATATTGTCATCTAACTTACTGTTGCTGGATCTTTAGCTCTTCTATCCTTATCTCTTCCTGTAGGAGTTTCTGCAGTTCCTCTCTAATCTGTCTCCTTAGTTCTTCCTCATTGACTAAATAAAAGAGACAACAAAACTGTTGTTCCTTAAAAAACATGGCTTTAATATACTTAAGGAACAACCTATTTTAGCTACAAGTACCTTTAAAACATGATGAGTAAACATCACTAATAAAATAATAAAACCGTCCTTACCTAAAGCCTGTGGAGAAGAAAGTTGGCCCACTGTTTCAGTTAGATGAGGCAGCACTGGTGCAACAGCTGGCTCAGTAAAAGATGTTGGTGCTGTGGTATCTTGATTTAAAGGGCTTCGGATCTGCCCCACTGCCCCAACTTCACATGACACAGTTAGAGCAGAAGAGGACAGAGGAGGGAGCAAGTCCTCCAGCTTGATGGGCAAGTCACAATAGTTGACATCTGTGGGTGGTACATCTTCTGAAATATCCACTAATTCAGTAGAAGCTTTGAGAGGTGTATCAGGTGATAGTGGCTTTTCAAACTCAGCCAATAACTTAGAGGTAGGTTTTGCAGGCAGTTCTACATGTTGTTCACCAGGAGTGGTTGTGTCCTTGGTCAGAGTAGGTGTACACACGAGCGTTGATTCTGTAGAATTATTAATAGGTGTATCGACAGTGGCAGACAAGGGAATGGCTTCAACAGGTTGAGCTGTTAATCGCATTGTTGAAGCATCAACTGGTAAGGCAATGGATTCACTAAGTGGAGACATCACAGTATCAGCAACTGGAGGTGAAGAAATATCCACAGCTTCAGCAGAAGGTGACAAAACTCCAGGTACGGGCTCAGCAGGTAAAGACACGTCTACAGAGTCAGGGAAAGTTAATGGAAATGCAGTTATTGTTAAGTGTTCAGCAGGTGAAGCCAGAATTACAGGGTCATCAGGAGTGGATACTACCATATGCTCTTGAACTGAAGGTAAAGGCTCAGGTGAAATATGAGTGACTAAAGGAACTTCTTTAACATCCGTTGTGGATGTAGGTGGTGATGGAGTCTCCTGACCTACTGACACAAGAGGACTAATGGGCTCCTGCAGAGGTGGTGGTACCAGTGCGGTGGCATAAGAAGGAGGATGAGGCGGTACTGGTGCCAAAAGTTCAGTAAGAGCCAAAGTCTCACTCTGAGGAATTAAGGGGTGTCCTTCGGGAGGAGATTTGGACTGAGGACGCTGGACTGGAGGAGACTCCCTCATGCGATCAATCACTCTATCTGTCACCTATTAATCACATATAAAAATATTTAGATGATGTATGCACGTACTTAAATGCTCACTCATTGTCTGAAAGGTTTGCAGTTCTATTATTTTTAAACGGATCCTACTTGGAACCTTTTTTAAATAACAGTACTGTGCAAAAGTCTTGAGTCACTGCTCATTTCTTTGTATTTTGCTTTAAAAGAGGCAGACTTTATTGTATGTTTTAATGTAGTTTTGAGAAATAATTACTATAGGAATTCCTATAGTTTTCCTAAAGGACATAATTTTAAGTCCAGTGCTCCATGCTATTTGTTTGTTAAGCCACACAGTGCCCTATGAATCATTCAATCATAAAAACATCTAACTTAAGGCAAGAACCAATAAGAAACAGGTGCAGAAGATGACAGATGATCAGGCTGGTGGTTAGTATGCTGGTGATGCTGAATGCTAAATGGGTAGATCAGAAGAGGGAGAAAATGAGGTTGCTGCTATCTGGAAGAACATGGACACCCTGCACATAGACCAGAGGTGGACCCTAGAGGTGCAAGGCAATAGTGTGAGTAAATTTAATTAAATTTAATTTGCATGTTCTCTCTGTGCTTGGTGGGTTTCCTTTGTGTACCCTGGTTTTGTCCCACAGGCAGATTAGACTAATTGGCGTTCCCAAATTGCCTGTAGTGTTGTGAATGAGTGAGTGTATATGTGTGTCCCCTCTGATGGGTGTGTCCAGGGTGTGCCCTACCTCATGCCCTGGGTCTTCTGGGATGGGCTCTAGGCCCCCCACAACCCTGTACACAGGATAAAGCGGTATAGACGATGAGAGTGGGAGAGAAGGATGAAGGGGTGGCTTAATATTTTTATCACAGAACTGTGTGTATATAATATTTTGCACCAGACTTATGTACCATAATATATTTAGTACAAATTTCATTATATGTTTATTATGTCTGCATTATTATATACAAAATCATTCAATATTTCCAAATGTAACTTAATAATGATTAAATAAATAACATTACAGAAGATTTGCATGTCTATACAAAAAGCTACAAAACCAACCAGTTTTTAGATGGGAAAAAAAATAATAATAATAATGTAGGCTGCTGGGTTTTGCATAGAAAACAAAACAGGTGGGAAGTTTTACTGAAGAATATGAGTGCTTCTGGTAACTTTGTCACAGTTGCTCATTTTCATTTGGTAAAATAATAAACTTCTAATATATGTATTTATATTATTTATTTTTAATTGTCTCATAAAATTTATACTAAAGATAACATTAGTAACAACAGTATATAACCTGAGTGGATAAAAGATGTGATGTATGCCTTTTTTTACTTAAAGTGCCCCTATTATGCTATGTTAAAGGTTGCTAATATTGCTTTATGAGTCTTTAAAAATAGGTTTACATGTATGCAAGGTCAAAAAACACTTTAGGTATCTCCAAAAATAGATTTAATTTTACCCCATTTCTAAATGATTCAGTCTGTCTAAACCCCTCCTTTCCGTGAGCCCCAAATATGTTACTTAGTGACGTGGATCCTTAACAAAAAAATATTTGAATTGCTAACGACTCGTTTAGGCAAACGTAAGCCGACTCTTTTTTTTAATAGACAAAAACTTCATTTATCGTGCACTGTTGGCGTCACAACTTTGCAAATAGTTTATGTTCACATACAGCTACATGACACACTGCATGAAAGATCATATTTGAAAATGCATAATAGGGGTACTTTAACTTTTGTAGCCATTCAATGTAACCAAATCATGAAAACCATAAAAACACAGTAATTCTATTCGACACCCCAGATTGGGTGCCAATCCATCACAGGGCACTCAAACATAAATACACACTACAGCAAACAACAATTAGCATGTCTTTGGACTGTAGGGGGGAGCAGAATAGATGGAGGAACCCTACTGAACTCGGACACTCAACCCTGGACATGTGTGTAAATATTACACTGAACTTAAATTTCAATTTAAACCTGTTTAACTGGACAATTAAAATGACCAATCAGATAGAATATTAACTTAAAGAATGAGTAATAAATGTAATAACTTTAATAATAATAAATATATTCAACCTGGATTTTACTGAGTTATGATTTCTACCACTGTAGACTACCTGCCAAAGCTCAACAGATCCCAATTTCGAAACCCCAGATTAAAAATGTGGGCTGCATAGTGTCTTAATGGTTAGCACTGTCACCCTGCACCTCCAGGGTCGAGGGTTTGATTCGAGCCTCGGGTCTGTGTGCGTTTACATGTTCTCCATGTGCTTGGTGGGTTCCCTCCAGATTCTCAGGTTTCCTTCCACATTCCAAAGACAAGCAGATTAGGGTAACTAACATTCCCAAATTGCCCATAGTGTGTGAATGAGTGTGTGTATGTATGTGTGTGTATGTATGTGTGTGTGCCCTGTGATGAATTAACACCCAGTCCAGGATGTAGCACCCCCTTGTGCCCCAAATCTCCTGGGATAGACTCGTTGCCCCCGCGACCCTGTATACAGAATAACGTGGTTTTCCATAATTGGAGATTTTGCATTATACTTTTATATTAAAAAAATATAATAATTCAATACAAGACATTTATTCTTATTATAAAATTTGAATCATAGATTAAGTCAGTTTAATGCAATTAAGCCATTACAATTAAAGCCAATCCAACAGTAATAATTAGACAAGACTAGCACAAAAAGAAAATAAATTTTATAATTTCTCGAATCAAACTGCTCAGAAGGTGTTTGATTAATTTTCTAAAAGCAGCTCCTACATTTCATCCTTGTTTAACTTTATTCACAGGTTTATATTAATATGTTTTAATATTGTAATAATGTAAGGCTTCTATAACAGCTCATAATTTACAGAAATGTAGGGTTTTTTAATTAATATACATTATTAATGCTAAATGAATATTCATTGTTAATTCATGTTAGAGAATGAAACTGAATTTTTAGAACCAAACATTTTTATTAGCTCCAAGTGAGTCAAAAGAAGAGGCT
The DNA here is from genome assembly GCF_024256425.1 of Clarias gariepinus. NCBI lineage: Eukaryota > Metazoa > Chordata > Actinopteri > Siluriformes > Clariidae > Clarias > Clarias gariepinus. Next base: position 22,482,256 of record NC_071101.1, on the reverse strand, counting down.
GGTAAGCTGTCTATACACACTATATGGACAAAAGGATTTGGCCACTAATAATAATTATAATAATAATAATTATTATTATTACTACCATTAATAATAATAATAATAATAATAATTATTATTATTATTATTATTATTATTATACCAACTATAACTACTAGCTGGGTTTGTACCACATTAATTTCTTTAAGACACCACACAGACAGAGAAGGATGTAACTGCTCTGTTACACTTACCCGAATGCCCTTCACCAGCACGACTCCTTCTGCCCCCTCGGGTTCCTCTGAGATGCCCCTGGAGCTGCTGCTGCCCCCCATCTCTCCCAGCACACACTGCTGTACGCCTTCAGTTACTCAGTGCCCGCAAACCGAGCAGTAACTCCCAATACTCGGAGCCGAGACCCATTAAGATGCCCCAACATGCAGCCCTACCCTTCTTTCCTGTCCCGAGAACGATGCTTCCCATTGGACAGCGGAACTGAGAGCCTAGTAACGGCGCTTCCTATTGGTCAGACCGCCGTGCACGTGCTGCAACCAGGTGGACCATACAGCTGTACTGCCCTTCAGTAAACAGTGCGCGTTTTCGCTCGGAGCTCGGGGTGACTGTTTTGCGACTGGATTTTCTGCTGCGCATGCGCATGGACGTGATGCGTTGAGAAGCCTCATGTCAACCTTTCTGTACAGATTTCATCATAACATATAAAAACTTTGATTCCTTATAAATAACTTAATTAAAGATGATTAATTAATTACGCGCGTGTGTATATATATATATATATATACACACACACAGTACATCAGAAAAGTATTCACAGCGCATCACTTTTTCCACATTTTGTTATGTCACATCCTTATTCAAAAATGGATTAAATAATTTTTTTTCCTCAGAATTCTAAACACAACACCTCATAATGGCAACATGTAAAATGTTTACATGAGATAAGAATTCTGAGGAAAAAATGTTTATTTTATCTGAAAAAAGTGATGCGCTGTGAATACTTTCCTTTCTGGATGCACCGTGTATATATATATATATATATATATATATATATATTAGAACACTTTCTAACTCCATGATGGTTCTTGATTTTTATTTCTTTCTACATTGTAAAGGAATGCTGAAGGCGTCCAAAAAATACAATAATCTCCTTTGAACAGTCAATGGTGAGATGTTTCTGCTACTTATGCTCTGTAAAGACTTCAAAACGCTTCTAATCTGAGGTGCTGTTATTGGTCATTTTTCAGGCTGATAACTCTAAATGAACTTCTCGTCTGCGGCAGAGGTAGGTTTTGGTCTCGCTCTCCTTGAATGGTCTTCATGAGAGCCAGTTTCATTATGGTGCTTGACAGATTTTGCAAATGCACTTGACAATACTGTTCTTGCAAGAACTATTACAGAAAGGCTGACCTCTGTGTCTTAAAATAAAAACTAACTGTTGTTTTTCTTGTTGTTACATAATTACCTAATCCCATATGTGTTATTTAATAGTTTTGAAATCCCCAGTATTGTTGTAGAATGTAGAAAATAAATCACTAAACAAAAACAAAGAAATTTGCAAGTGTTCTAAAACTTTTGAATGGTAGTGTGTATAAATATATATATATACTCAGCAAAAAGAAACATCCTCTGACTTTCAACTGTTTTTACTTTCAGTAAACTTAATGTGTAAATATTTGTATGAACACTAAAAGAGTCAACACCATAAGAACTAAACTAAAACTAAAAATGTTTCACAATGTGTCCCTGAATGTAGGGAGGCTCAAAATCAAAAGTACCAGTCAGTATCTGGTGTGGCCACCAGCTGCTTGAAGTACTGCAGTGCATCTCCTCCTCATGGACTGCCTATTGCGGACAGTCTGAGCACTGATGGAGGGATTGTGTGTTCCTGGTGTGACTCGGGCAGTTGTTGTGGCCATCCTGTACCTGTCACGCAGGTGTGATATTCGGATGTACCGATCCTGTGCAGGTGTTGTTACACGTGGTCTTTCACTGCGAGGATGATCAGCTGTCCTTCCTGTGTCCCTGTAGCGCCGTCTTAGGCGTCTCACAGTGCGGACATGGCGATTTATTGCCCTAGCCACATGAGCAGTCCTCATGCCTTCCTGCAGCATGCCTAAAGCACGTTCACGCAGATGAGCAGGGACCCTGGGCATCTTCCTTTGGGTGTTTTCACAGTCGGTAGAGAAGTCTCTTTAGTGTCCTGTGTTTTTAGAACTGTGACCTTAAATGCCTAGTTTCTGTAAGCTGTTAAGGTCTTAACGACCATTCCACAGGTGCATGTTAATTAATTGATTATGATTAATTGAACATGCATGGAAAACATTGTTTAAACCCTTTACAATGAAGATCTGTAAAGTTATTTGGATTTTGACAACATTATTGTTGAAATACACAGTCCTGAAAAAGGACGTTTCTTTTTTTGCTGATATATTTATCCCGAGAACTACGCACATGGAAATATGCAAAACCCTGAAGCTTTCTGTTTTACTTTTTTTTTTTTACTTTGTTTTTTGTTTGAGAAATGGCATTTTACATAATATGCTGATTTCTTTTTTGTCCATGTTATTTTGTTTTAAGGTTATTATTATTGTTATCATTTAAATTGTTGTTGTTGTTTAATTATTTATTTATTTTTATTAATTAATTTTTTGTCAAATACTAATATTTGGAAATCAGAAATGCTTTTTTTACATTGAGCATTGACTGTTTTATTGACTGTAGTCCAACTAGGGACCACGGAGACCAATGGTGACCATTGTATTTATTCCCATTTTTACGACCAAGGTATGAGCTCCGGTCAATATTCACACTGGCATTCTTTGGACTGTTGGAGGAAACTGAAAAACCCAGAGGTGGTGCAAGGCCACAGTGCTAACCACTAATCCACCGTCCCACCATACTTTTGCACAGGACTGTGTAATAAAATAAATATAATAAAATATACCTGTATTTTACCTATAGTATTTATACTGTACATATGCCATACAATTACATATGCCTACACAATTATGCTCTCCTGGTTGAATCTAATCTAAATAAAAGCAATAGTCTAAAGTGTTGTGCGTTTGTATTGTAAGTATGTGGTCCACCATTTTTTCGTCTTATTAGCTTAAAGTGAGTATTTAGAGAAGGTGGGTAAGGTGTCTATTTAAAGCTGTTACAATAAGTGATAACAGTAGGTTACTGTTAACACACACCTAAGGGCATTTAATATCAGGCTATACTATCACCACATTAATTGTCTTCTTATAACCGACTGTGTTCTATTCCTTACCTGTACTTTATCAGAAAAGCCAACTTTATTCATTGTGTACTGTACTTACAGAATGTATGGTGTAGATGGGCAACAAGTGATGAGTTACACACTGTATATTAGTAAACCCAGGCTAATTTTATTACTGTAACAGGAAAATAGTTACATGTGTTTAACAACATGATGGATGTGAGGCAGTGCATCAACTGAGACACCTGGACACTTGTGGAGACACAAGTTAAAAAAAAAAAACAGAAATACAAAGGTCTACAGTACATGTCAGCCATCTAAAAGTCCCTATTACACATTTCTGATCTAAAAGTTTAATCTCTAAACTGGACTAATTTTCATGCTTGGCACTTCTACTATGCACAATTCCATGTCAGCTGAAAACAATCAGTAATTGAATAGCACTCAATGCAATTTATAAGAGATCTTTTGTCTCGAGTCAAGGATGTGGATTTACTTTAATCAACATACTGCTATAGTGCAGCCTTATTACTGCATAATTCCGATAATAAAACTAATAATGGAGTGGATTTGAACCCGAAAATAAATCTGGGGAAATTTTTAAACATACAAAGAACCTAGCAGAGGATTCTGCTATGCAAAAATGTCCATAGGCTTGTTTTCACATGTGTGCAAACACACACACAGAGGTATTCTGTTGTTGTCATCATTTTTACTCTGCCTTTTTGCCCGGTGTCTCTCCTTTCATAGCCATGCGAATGCTGGACCACACCTCAGTATAGATCAGCGTCCCCAAGAAGACCACCGCTGTGCCAACCCAGTGCCAGGTTGTAAATGGGTTTTGGAAGTACAGTATAGAAATAATGAGGCTCAAAAATTTCCGTAGAGTTACAACTAGTGTAACAGTAAGAGAGGTACACTCAGTGGTTAAAATGAATACACCCCGAATGCATATGTATCTGAGGAAGCAGCGGAGTTAAGGGCTGGAGTAACTTATGAAGTTCAAAAGGTTCTGTAATAACAGGTGTACGTTTAAACAGAGTATCATATGCATATATACAATCAAAATATTAGCATATGTGAAGGATACTGGGTGATGACATTCATCGCTAAATGCAACCACATAACTGGTACAGTTGCACCAATCACAGGGATTTCCACAGGAGCTTTAAGAGAGAACAAAATGAATACATTTTAAGGAATTAGAGTTAAGATCTGTCATCTTTATATTTACATCTTATATTGCTTCCAGAAGTTTTATATAAAATATACCTTTGTTTTACACTTGATCTACATCAAAATAAAATGGGGATGCATTCTGCAACCATCTTCTTAAATACAAAAAGTGGGATACAAAGTCAAACTGGGATCTGTGATGAAATTTCTTAAAGGCATGAAACCAAATGTATTACTGCATGACATTTACAGAAGACACAGTGTGGTGATGAGACTCTTAGCTGCAGTAAAACATATGAATGCTGCAAACATTTTAAAGAAGGCCATACATCCTGGCCGAGGTGGCTTAGAGTCCACTGCAATCGTTCCCATTAGAATTCAACAGTCAAATAACTTGTGGCCAACTTGTGGAAGAGACTTGGAAGTGTTTGTGTGTGACTTGGACTTGAACTCAGCTGGGAGTTATTGACGCATCCCCATACGGCCCCGACCTTGCTCCAAGCCATTTTCACACGGTTGGGCCATTAAAGGAGTTCCTGGCTCTGGTGTATAACAGGAAACTTTCAGCCTTGATAGTATGCAAGCACTAGTAAAATGCTAGGAGGAGTGCATTAGTGTGGTAGGAGATTATAGTACATAGAGAAATAAAGCTTTTTTTTTCTCTCATGTTCTGTGTTCTGTTATTCTGCACAATCAAAAGTACTGGCTTGACTTGAACACCCCACGCTGAAGAAAAAGTAAACATTGCTATTGTTATGGCCGTTTCAGTCTCCTACTGCTTTGAAGGACAATATTTTCTGCTCTGGCCATCCTGCATCACAGCATCAGTGGGAGAAAAAGAACTACATCATACTTCACAGACACACAGATGAGGCTTCTTCTTACTCACTGCTATGACCTCAGCTCAAACACAGTTAAAGGGCATATAAACTCACTGGTCTTACTGAAGAGTACCGCGTGGTTATAGATGTCAGTTGCAAGCAGCAGGAACCCTGGCAATGGCAGACAGTGCTAAAAGAAACAGAGAGATTAGACTAACAACAGAATGACCCAGAAAAACAATCCTTATGGAGCACCATTCACACCAGCGACATCGTTCATTTACACCATAAAGAAAAAGCTTTTAGCATGACAAGAATCTTTATCATCAGATATTGAGATTTCTTTTGTTTTTCTTTTTTACTACAGTGCTGTTGAATTCTCACATCTGGTCTCTCACATGAACAAATGTTGATGCCTTTCCTATAAGAGCATGGCTCAGCAACAGACCTGCTGAAATTAATCAATATATTTTTTTTTTTTCGATAGTAACATCCAGCTCATTTAAGCAGCATTATATGACAGATGCTCCGCATAACTTATGCAAAAGTGGGTCAACAGATTAAAAAGCTTGTTATTTAACCAAAAGGAGCTCATTGATATGGTGCAGGATCTCTGGAAGCGGAGGATTAGCAGATTAAGCGTCAATGATTTGTAACAGTCAAAGGAAAATGCTATTCTTTACTGTTTAAGCCTAATGATGGAGTTTTTCTGTAACAAGCTGCATTTATTATCTATTTTATTCATTTTTAATAAGCTTGGAGTTTAGATTTAATGGAGGAGACAACTGGAACGAACCATCTTCACAGCCACGACATTAAATGCAATTAAAAATAGATTAAAAGGTTGTTTTTACACCATTACGTCCTAAAGTATAAACAAAATATTAGCTGGATTTATCAGAAATTCATTTAAAACCTGACTAATACACAATCTTCACACATCTTCACACAACGTGAAGCATCACACATCCTATTATTAATTAATATCCAGTAACAGCGTGTCCCTATGTTTATTTATTACTTATCCAATAGTCACTTCCTACCATGCACACTGTTATATCTGATAATGTCTGAAAAAAAATTCTAAGCACTGTGTTTTAGATAAACGTGCACACAGGGTAATGTGAAAGACACTTTCCTTAAGGTCAGGTTAGAGCTGTCCAATTAATCAAAATCCAGTGATTCCAATTAAAAGCCCAAACCAAAGGAAAATATATTTAAAATTCAAGAAATTCCACTGTATAATAAGGCAGGCTTGAAGGGAGCATGCAAAGACAGAAAGTCTGTAAAATTGTGCTCAAGCTGTCCTCTTTTGACCAGTTCAGTTAAGAGCTGGTGTGAACAACAACGTCTGATCTGTACAAGAGAATTTCACTTACATTATAGAAGAGAGCCTCCTTTGAGTGCTTGCCATACTTCTTGTACAGTGTTTCTTGGAAAATTCCCATTAAAGCAGACATTACCAGTGCAAAGGTCAGCATGCCAATACCTTAAATAAAAATAAAAGCATCAGGCATGTACACTGGCATAGTGGGATTTACAAAATCTCTAAACTGATCACTGAATCTCTAAACTGGTTCAGCTCATGAACAGAAATATACATAGATCCACAGTTACCCAAAAGCCAATGCAAGAATACATATACTCCTTCCTCTTGTGTAACAGATTTTTCAGCACTCTAAAAAATATTAACAAAACAATCATACAAAGATATATACAGCTTACAAACATCTTACAAATTATATACTGGCATAATTATTCTATACAACTACAAACTACAGTACTGTGCAAAAGTCCTGACCTGACTCATCCCTCACTGTTTCATATTAAAATAAATGAGAAACAAATGCAACAGGCTGCAAAAAGCCTAAACATTCAACTGAAATGTTTGTTGCTTACTGTATGTAACAACCCCAGCAGCAATCTCATTTCCCCTCTCATCTATTCCTGACACGAAGCATTCAGCATCACCAGTGTACTAATCACCAGCCTGATCACCTGTCATCACCTTCACCTGTTTCTCACTGGGTCTTGCCTTAAGTTAGATTTATTTTTATGCTTGAATGATTCATAGGTCACTATGTGGCTTAACAAACAAAAAGACATTCATCTGGAACTGGTCAGGTATATAAATATAAAGAAATGAGGAATGGGTCAAGATTTTACACAGTACTGTATATTTAAAATGTTACAGCAGCCAGAAAAAGATGCCAAAACATTGGCCAAGATGCTTACCACTTGTTTGGCAGACATGATGGTACAGATAAAGATGCCTAGTGATACCAAAACTATGGAAAGGTATTTACTTGATGAATATCTGTATCAGAAAAAAGTACATTGATAAGGATGTCCACAAGCTTGACAGATATTACAGAAAAACACTTAGCGTTGATTATTATTATTATTATTATTTATTTATTTATATAAATAATTGCAAGAGTGGGTTAAAATAAATTTCAAGTGGGTTAAAATAAAACAGGATAATCACTTATATTGATGTTTTTATATATAAGTTATACTTTTTATATAGTACATTTTGCTCATTTTCATAGACTGTGCCAATACATTTGGATCTAGCCTACCTTTTTTTCAAAATGATGATACCCAGTATCATGTTTGCTATTAAAGAGCCCTGCAGGGAAATAAATTCTTGTCAGTCCTATGATGTAATGTATACTGATCTTGAGCAAATGCATGCCTGTAAACTGGCGGGTTACTAAAAAGATGTGAAAGACTTACAGATCTGAAGATCATATGTAGTGGCATTGCGATGTTGAAGTTGAGGGCGTAGTTGTTTATAACACTTACGGTAAAGAACATTGTCACCATTATCACATAATTCCTACACAGGAATAAAATACAGAGTGGAGTTTTAATGTACTTAATATCCAGAGCAATATCATGATGAATAAGCAAGCTTGTTCTCCTCGGTTTCCATGCAAAAACATGCATGTATGTGGATCGGCTATGCAAAGTGAACAGGATCTCATCCTTGGTGTATTTCCTAGGATTCCACACACACAAGCCCCTTTCATACAACCTTGAAACTGTTGCTGATTTTTTACATCTTGCCATTCTGGGTAAAGAGCACAGGGTTGGAACCGGGGATCTGTTATATCTATCTTAAAGCTGACAGCAGAGGTAATCCCAGAGACAAAATGTGAACTTTGTAATACAAGAGATATTATTATACTTCAATAGAAGTTTAGTTTCTTTTGACTTACATTCTGATCATTTCTCTCTTGTCATAATAAATACTTTCTTTCTGCACATGTTTGCTCCATATTGCGGCAACATTAGTTAAGGTTCCGAGTTTCCTGGAGGGAAATTTTTATTCCATTCCCAATCAAATCACTAAACTGCATGTAAACAACTCAACTTTCAACTTTTGAACCACTGCATCTCTGGCGGAGGAAGTAGCACTGATTGGTTTGCCATTTCATACCCAGTAAAGCATCTAACCAATCTCAAATCCTTGTAACTAATCATAACGCAGAAGGTGGGATTTATCACAAAACACCCAGGAAGCCTAACCTAACCTCAAAGCTGGAAAAAAATTCATATTTCTGGCAGATTAAATGCTTCACAATAAAATTAAAAGCTTTGAGCATATAAACACACATCGTATCGGATCAAGGTCCATGTAAAGAATTAAGGTGAAATTTCTAATCAAGATAATCTGAATCAAATTATTGTTAAGAAATATTGATTGAAGATGCAGGTTAACACCAGGTGTAATGTTTAGCTGCTTTATGAAAGTGACTGCAGTGTTGCTGAAGCAGAGTACGGATCTACCACAAGGACGACCAGGATCAAGTGTTTTACCTAAGGATAAATGAATGAATGAGTAAGTGAGTGAGTGAGTGAGTAAGTAAGTGAATGAATGCTCTTTTTTTTTAAGAAAGCTGAGGCAATTATATAAGTGTAACACATAAAAAGAGTGTGTATTAATTTTTTTGGCCTCCACACTAATTTAACTCTAAGTGTAGTGCAACACTGATTAAACTCAGCAGGCTGCAGCACTACAGTGTTGTACAGTAAGTACCTGATTGGTATAGATGGTTTCTTGCGTCCAAAATTGGTCTCGAAGATGAACCCCTCCAGGGCAATAAAAACAAACTGGGCAAATGTTACAATGTTTCCGCATCCTGGGAAATCTCTAAAGCGTCCAGATCAAAGAAAAAAACTCAACGTCACTTACGTAACAAATCATTTCATATTTCAGGAAACTGTACTTCACTTTGAAAAGCAAAGCATTCGCTGAGAATAGGTTTATGTACATAACACTGTTTTATAAAATATACCCTAAATACAATCAACGTACATAACATAAATCACACGATATTAATAGCACTATGATTAATTAATAATTAATATATATAAGATAAGCAGAAGTTGCACCGACCTCACCAAAACTTCCAAAAATACAACATTACTGCAGCAGCCCACAAACACCAAAGTCACTGCAAAAACCGTGTTCATCTTCACACACCTTTAAAACTATTCCTAACCGAGAGAGAAAGAAACAACTAACAATATCAAAACTACACTAATCCCAGCGCTGGCATATTGTCATTAACAAACGCCTAATCTTGTCAATGAAGGTACAAGCGTTCAATGAACACGTTCATTTTAGATTCAGTTTCACGGTCTTGTGGTCATTGTAGTCTTTGTAGTAATTTTTACACGTCATAACAGCAGTTACTAGACGATCCTTAAACTCCATTTCCCACAGAAGCAGTGAGTCGCTGACTCTATGAGGTGCATTCAAGATGGTCAGCTGCCAAAAAAACGTTAAAATGTAGCATTCGATTTTTAAAGACAATAGAACACGTAGTTATGGAAATATTGTTTAGCTATGAAGATAACATAATTAATGTAATAAATTGTAGCTGAAAGCTAATATTAAATAAATAAAATCGTTTTATGTAGACTGACAGCCTGCGCAATTGTAGCGCAGAAATAACTCTCTGAAGGCTCCCGACTGTTGCGTAGTTACGTGTTTCCGGAAGACGTGGCGATCGCAAAAAATTATAACGGTGCGGCGTTTTGCCTTGATTCCTGCTTAGACGGAAGCAAAGTTTACAGACGGCAAAAATGATCTCTTTAACGGACTCGCAGAGTGAGTGACACTGGATTGGGTTTATCTCAGGAATAGAAGTGATTAGATGAATGGGCGTGGGAGGATTCTATGGGTAAAGATATGAAGGCTGTGGTAGTTTGAATGAATGAGAGGCATCGTGGCGTGGCCTGAGCACAGCGAGCAGAATCACATCAGCCGGATAGAGGCTTCATCAGCAGCTAAATACTGATAAATCTGTGAACGTGATGTCTCAGGAAACGTGTGTGTGAGAGAGGGAGGCAGAGAGAGATTGTGTGTGTGAGAAAGAGAGAGTATGTGTGTGTGTGTGTGTGTGTGTGTAAGAGAGAGTATGTGTGTGTGTGTGTGTAAGAGAGTAAGTGTGTGTGTGTGAGGGAGAGAGAGAGAGAGTAAGTGAGTTAGTGTGTGAGGGAGTGAGAGAGTGAGTGTGTGTGAGAAAGAGAGAGAAAGTGTGTGTGTGAGAGAGAGAGTAAGTGAGTGAGAGAGAGAGAGGATGTGATTGAACTCATCCCTGTCTGTGTTGTGTTTAAACAGAGATTGGGATGGGACTGACAGGCTTTGGCGTGTTCTTCCTTTTCTTTGGGATGATCCTGTTCTTCGATAAAGCTCTGCTGGCTATAGGGAATGTGAGTATGATTATCACTCATGCAAAACTCATTCTTTCAAATGTACTGAAAACTGAGTAATTCCAGGACCATAGAATGACCAGATCATATTTTGATTAAAATTTTTAATTCCTCTTGTAGAAGACTGAGTATGTGTGTGTGTGTGTCCAGATCTTGTTTGTTGCAGGCCTGTCATTTGTTATTGGCCTGGAGCGCACCTTCAGATTCTTCTTTCAGCGGCACAAAGTAAAAGCTACAGGGTTTTTTTTGGGAGGAGTGTTCGTGGTGTTGATCGGATGGCCAATCATTGGTGTGGTGTTGGAGGTTTATGGCTTCTTCCTCCTTTTCAGGTGGGACACTTTCTTGCTTCTTTTTATATTTGCTCTACATACCCTCTCATCTAGCACTTTATTCTATGTGCAACCTTAGAAGCTTTAGATGTAAGAATACAATTACTTGCAACTACAAAAATGTACACAACCAGTCAAAAGTAGATAGGTTATTACAGTTAAGAGTGTATATATCCACACATTCTGTATATGGATCTTCTCATTTATTCTCATAGATTTTTAGGGTTGCATACAAAAATGTTCTACTTTGTGTAAGTTATTTTGGAGGTAACTCTGTTCAGCTCTCAGTTTGCTGCAGCAAAAAGACTCGAGGACAAAATGGCCAGGGCAGATGTTCATTTATAAATCATAACACATTGTGGTTTACATGCAAGTTTCATGATGGCTAATCAAAATATCTAAGGCGTTAGAAGTTGAAAATGCTGTATAGCGCCTCTGTGAAGCTGCTGGCTGTTTGAACCCAAACATCTCACACCTCTCTCTGTGTGTTGTAGGGGATTCTTCCCAGTGGCAGTGGGCTTCATTAGAAGAATACCCATTCTTGGGTCTCTGCTTAATCTCCCTGGGATCAGTGGGGTGAGTACTGCACGTGACGCATTCATACATTAATACTGCAGTGGGGTTTAGAAAAGAAACCTACATTTAAAAACTAAATTAAGTTAAAATAGAGTTTACGGTCTGATTCGTCAACTGAAAGCTCTGTTTCATATTACACTGTCCTGCTACTCATGGATGGTCTTTAACAAAAACAACAATAACAACAAATCAATTACATATATAAATAACTATTTCCTGTACATGTGCATCTCATTATTGCGAAAACACCACAAATAGCAGAGACTTTGCTGAGTTATTTAAAGTAACTGTTCCAAGGAATTCTATTGAAGACTACGGTCTAAGGATAATTAGATAAAGTATAATAAACAATGTTATTTTAAGCTACAGTGTCTCTAAAGTGTGTAGCTTTCTTAACATACAGTAAACATCAGCTTATGTGGTTAGACGGCACTACAGCTGCTATCAGCTCATCCTCTTACAGAAGCTACTTCATGAAACAAGATGCCTGTCGGTTTCTTCTCACATTAATTACCAGGGCAGGAAGGAGTAAATGATCGCTCTCTAAGGCCTGGGTTATCTCACAGTTACATATACTTAAAAGATCTATAGTCCCAGCTCTGTGACACTGACTCGTTCCTGTTAAACCGTGAGGGTCCATTTTAGGGGTCAGGTTTCTTTGTACAAATTTGTTCTGTCGTTCACCCCTGCAGAAGCCCCCTCATGGATTGACCGGTACTGACCGGTGTGGTGCATGAAGCAGGCCAATAAAACATTAATAAAACTATAATGCATAATTAATAGTGATTATCATAACAATATTCTAATTAGCTTTTAATTATCATGTTGAATGACGGATGCATAAAAATGTCTATTAAATGTTTCTCACTAATAGTTTCTTAATTATTCAGTTGATGATTTGTTTAAAAAACAAACATATAATCGTAATTACATTATATGGACAAAAGTATTTGGCCAAATCTGCAATGACTTTTTATCCAAATACATACGCTTCAATATGGAGTAGACTTGCCTTTTGCAGCTATAACAGCTTTCACTCTACTTATTAGGCTGTCCACAAGATTTTGGAGTGTTTCTGTGGGAATTTGTGCACATTCATTCTGTAGAGCATTTAGAGGTCAGACACTAATGTATGTTGGACGAGAAGGCCTGGCTCACAATCTCCAGTTTATCCCAAAGGTGCTCGGTGGAGTTGAGACCAGGGTTCTGTGCAGGCCAATTCAAGTTTCTATCGTTCAAGTGCTGTCAACTGATTCACGTTTTTAATCTACTTAATTACAGTCATAGTCTGTGATCAGTCACAATTAATCACAATTTTACTCAGAATACTCAGATATATTTTTATTATAAACAGTGTTGGGTGTAACGCGTTACAAAGTAAGTACTTGAAATAATTTTTTTACGTAATGAGTAATCTAACGCATTTAAGTACTCAGTTATTTAGTAAACTTTTTAAAAATGTAATCCGTTATTTAGACAATTTATGTAATCCATGAGCCAGACAGCAGTCATTCCCAATCAGTTAGTGTGTGTGTGTGTGTGTGTGTGTGTGTGTGTGTGTGTGTGTGTGTGTGTGTGTGTGTGTGTGTGAAAGTCGCCCCCTTCTGTTGTTCCTCCTGTTATACTCCTATCTCACCTATGTGGTTTGACTATACGAGGACCAACGCGCGTAATGATGGAAACCTAATCACAGCGCCAAAACCCGCGGTGAATCATGATGAACCGTACTTGCGGCCACCGCGCAAAACCGCATAGGTGAGACAGGGGTATTAGTAGTTAACAGATTATGGGCCAAACTTCACAAAGTGATGATGGTAGAATAATTATAAAGGTCTTGACTAAAACAACATGCATGAGGAATCACAAAGGAGTTTTCATTTTCTGCAATAGAACAGTACTCTAACTAGTTACTTTTATCAGAAAGTAACGCTGTAATGTAACTGATTACTTTTTAATGACAGTAATTTTGTAATGTATTTAGTTACTTTAAAAAGTAACATCCCCCAACACTGATTATAAACATGCAATGTTGGAATAAAAAAAAAAAAAGCATGACAAACTGGTTAGAGGAAACATCTTTATATATATATCTATATCTATTTAAAAAAAAAATTAACATTTAACAAAATCAGTATTAATCAGTAGTAATATGGGTATTATGGGGTCTGGCAACACACTGACGGTGGGGCTCAAACCCGGATCATCAGATACAAAAGTCAACAACCTAGAGCCTTAGCCGCCTGAGCCACTACCTCCACGTCTTACACATGTGCATTCGCATACACACACATGCATACATACATAGGAGCCCAAAAATGTATACATGCTTCAACATGAAAGCTAAACATAAATAATAAGTACTGTAAGTAATAAGTAATGCATAAAGCTAAATCATGATTTTTTTGTTTGTTTGTTTGTTTTTTAGTTGGTGGACAAAGTCGGTGAAAGCAACGCCATGGTATAACAAAAGTGTCCATTTAAAATGTTTTTTCTATGTGTTGTCACCACTTATTTAAACCCCTCACTGCTATTTGTAACTTTTGGCAAACCTGTGATTGTCTGAAACAAGAATTTTGGATAAAAGAACGTTGGATAAAAGGCAGTGCTTTTACAAGGCGCAGGGATTCATCTTATAAAAGCAATGTGACCAATAGAGAGCTGTTATTTCCTGGAACTGATCCACAGCCCAAATTGGGCTCGTCTACTTTCTCTGCTTTTTACCTCCATTAGAGAGGTAACATAGACTTTAAACCAAGAGAGGGCGTGTTTTAATGGAGCACCTTTGGAACAACCAGAACCTGGTTAAAGTTTGCTATTTCATACCTAGCTTTCCTTATGTCGCTGTTACAGAATTGAAAGATCACCATGTACAGTATGAAGGTGTTACTGGAAATCTGCTTGTTCAGGTGCCAACTGCTTTTTTTAGAGTGTGCTGTATTGAAGCTGATGCAAGAACGGCATGCTGGTTGAGCCACAAATCTCATCACGTTACTGGCTCAGTGAGGAATCGGTAGCCTTTGTGAAACACACACAGTACTACATGTAAATACCTATTTTAAATAATGTATGAAAATGATGTACATTTTTTTTACACAGAGACGACAACAATTTAATAAATCTCTCAATGTCTGTAAATAGTGTTTGAGTCTTTATTTCCCAACTTAAACATCAAGAAGGAATGTGCACATTCAATGTACATACATTCAACATGTCGATTGCACGTAGCAGATGAGCCGCATCTACGAAGACCTGCGTCTGCGCATTTGCTCATAATATTAGTGTTGTAAGCAGGACGGAAAACACAAACCTTCTAAAGCTGCTGTATTAGTCAAGATGTTTGTTTAAACAATTAGTGAACAAGCTTGCTTTCTTGTTTGCGTGGCTCTTATAGGTCTTTTAGGTCCTTCTGAATGTTCCACAGTGTGTCTGCACTTTTCTTCAGCTGAGATACTTCATCCTGGGTCAGGTTCATATTGATCACACTACTCACTCCTGTGCGGTTCAACACACACGGGAGGCTCAAGAACACCTGATTATTGATCCCGTACATCCCCTGTGAAGCAAAATCAATGCAGAGATTTACAAAACAGACCTTACATTGAACTAATTAATAACTAAAAGTAAAATCATGTGATGCATTCCCTTGCAATTCATTCCTTTTATAATTTTAAGGATAAACATGACTTGCCGTATTGTATTTCCAGAGATTAACTCATAGAGAAGTGCATTGCACAAGACCATCTTGACTGTAACTCACCATTATAAAGAAATCAGGAATAATAGTAAATTGTGTGATTGTGCCTCCCTCTGGCCACATTCTAAACCTAGTCTTTATTAAGCTGCTGCAATAAAACTGTTGCTCTGAATGAGTTTCTGAGCCAGTGGCACAAAGTAAAAGTGTTCAACAAAAATATTCCCGAAAATAGGTATTTATAAAAGACAATGGGGAATGGAAGAAGTCCTTTCATAAAAGCAATTTGCAAAACAACTCAAAAGGGGTAGAAACCCTTAAGGAAACTTTCTTGATTAAATACCAAGTGGCCTTTCTAGTGGGAATCTGATTGTGCAGTGTTATGGATCAGACTGGCTACCTGGCAAGTTTAAAAAAAAATCCATCTACATCAAATATCCATTGCAGCTAGTTTACTGCTCTAGAACTCATTCACTTACTCATTCTCTATTCCACTTATCCTGTACAGGATGAGGGGATCCTATCACAGGGGACACGGGACCCTTTCACACTGCACCCTGGACAGGGTTGCTCTATAACGGATGACCTTACATTCAGGTCAGGGGTTCAAGCCCCAGCACTGCCAAGCTGAAGACTTGAGAAAGGCCAGTAATCCTACATCCTCCTGGGGCTTTGTATCCTGGCTGACCCTGTGCTCTAAACCCAACTTCCTAACCGGGATACACAAATAATGATTTCACTGTGCTGTAAAGAACGTGTGACAAATCTTAATATTTCCTAAAACAAAAATATAGACGCCTGACTCTAGCACATGTTGCACAAAGGAACAAGTAGTCTGATTTTCAAACCCCCCCAAATTAAACATGATAGCCAGTGGGTAAAACCTACAGTAGTTATGAGGACGTCTTTTTTAACAGGAGAACCTGGAAGTCTGGTCAGTGGTGAGAGAGAGCTCCTCTCCGTCATAAGAGGCGGAAAGGAAGCATCTTCAAAAAAAAAAAAAAAAAGGGCCTAAAATGTCTTTAAGTGACCCTTAGTCAGGATCCTAATCCATATGTAATGACCGGTAAGACCTTAAAATTGTTCTTCACGCGTCAAGAGTGAACAGTTTTATAGAGCTGAAGATACAAAGCTTGCTTTATCACAATGCAAAAGAAACTGAGTTCAATAAATTCATAAAATCCCAGGTGTGTATATTTTTTAAAAACACATTTTCCAGACACTGCATGTATTTCTCCTGTATTACCCACTGACCTTCACCATAGTAGAAATGGGATGAACTCTGTCCATGTTTTTGATGAGGCTCTCTGTCAGATCTGCTACGCTCAGTCCGATGGCCCAGTTAGTGTAGCCTTTCAATCTGATCACCTCATAGGCACTGCAGGCGATCAACACAAACACACAGCTTCGTTACAGCTTCTATGGTGCTCTCAAAATGACATCAACATAAATTGGATAATTAGCATACCTATCAACTACCATCTTATGCGTCTCTTTCCAGTTCTCCTTGTCACTGTCTTTCCCCATGTCCGGGTTCAGTTTCTGGAGGTTCACGCCTGCTACATTTGCACCACTCCAAACAGGAACTAGTGCATGCAGAGAAAACAGAAACTTGTTTCGTCCTGTACATACAGTACAACTTGCTGAGAGGAAAGAGCATCTGTAAGTATTGGAACAACAGAACTCGACTTACCACTGGAGTCACCATGTTCTCCCAGGATCCAGCCGTTAAAGCTGCTTGGGTGGACTCCCAGTCGTTCCGCCATCAGGTACCGAAAACGGGCAGAGTCCAAATTAGTGCCACTGCCGATAACGCGGTGTTTGGGTAGGCCGCTCAGCTTCCAAGTCACATAGGTCAAAACATCCACTGTACACACACACGATTACTGAGTTCTGCATCGAAATTCTTACTTTGAATCTCTAACAAAACATTTTCGAGTACCTGGGTTAGACACCACAATGAGGATGCAGTTGGGGCTGTGTTTGACTATTTGTGGGATTATGTGCTTGAAGACGTTGACGTTCCTCTGGACTAGGTTAAGCCTGCTTTCGCCTTCCTGCTGGCGTACACCTGCTGTCACTACCACGATGCGCGAGTTTGCAGTCACTGAGTAATCTGTAGAAGCATGAACAGATGTTAGAGTGAGTGGGTGGGTGGGAGAGTAGGTGTCACAGAACTGGTCACAACTAGACCCACGTAGTAAGAACTCTTACCTTTCCCTGATACAATTTTAGGGGTTTTGAAAAAGAGACTTCCATGCTGCAGGTCCAGCATCTCTCCTTTTAGCTTGTCTTCCATCACATCCACCAAGGCCAGCTCATCAGCCAACTCCTACATGGTAGTAGAAGAGACGGCAGAGTGGTTGAATGTAAATTCTTCATTTTAACTATTCCTGTTATTCTCACATACTTCCTTTTATTTTTGTACTCATACTTGACTGACTCACTCATAGTGTTGTACGTTATGTTGAGGTGGCACAGTGGTGAAGACGGTAACACTGTGGCCTTACACCTCCATGGGCAAGGGTTCAAGTCGTGCCTTCGGGTCTGTGTGTGTGGAGATCATGCAAACTTTTGGGGAGTTTGCATGATCTCCACATGCTTGACCGGCTTCCTTCAGGTACTCCTCCAAAGACATGCAAATTAGTCTAACCGGCATTTCCAAATTGTCTGTAGTATGTGAGTAAATGTGTACTTGTGGACGGGCCTCTTACACATGGTGTATCCCGTCTTGTTCCCCAAGTCGCCTGGGATGGGCTCCAGGCCTCCCACGGCCCTGTACAGGATAAGCGGTGTACAGAGTGAAAGGGAGAGGTTGTATCGATGGTTCTGTTTTACTTTTGCTTATGCACTTGCTCACTTCCTGACTGAATGACTCCAGCACTTCCGTAAGCCGGCACCGGTCTCTGGTCCTTTAAGTTATGAATCATTACAGGTTCTACAAGTATTTCGTGTCATTTCATTTTCAGTTGATTAAACGTTGTATGAGTCACTCTGGACAAGGGTGGCTGCTAAATTTTGGTTGTTCTCATACCTTGTATAAAAAAAGACCATTTTAAGAAATGTAAAATACGTACGTTGCTTGAATACATACCTCTTTAGCACATCTTAAACATACATGTAATAGTTTTAGTAATGGTGGATAGTTATTTTGAAGACTGTCTAAAGAACATAATTACTCCAAGGTTATACAGCACAAAACCCTGCGGGTCCCTAGGTCCACCTCTCAGAAGCACTGTGCTAAATGAGAATTTAAAATGCAACTATAAGAGTGTCGGTGGTGGTGGTGGTGGTTCTTCTTTTATCTGCTCCTGTTACAGGCACGTCATGTGATCTGCACATTTGTTTTGGCACAGGTTTTATGCTGGATGCCCTTCCTGTATTGAGAGACCCATACAAAAGTGCAGAGGTCCACGAGTCTTACCTGCAGCAGGATGCTGACGGCGCACGCCATGCCCACTTGGCCCACTCCCACCACTGTCACTTTGTTCCTGGGAGGCTCAGCTGGTCCAGTGGCAAGAGGGGTGATGAGCTTCTGCAGCACAGATGCCATGTTTAGCACTGTAAGAAAGAAACCACACACTTTATTGCTAATGCATGTAACCATGCAGGGGTCCGAGAGAACACCTGTTGTTTGGTATGTGGTTTAAATGTATTGTTGCAGTGTACATTATGTGCTGTTTAATAGAAAAAGAATAGGCAAATCTCACCAACAAGTTTTAATAATCATATGCATTTTGCCAAAACACAAATATGGGGATGGGTTTATCAGCTAAAACATATTTTAATAAAATCACCAGACATCCAAGGAGACATAGTGTATAGTAGAGTATTTATATTGTTTTTAACACGCAAGGTCATTTTCATCTGGAAATTCTTATTTGGTATCTGTACCAGGTCTCCTTATATCAAGGTCACATCTATGACACACCCACACAATGGAAGACAGACACACAAATCCACTCATCTCTCAGGACAGAAAATCTGCACACTTATCTGCATTGCAGCTCAGCACAAACATCACCTAAACACTTGCCTTGCCTGTAGATGCTCTGACCTCCCAGGTACAAATACCACCATGAAATCAACATGGCAGGGCAGCTGAGAGGAGAGCAGGTGACTGCAGTGTTTCGGCTGTGGCGTCGCTGTGCAACACTTCCTCAAAGCAGCTGCAGGGACACAGTAAGAGGAGAGCAGTGGAGGGAAGGCAGAGGAGGGGAGGGACAAGTCTTACCGACTCCACGCCTCTTCCTGTGATGACTGTATACCAAAAAAAAAACCTGAGCCTTGCCTGCAGGCAGCTAATGGTGTTACTGTAATCCCATGACACATTATTTCAGTGAAACCTGCTCTGATTATTTAAGGTTACCACTTGGACTTATGAAAATCCAGTTTTAATTTAGCTATTAGATTATTTTTTAAATTTACTTAAGCAAAATCAAATGAGAGGGAGTGCTGTTGTGCTAAATATCACGGCTGTGATATGGTCGTAGACACAAAGGGGCAGTCTAGGTGCTGAAGGCATCACAGCCATGCTGATATTCAGCATAACAGCACAACCTTAAGTATGATATTCCTTTTTTTTTTTTTTTTTTTACAGTATTACAAATATCATTTATTATTATCCTACTATGCTCATTTAACACACTGTATTTTCCAAAAGGCACAACTAACTAACCATGACTGGCAGTGCTGAGGACTGAGTCAGTTAGTTAGTGTAATTAACAGGGGTAAAAATACTTTCAACATGAGGCGGATAAACCATAATAGAATACAATTCACATTTATTCCATTTTTTTATTTCAGCTCCAGCAACCACCGGTTTTAAATCCCAAAAGACTTTAAACTGTAAGCTAGTGTGCACTATCACTTGTTCCATAGCGTCCTAAAAGTTAGTTTAATTAAGGGTTAGTAGCACATCTGGGATGTGGAGTGATGCATAGATAAACAACCGAGTGCTGTTACGGTCCATTATCACAACTAGTGGAATGCAACTTATCCCATGATGAGAATAACTTTTCTTTGTATTGAATCATATCTTCATAAATTTAGGATACAGAAATAAAAAAAAGAAACATTTATCAAAAAATTGGGGCAAGTTGTTTAAGAGAATATTAGATTTAAAAAAATCATTCAAATTCATAATGTTTAATGCATATCAGATCCTTTGACCTCTAGATGTGCAATGTTCTCATGTTACAGTAGTTTAAAGCAGAACCCAAAATTATGGCTATAAATAATGTACTGTGTACTAATGGACTATAACATAAATAAAATGGCATTAATAAGTAGGCAAAATATACACCCAAAATAGTTTAAGTAAATCTGTACTGAGGTGGTTAGTATATTTAATATTCAAAAACCTCTACTTTGAAGAAAGTTTCTAACTTGCTTATTGAATAGGTGTGGAAACAATTAAATGCGATATGCTAAAGTTTTTAAACACACCAACCAAGAGACTATTAGCATGGTAATGTTTATCAAATCTTGTTTCATATTAAAATTAAAGCATCTTGATTCACACTGGAAACTGATTTAGCAGGACCAAGCAAACCAGGTCAGGTTTTGAATATAATTTACATGTGGTGCTGACCAACCCAGATACCCCGAATGTATATTCATGAATATAAAACCAACAACTTGCACTGGAGGAAATTGTACCTGCCAGGATTTAAAGACTAAAGAAGACATTTCTAAACCAAGTAGAACAAATTGGTGCCCACATCCCTCGGTTTCTGGCTCTCACCAAGACTGTTTACTCATAACACTGGACATTTTAGCACTAAAAATACCCCCAGTGCCAAAGCATAAAAACAATTCAAGACAATACAATATTGTGGACATTCTTTATTTCATCCCTTTTAGTTGATGAATATCCTAATAATGCATTGCTGTACTCCGTGTGAATTTAAATACTTATGGGACAAAGACTGGCTATCAGTTATTCCTGTAGTTCAGTAGAGTATGTGCAATATAACCTTTGAACAGAATAAGAAAAGACAGTATTGCATCCTTAAGTTTCAAAGTTTCTTTTTTCATAATATTAACAGTTTAAAACCAGATGGAATTTACTCAAGTCATAATCTAAATGAAATCTCTACACGTGGAGGAAATCCCTCTCAGTGTCCTGATGACTGATGAGCAGCAGCCTGGGAGGAACAGTATAGCTGTGGGAGCTTAAATATAGAAAACATGACGGACAGGGCAATAAGCAGTTCTCTACTCCGTGAGACCCAACTTCTTCTTCAGTGACTCAGGCATCTCAGGGGGAGGAGGACGGGGCAGACGGAAGTACACCTTCACAGAGTCATAAATGAACCACTGCAGGGCGGTCAGGGTACCGATCATAATGATACGGGCAACCAGACCCTTCCAAACACCTGGAAAAAAACAAAAGGAATCCATGTCAGAGAAAACAAGCAACAGTTTACTCATTCCACAATAACGTTGAGGTTGTTGTCCGCCCTCCAGCTTGTCTACCCTGGGGAAGGTCCACTATGGGAGCCAGGGCAGCAGTTGGGCTGAAGGAGCAGGTAGACTGCTCTCACACGCCAATGACTCAAGCACCTCCAACTGTACAGCCAGAAAAGCTGCTGGGAGCCTCCACTCTGGAGCTGTGACACTCAGAGCTGAAAGACTCCCCAGAGGTGGATCTAAGGAGCATGTGGTCCAAGTAAAACAACCCCCATACTACATGAAAATAAAAGTAAGGCTTTTAAAGAAAGAGACTTTACTTTATAATTTGCAAAGCCAAACAATTAACTATTCCCATCCCAGGCAGATATCTATTTACATAATACAGTGCACAAAGCACTCACCCATGGGCCCAAGTCTCTTCAGCACTTGAGCTGCTGTGCTTCCCTTTTCCTTGTTCAGCACCGACACCACAGAGTCAGCAGGGTGGGACACGATGGCACAGAAAACACCAGCTATACAGGAAGGGTAAAAACCACAGCAGTGAATATTCAATATCATCTTTACATCTGCCCTATATTAATGCAAAATAGCAAAATGTGGCACAAGTGAACGCTTAAGCTCATTTATTTACTTATTTTTAAAGCAATACTGTGTAGTGGATCAACACGTCTGATCAATTAAGCTTACCAATGTAACCAGCCACAAAGGTGACCACCAGCTGCTCAGGCTTGCTGCACTCGCTGCGGGGTTTGGGCACCACATACTTGTAGAGCAACTCAACTGTGCGCTCAAAGCAGGCAAACTTCATCATGGTGTAGGGAATCTGTCTCATCCACAGGGGAACAACACCCTTGTAGAACCTAGCAAATAAACATTAATAATGTTTTTTTTTTTTTAAAAAACAAATGCAGCCTTTAAAAATTCTCTTGCTTATACCTAGAGCAGAAAGTATGGAACCAGTGCTGCCCTGAGGCAATGTAGGATATTACAAGGAAAATGACTTGGTCCAGCTAAATGATCAGTGAGGGCTACTAGTTATATCCATACAAACAAACTGACATTCATAAGTAACTTTTCCATCAAGTTGACTAAATAAGGAAGTACGACATTGGATTTACAAAATGCTTTTTGAAACACGATTGCTTGGGGGGGGGGGGGGAAGGGGGGAGTTTGTTGTCCGCCCTCCAGCTTGTCTACCCTGGGGAAGGTCCACTATGGGAGCCAGGGCAGCAGTTGGGCTGAAGGGGCAGGTAGACTGCTCTCACACGCCAATGACTCAAGCACCTCCAACTGTACAGCCAGAAAAGCTGCTGGGAGCCTCCACTCTGGAGCTGACACACTCAAAAGAGCAGCAGCACCAAAGATAAAGAATTCCCCAGAGGTGGATCTAAGGAACGTGTGAAGTGATTTTACTTAAGAACATCTTGTATTCAGGTCACTAATTATTTTGTATGCCAATCTAATGAACCTTAAAAGTCTTTGAAAAATAAAATGTGTACTCACGCCCAGAGACCCTCCTCAGCGTACATCTTGGGGGCACACTCCCTCAGGGTGTTGGCATAGCCAGGCTGGGTCTGGATGCGCACTTTACATGCCTCCATAGGGGCCAGAGCTATATCAGCAAAGAACTCTGCACTGGCAGAGGCTGCGAGGTACAGAGAGGTTCTCCACATGTAGGCATTTTCCTGTTTGAACAGAACAAGGTTATTAAATTTATGTAAAACTTAACACTGTGCTTCGTAGTACCAAACATAAAAAAATAAAAAAACACCATATAATTAGAAGCCTGACTGTGCTGCAAATATGATAAAAGATTCATGGTAACCAGTGATATGTACAGAAATAACCAACCAGACAAGAAATTAAAAAGAATAAAAATAAATAAATAAAACATACAGACAAACATGTAAAGGGGCCATAAATATCTAATAATACACAGAAATGTTATACATGAATACTTTCCCTACTTGTGATGCACAAACTGCCATCTGGCTGCATAGTTTGTATTAAAAACTAGTTTACGCCATAAGAGGAACCCACCTCTCCAAGCATGTCCCCGTAGAAGATCTTAAACACCTCATAGAAACCAAACTTGCAGAGACCCTGCATGGAGTATCCGATGAAGGTGGGTGCCCACCCTTTAGCAAGCCCCCGCACACCGTCTTCCCTGATTGTGACCGAGAATCCCTTAAAGATGCTCTGGTACTTCGCAGGGTCCACCTAAACACAACATTCATTTAGTTTAGCAGCTCATTGTGCACATACAGAAACAAACGGTTACATTCATTCTGTGGACTGGCGGGGTATGATGAATGCAAACCACATCCGTGTTGAAAATGGGATTTACATGCATTTCAAAATAATAATAAAAAAAAAATGGTTAGTGTTCTTTTTTTAATTTTATTAAATTGACTATCGACACCAATTGAACTATCACATTTTAAGAAGGCATGAAGAGAACCGAATTTAACCTTTAAGGTAATGTACCTAGCTTTCCAAAATGGTCTGTGTGAATAGTTCTGAACATCACATTTTTATGTAAATAAAATATGCTTATATAAAGCTCTCCTATTCATGCTTGCTTAAAATGGATACCCACCATCTAAAACTAAACTTTTGCTTTTTAAAGTAATACAGACCTGAAGCCGACATTTGACCAAGTCAAGGGGCACTACAGCTGTGTGTGTAATACCGCAGCTCAAGATGCCACCAAAGCCGCAGAGAGCGTAGTATTTTGTTGAACCAAACTCACAGCTGTTGCCCGAGTCTGTTATATGAGGAACACAACACACACATGCTCATGCATCACAACACGAAATGTAACATGCTGGGTAAGTGCCGAGGTCACACACTCCACATGACTTCAGCGATCTAACCCAAACGGACCTGCATTCTGCATTTAACCAAGTCGAGGGGCACCACTGCCGTGTGCGTGGTGCCACAACTTAGAATCCCACCGAAGCCACACAGGATGAAATACTTCTGTGAGCCAAACTCACAGCTGTCTCCCTCTAAAGAGAAGCAAGACATTATCACTGGACACTTTACACACTTTATACTATTAGTGAAATAGTGATACACTAAAGGTCAATTTTTAGTTTATAAACTCACATTCGCAAATTAAAACCGTTCAGGAAAATTAAGTGTTAGAAATGACATGAACTGCCCAAATGGATAACCCAAGTGTTTTACATAACCTCCACTGATGGACAGGTCACAGGAAGGGCATTACATAATCAAAGCAAATTCTGTGCCCTTGAAAATTTCTGACTTTTCAATCATTGTTAATGCAGATTTTAAATTCTGTCAGGCATTAAATTAACTTTAATTAAATCTACATTATACACACATTTATATACATTTACACATGGGTCAAAAAAAAAGTATATTAGGTTGAAAAAAAGTATATACAAGGACATAAGTGTTTACACAACACGAAAATATGTTGCCATTATCACGATTAGTCTTTGTTTTTCCTTAACAGATTAGCATATAATCGTTTTTAACCACGCCACATTTAACTTTTTGCACTCCTGTGTACAGTATAGCGAATGTTTAGGAGGAACACGGGAGAGAAAGGAGCCGCGCGTTATTCATGCGTCTAATCCACGCGCCGGTCATGTGACCCAGGTCGCGATACTGAGCACGCGATGTTCTCTAGTGCTATTTAATCATATTTTAGATTTACTGCCTTTGCATATCAGATTCAAAGATAACCGTAAACGAGTAAGTGAGAAAAATGAACTTTCCCCCAGATCTTTATTACACAAGTATGATCCATCGGTGTCCTTCCATGTCCTTCATAAAAAAATTCCAACAGGCCTAAAAACTTAGACACAAAAATGAAGTCAAAATCTATTAAACTCCAACGGATCTATAAACGCGTCCTGCACACGCTATTAAAGGGAGGCAGATGGGAAAATACGGTAGTGCTCAATTATCTATCTACTCGGGCCAACTAGCATGCTAAATAGCCTTTTAGCATTAGCTGGCTAATATCCTGACCTTTTACTCGAGACCTGCAGTGCCATGGACATCCACTGAAGCCATAATTCAACGATTGAAAAAAAAATAGTAGAAAGAACAGCACTGGTGAGTAACGGGTCATTATACTTGACTAATTGCAGTCATTAACTACATACCGCTGACAATGAATAGCTAACGGCGGCTATGCTAGTTGATATTGATTAGCAGCGGTGTCTGTGAGGAAAGAATGATTAAATCACTGCATGATTGATATATATAATAAATCTCGCCATTTTTACAGCCGACAACCCACCAGCCACTGAAGCTGCTGCCAGTCTGCGGGTCTGTCCATCGGCGGCTGGCCGCGAGGGCTCCTCCGTCTTCTGGAGCGTGAAAAGCGGGGCGCTGAAGGGATTCGCCCGGGCCAGGTGGAGCAGCGTACTGGGGTACATGTCGCTGGTAGCTAAAAAGCAAAAGCACAAATAAAACCATTAGCCAAGCGAAAAAAAGAAACATGCACAATGAGTAGAATAGAGTAAACTATAGGAATTGAGAGCTACTTTGTTAGTTAGCTTATTTTACACATTACACTTTGTCAATGACAAACCGTGTCGAGTTAGCTTAGCTTCGGCATTAGCCTGTAGGGCAGGTCACTCAATACAGGGCCTCCGAAACCAACAATTCATTTTAAGGACAACAGTTAAAACGCAATAATGAAAATAATGTACAAAAACATAAATAAAGCATCACGCAACAAGCTGAGATTAAGGTTGAAAAAGTACTTACATCTATTTAAATTTCACAAAATGGCGCCTCCGTCCTCCTCTACCGGCTGCTCATAGAGAACTCGAGTACCGCACCGGCGCCTTCTAACCAGCCGTAGAGCAACGGAAGTGCCACGTCATCTGCTGTCCTGACCAATCAGATTCGACCACAGGCGGAGCTTACTAGACGATTATTTTATATACCATATAGAAACAATGCACTACATGCATTTTTTTTTTAAGAATTGTTGTACATGAACTAAAATCAGCAGAACGAGAACGCTGTCTAACATGACAGTTTAAATCCTGTACGCACTTATATAAGATTAGACATATTTTACTGCTCATGAAGGTCGAACTAAACTCAATGACAAGGCATTCTCAAATTTCTGGCATTCTTTCCTCTATACACAGCTTAGAAGTCAAAGGTTCACATCCCTAAGTTGGACTTTATTGTCATACCAACAGAAAAACAGGTAAACCAAATGCAATGACCAAAAAATTGTCTTTCATATATGTTTTTATTTCACACAATTCCTGTATTTAACAAATGACAGACAATCAGTTCATCCAGAATGAAACAGTCCAGTTAACCATTAAATTCTATTAGCTGCCTGTGCAAAATTTATTTCAATTTTTTGTTTTAAACACTTTCTGCCTTTAGGCAGCAGGCTTAAACTTAAATGTTTGCTGCAATTTACTAGCACCTACCATTCCACTGAACTGTTTGCTTGTCTTTAAAAAGGCATAAAAAAAACTTTAGAAAAATATTGCAGTTAAAAAGCAAAAACATTTTAAAATCCAAGTAATAAAATACAAAAACATTTGCAATAATTGAAACAAAAGTTTACTGTTAATGTATTTATTTTAACTAAAAGATTCTGCACTACTTCACGCTTGTCAAACAGATGCAGATGTGACCTTCAACTGCAGTAGAGAAAATATTCCATTTAGATAAAAAACAGTGTTTGCTGAGGAGGAAAAAAAGCAGGCAGGGTGTTTAAATTTTGCGTTATGACGACTTGGACAGGTTTGACGAATTTGACAAGAACACGATCACAATACATTTAGACAACATACCCTATAGGTTGTCACCTAATACAAAATCAGTCATATCAATGAATTTAAAAAATCACATCTACAGCCTGAGAGGACAGCAGAGAGTGTAGTATTGTGAAACTGGGTCTGATGAAAAACCAGAACAAGTGGCACTAAAAGCAATTCTGTAAAACTGACCAGGTAGTCTAGTAGTTTGGGCACATTTCCATGCTACTACACAAAGAGACAGAAACAATTACCAGAGGATATCTTTGCTGTCCTGATCACATAAAAGTTATTCAGCACAGCAAAAAATGTATGTACATACAGTAATCTTTTCTAAAAATCCACTGCACACAAAAATAGTACTTTTTACCATGCCCCAACATTTTAAACTGGCATTCTGAAGAGCTCCTGTGATTAACACATACTAATGCCCTTTAGAAAAGCATTTTGTTGATATCTAAAACAAATCTGTTCTGTAATCGAGTGTGTCTAGGAGCACTACATGCAAACATTGTGGGAATTGTTTTATCATGATTTAAGTCTACAAAACAAAAAAACACTATTTCATTCTGTCCTGATCACCAGCTACAAAAAGGAAAAAAAAAACAATAACATAAAAAAACACAATTCACACAGTTCAAAGACTAATTAAAACATAATTGGACATGACTAAAAAATTTGACTGCAATAATTATAATCACAAACCCTGCCAATACGTTAATCCTCCAATCCATCAGATGGGGATGTGGCTTAAGTCTAAGAATAAAGACAGGTCATGCGCACACTGAGGGAAGATGCATTCACTTGCTCCCAGAATTCTCTTCCTTGCCAGGCACACCAAATGCAGTTTGGAGAGGCGTGACCAGCTTGTCCTGTAAGAAGACAATGCAGGAGTCGATCTGCTCATTGCTCACATTCTGAAACAGATAGTAAAGTGAAGCAACCAGCAGGAGGAAAACCAGCAGTTTGAGCCAGACGGAGAAGGAACGACGGCGCGGATGTAGCTCAGACGGTGGAGAGAATGATTGCGCGTATGACGGAGTGCTGTGGCTTTGTGTGAGTGATGATTTGGTGGTTGTGAACACACGCTGCTGCAAGATAGATTCCTCTGGCCAGAGGTCAAGTGGCTTTGCTGGACGCCCAGCTGCACCATGGATAGGCCGCCGACAGGTAGCACTGTACACAAATAGCACAAAGTGTGAGAGTAAAAGTTTTACTCGAAAAACTTTATACAAAGTAGCCATAACACTAAAGAAACCCATAAACACAATGATATTGGCTAAATTCATGGCCACTAATGATTTAATTGGATTACTGATATATGGCATTAATTTTTATTTGAACCTTTAAATGTGTGTACTTCAGAAACCTCATTATTTACATTGGATAAATCAGATGACCTTAACTAAAATGTAAACATGGATGTGTTCGGTCCTAGGGACTTTTTATACTCACGTGATGCCTGTGGGTGTGGCAGGTTCATTAGGGAAAATGTCTTTTAAAACATCACCTCTGTTCACGGAAAATGACAGCTCGTCAGCTGCTGTTGTCTCTATCTCCTAAAAGGTCACAAATTGTATAGCCAATTCAGTCACTGGCATTGTGGGCTCATACTATATAATAAGCAATCATTTAAGAGATTATTACAGATTGATGTCCAAGAGAAAAAGCATACAATCAAAAAAATAATAATTACACACACACAGATATATATAATATAGTGTAAGGACAAGTTATTGCATTTTGGAAAGAAAGTTTTCTGCAATGTTATGCTTAAAAGGTCTGCAAAAATGTTAAGCCAGTGTTTTATAATGTATAATTATCCATTTTAAGGAAAAAAATAGAACTTGCATAAAACACCTGCATGGATTAATTATTTCTTAATGAACTTTTTGCTTGTGCAGTTTTGAGTCTGCAGTCACTGTCTTTTGCAACAATACAAAACAATCCTGTATAAGAACACCTAAAAAAAAATTGCCTACATACAGTAGCTGAGTAATGTCCACTTGGTTCTGTAGAAACACCTTACTCAACAATAAATAATAACTCTTTGGAATAACTCTTATCATGTTAGAGATAAGGTTTGAAAACTCTACTGGTTTACAGTATGTAGCTCTATAAGCTTTGTGGTGCTGGTACTGTGCACTTGATTATTTACTAATATTTGCTCCACACTTTACCTTGCTACTGTGACGGCTGCTTGTCCTGGTGGTCACTGGTGTTTTTCCTCTGCTCCTTACAGGTTTTGGTGCTACAGGAACTGGCTCTGGTACTGGTTCAAATTCTGCAATTAAAAACACCAGAAAATACAAAACTGTAGTCAGCAGATCTTTTAGAGTCTTTCCATATTTGTTTAGGATTAATTTGTACAATAGTGTGAGTAGAAACTGTTTTTTGACCAGATCTATAGATTTCATTGTTTAAAAACTTGCATTTCCAGTTTTTATTTAAGGAGGAGACTAACCAACAATCACAGAGCCTTTCTGCTAATTTTTGAAAAAGCTGTTACGCTGCAACTCAAATCATTAAGAATTAGGAGGAACCTCAGCAAAAGTGATTTATTTTGAACAACATATGTAACAGCCAAGAAAATCACTACCTTCTTCCTTGTCGCTGTACTCATCCTGCGTGGTGTGCGTGTTGCCATTCTGACTGCCATCTGCCTTCACAGTAACCGTCTCTGGAACTGCAGTCTCAGGTTCAGGTGGCGTGGTCTTTAAAGGGAACTT
Source organism: Clarias gariepinus (assembly GCF_024256425.1). Lineage (NCBI taxonomy): Eukaryota > Metazoa > Chordata > Actinopteri > Siluriformes > Clariidae > Clarias > Clarias gariepinus. Next base: position 22,451,796 of record NC_071101.1, on the reverse strand, counting down.
ATCCAACAGATTTTGAAGTCTCCTCTCGTAAAGTCTGCGGGTTGTGGCTGATACAAAGAGAGAAAAACAAAGAAAAACAAAAAACTCAGATGATAACTCCTGCTTGTCATTGGCCAATTTAAAGAATCTAAAGTATTTCATTCACGTACAGGTGAAAAAAAAATCTGTACACACTTATGCCGGGCTGATAAAACCATTTTTGGATACATGATATTTAATGTGGGTTTATTTAATTCTTTTGATATATAGTAATAAAGGGCATATTACCAACAATCAAGTAGATTATTCTGAATGTGGTGGTTTTTGTTTATTTCTATGGTAGTTTTACCCTAGATATTTATGGATGTTTTTTTAATGTGGTTTACACTTGACATTTTGATTTTATTTTCCATATCCATACTCACTAACATGTCCATCTATCCATCTATCTATCTATCTGTCATTTTTTTTAACGCACTGACAACTTACTTGTTACCAAAAAAAAAAAAAAACTTCACTTCTCATTGAATCTGGTCTTAATAAGTGCCAATCTTGATCCTGTAATTTTATTAGTTTTTGTCTCACCAAAGTGTTCTTGGTATAATTGGAAAGCTATTATATTGAGCCAATCCATCGCAGGTCACACACATACACGTTCATTCACACATTACGGGTAATCTGGGAACGCCAATTAACTTTGGAATGTGGGAGGAAACCGACAGACAGATATGAGGCAAATATCGAACCCAGACCCTGGAGGTGCAAGGCGACAGTGCTAACCACTGAGCCACAGTGGCGCCCTATAGATGGATAGAAAATAGAAAAAAAGAGGAATTACTAAATAGATGTTTCCCCCCCTGTAGTTATTACTTATTTGATTATTGAGACGATCAATAATCGTTTGAAGCTTATAACCCTTAGACAAGGAAACACAATACATATTATAATGCATTTTGTGTTTATAATGTGGATTATTTTTAATAGTTGGGGAAACACTACCTCACCTAAACTTGAAGTATTGCTGTAGGACAGAACACCTACCGCTGATAGGACCAGGATTGATGCCATACTTCATCAGATGACTCCTCAATTCGCTGTCGGTCAGACTTGTAACATCCAGCTCCTCTTTGCGAGTCTTATCCGTCTTTTTTGTGGCTTTCTACAGATCGATCATAAGCCCGATTAACGAATAAAAAAAAACATTTTGTTGATTAAAAAAAAAAAACTATTTAAACACACTCACTTTTCCCGATCGGCTCCTGTTAGAGATGATCGGTGTAATTTCTTCGTCACTGGAGAAGGTGTCGGTTGCGGAGTGTTTCTTGTTGAGCGCGGTCAGGTGTTTGAGGTACAGCTGGACGTACACATCCTTCCTGTGCTCGCCGCTGGGAAGAGGAACGTCGTTCGCGAGCAGTTCGCTCTTAAGCTTGTCCTTTGTAAGAACGGACGGGTCTTCAAGAAATTCCGCCATGCTTTACCGGCTTGTCTCCAGCCCAAAAGCGTATCTAATAAAAAAAAAAAGGCAGTTGAGTTTAGAGTGAGTGAAGCGCATTAGCGAATACACCTCCTGAAGAGTTAATTAACTTGCGCCGTTGTTGATGACAAACGTCAAACCGGCTGCAGATTTGAATAGATTCAAAAGATTTACGCGGCAAAATACTTAATATTACTATTTATTCCCTAAATACGGCTTCTTACCGCCGCCCATCATCCATATTAAATGAAAAACAATAATACGCAGTTATATTTAGGAGGCTTGGCTTGGTATATACATATACAAGAAAGAACAAATAACTACCTCTTTTACTGCTTTGCTGTATCCCGTTGGTCCGTGCGCGCCTCTATACGGCACTGTGAAATACAACCAGCGCCTATTGGCTAGTTTCCTGTAGTAAGGTGATCGGGGATTGGTGCAAAGCAAACGACGATCAACTGCTGCACCAAAGAGCGCGATAATGGACTCGGCGAAACTGTGGGGGTGCGCGCAACCTTCCCTAACACGCTGTGGTATTTCACTCCTTTAGATTGTGTGTGTGCGACTGGAAAGAGACACAAGCATAGCAGAATACATGTCATGTAAATGTTAAAAGTCTTTTCTTTCTTTCTTTTTTTTTACAGCCCTTTTTCGAAACCGTCTATATATAGCTTGGTGTACTTATTCGCCCAGGGCTGTCAGTGTAAAACAAAACCTCAAGTTCCTCAAGATGGCGGCCTTCACCGTGCTCAGAGACACAGGCTGCTGCTGCTCCTTCAGGGCTTAGCGTTGATGACTCTTGTCATTTGTCACACGCTCAGCACATCAGGCATCTTTGTACACTGAAAAATCTATGCCAAGCTACAGATAATTTATATATAAAAAAAAAATTAAGGCCAGATACCACGATGTATTTATTTTCTATTTTTGTCTCAAATCAATATCTAAATAATTATATAGACAAAATAAGTGCTGTTGTTGCACTTTAAGATAATATTGCATATATTTAATATATAAAATAATTAAAAATATGTATTCTAAAAATATATTATTTGTAGTTTTTGTGTAAATATATCAAACCAACAGAGTTTATTAAAATAATTTTTATTTAAAAAATGAATTACTTCTAAGTCCATAGTTCTCCCTGTGTTTGGTGGGGTTCCTTCACATGCTCCGGTTTCCTCCCACAGTCCAAAAACATGTAGATTAGCACAGGAAAGATGCATATGTCCAGCTGTACCTCAAACACCTGACCCCGCTCAACAAGAAACACTCCACAGCGTGTGTCTAGTGGCAAATAAATTACACCGATAATTTATCTTTAACAGAAGTCAATCAGGAAAAGTGAATGTGGGTACAAAACTAATAAGAGTAATAAATTATATTAACAAATGTTTTAATTTGTTAATCAAGTTTTTGATCGACCTGTAGAAAGCTACAAAAAAGACGGATAAGACTCGGAAAGAGTAGCTGGATGTTGCAGGTATGACTGATAGCAAAGCTATAGGTTTCCTCCGGTTGCTCCGTTTTTTCCCACAGTCCAAAACCCTCCAGGTCACACCATTCAGGGTGTATCCTGTTTCATGCCCAGGGGTAGCTCAGTGGTTAAGGTGTTAAGGTAAGGACTACTGATCGGAAGGTTATGGATTCAAACCCCAGTACCACTAAGCTGCCACCGTTGGGCCCTTGAGCAAGGCATATAACTCTTACTTACTTAAGTAAGTAAGTGAATTATTTCTCATGATGTTAGGTTAAAGAGGAAGAGTGCCTGAATTGTTAAGTTTTAAGATAAATGAAAAGAAAAAGAATAACTGATTGTTTTGTCTGCTGCACCTCAATACACTTACCAGTTGAGCCAGAACCCTGGGCAGATGGACAAACGCTCACACAGATGATGTGGCTGTTTATTATCAGCACAGAGTGCATATTTAAATTTTTGACCAGGTGCCCTCTGTTACATACTGCGCACAAGATACATTTGCATTTTTCAGTTAAACAAAAGGATTCTAGCAGGCCCAAGCTGTTTGAATATGCTGTATATTCGTCTGGATACAGCCTATAGACATTGTGTTACCACATAAGATGTCAGAAAGCACAATAAGGGTGTTGTTTTATAGACATAGGAACATTTTCATCATACTATAATACCATACACATCATAGCATATAAAAAGAAAGATACTGTAAAACGTGAAATGGTCAGAATCTGTCACTTATTTTGTAAACTACTTTCTGATAAACCTGTCCAGGGAAGGAAGAGCAATAGCTTTGTTGGTGTCTGCTATCATGAAGGGGTTTAGCCCATGCATATGGCATAGGTAAAATAGGGTTTAGGTAATTCTCTCTTGAATGTCCAAAGTTGCATCATGTTTTGACCAAGGTCTTATATCGACGACAGGAGAGTCAAACCGTTTTATAAAGCGTTCTCCAGCAAGCCCAATAAACTTTCAAGGGCTAATTTATGTGTAAAAATTATTCCTTATGCTTCCAGAATCACTCTTTTACAGTTTGAGGCTGATGAATCTTGGCATTGTTGTCCTGGAATATGGCCATGCCATACATGTCTGTAAAGAAAAACCGTAACATCTTTTCATTTTTGCAAGGGATGCATCTCCTGACATAAGTGTTTAAGACATAAGAAGGTACTTGCTGCATCAGTTAAGGTAAAAAAAAAAAATTGCAAATAAAAATTTTGATCTCTGTAGTAGTTATCTAATCAAAGTCACTTAAATATTTGTTTATTTAAATCTAAAAATGGGCTTTTTTTTGGCTTAGCAGTGAACATAACATGATTCAGGAGTTTAATGCTCACATAGAGTGTGCAAGCATTTTCATTTGCACCTGTTGACCCTGGAGACATGGTATGCAGGCCCACCACCATATGGACATGACCCCCTGACAAAACTGCCCCAGCTATGAGTAAAAAGCCAAGGCCATCCTGGGTCAACCCATGCCACCAGACTTTCCTCTATATGGTGAAGATAGTGCTAATGGGGATGGATCATCCCGCTGGCGCTCTAAAAACCTGCCAAACCTTGCCCAGGTGTCCACCACGGGTCATGTTAAAATTTTCTGGTCCCATATTTGCCTGTCTGGCAGCGAATGGGCCGGAAGCTTCTCTTAGGACCCTTCATGTCAGCAGCATGAGAAAAGATTGTTACTTACAGCTGAGACTGACTGGCAGCTGATTTCAGCTGACCTCTGTGTGACTGAGCAGCTCTATTTAGAGACTGATCTGCTGATCTCAATTGAGAAATGGTGGCCTAAAAATTGCCAGCTCAACTCATGCCTGGATAGTTTACAGAACCAGTTTGGCCATTCCATCTTGGCTGTCAAAAAATAAATATAAGTAGAAAATGGTACAACCTGAAGCTGGTGGCGTGGGACATAGGGATCATACTAGACTCCCCAGGTGGACAGCATCTGCACAGTGTTGGTCTAGCCTCCCAAAATACCAAGACTCATTGAAACACCAGTCGTGTGAGTGAAAGACTAAATACCCAGTACTTTGTATCTCCTAGGTAAAAAAATTTCCCCCACTCTTCTTAGTGCTTAGGCAAAAACATTGTTATCTGTGAGTAAGGCCAAAGACAACTTAAACAGCTACTGTATGAGGCTCTTTCCTAGATTCTTCTGCTTGGGGACTTCTAAGCCCATGTAGGACAGAACAACAAGATATAGAGTGGAGTGTTTGGTAAAAATAGCATTCGTGGGGCCAACTCTAATTGCATAAGATTACTTACTTTCTGCTCTGAGCACAACCTGAACATAACCACTATCTTTCACCATATTCTAGTGCTCCAAGCACTGGCACCTGATTGATTACTTAAAAGTAAGAGGCAATTCTTGGAAAATCTTGGAACCCATGCCATATGAGATGCAGAATGTTTGACAAACCATCACATAATCATGTTTAAGGTCCATAATAAAGTGCCCCCCTTTAAAGGCATGGATCCAACCTGAGGCAACTAGATTGCAGCCGCCTGGAAAACACAGGTGTAATAAATTACTTTGTCACTCCTTGGATGAGAAATCATTTGCAGATGAAAATGCATAACTTTTACAGTAAAGTCAAAACACTCCATCATCCCCCTGAAAGCAGCAAATGGTATAACAGTCTTGAAGGACAAGAACAGCATCCTGCTAAAACTGGTTGATAATTTTCAAACCCTACATAATCAGGATACTGATGCACACCCCACTATAATGAATGTACGGCATGAACATCCTCCAACTTACAACCTCATCCAGAACCTTAATGGAGGTTCCTTCAGCTGCTCATTCACTCAGAGACAAGTTACCTGGTCCTGACCAAATACCTGCAGAACTGCCATAGCAGGGAGGGGATCTCTACATCTATACATCTATACATACATCACTGCATGACTGCATCAAAACCAAGTGTGCATGACAATCTATGGCAACAACAGGGGGTCCTGACTAAGGTGATGCTTTGGAGTCTGGTCATCAACATCTCAGAGTCATTGCTACACAGTGGTTCAGACAATTTTCGTAAAAATAAAAGCATAGTCAACATAATTTTAACTTCCCAGAAGCTTCAATAAAAGTGCCTGAAGCAACACTTGGTCTTTGTTAGCCTCTCTAAAATCTTCAACCCTGTGAAGAGAAACCTACTATGAGACATCATAGTAGGTCTTCTGTAACATCTTGACTGTAGGAAGAATCTGCCATCTTCCCTGTACACTTAAGAGTCAGGCTAAAACAAGTGTTCTTCAACATCTTTCTTTTGTGCCTCACTCACATTCTCTGTAAGGAGACTAAGGATAGTAGAAGTGTGGTGGTTAACTTCAGATTAGATGTTAACCTCTTCAACATTAAGAGGCTCCAAGAAAACGCCAAGCTGCATAAAATTAGGGTCCTTGAACTGCAATATTCACACGACTGTGCTTTTGTTCCAGACTTCACAGGCCTTCTAGTCTGTTCTTAGATCTTTTTCTAGATGCTGTGTGTCCAGGATGGGGTTATTGTTACAGTTTTGTATTCTGTTGTTACTCTTGTTATTGACGTCTAGAGAAATAGGAAGCCGACTTCAAAAACGGATGTTACTATAAATGTAATAAAGCAAACTCAAGACGTGAAATAAATGGTAGCAAACTTTAATGGAGAAGTCACAATATCACACCCAATAGCTTATTAGTAACAGTGGAAACCAACAATGTAAATAATTAAAGAAACAATATTTATAAATTATATACAATCATTCCAATGATAAACTCAACAGTGAGAGGCGTGAGCGGAGGTGGTATGTCAAACCTATCTAATCTAACAAAAGAAACAAAAACAAATCTTGGCCATAGAATGCCCACTAACTACGATAACTAACTAAACAAAAATACGAATATTACTGTAGGTCCTGCTTCTAACTAGTAGTGCTTTTATACAGACTAGCACTCTACGAGTTGCTTTGTTTAGGCCCTCAGGCATATTAATCTTGTCTCAGCACTGTGAGTTGAAAATGAGCTCACTTCCGGGCTTTTACACTAAGCCATTCCATTGGTCCAGAAACGGAATCATCATCATCACGCCGGCAATGGAGATTGACAAGGATGATGTCCAATCTCAGAACCTGAAAAATATAAGACCCAAGAGCACAAAAAAGACATTCCAAAACACTACAAATGTAAAAGGTATTCAGTCATTAGAAAACTCAGTGCTTGAAGTAAACACCATCATCAGATTTAATGGACAAGCATAAGCACCTAGGTTTTGGGTTACCCTTGTGCCACCGTGGTGGTTCTGGTTCTTGGGGCAAGACTCTGCAGCGCCTCTGGTGGTGTGTTGTGGAGTCTGGCACTGGGACATTGGCAGAGTGTCCTTACAGCATGGATTAGACTTCTTTGTCTGAAGCATCCCTTGGGGGCTCGATTGGATTGTGATCTGGGTTGTTTGGAGGCTGGGTTGGTGTCCTTGGGCTTTTTTGCCTGCTCGGCCCAACATGCAGATGGCTGTGTATACTGCATGTTCTGATATCTTTCCATTGTGGCCAGCATTGACTTTTTTAGTGATTTGATGTGATGTACTGAATTGTCTATTCTGTCAAAGCAAACCGAATGGGTTGGCCTTTGTTCCAAGCAGGCATGGGTGAGCTTTGTGTGCTCATGATCCTTTCAGGAGTTATAATGTTATGGCTGATCTGTATATATTATACATACAGCAGATAGGGGTTTGATCCTGACCTGGATGTGTTGGATGTGTGGATTACCACTGGGTTCACTGATTTCTTTCCACCTCCAAAAACATTCCATCTTGGGTGTTTATAGGATCCAGATTCAATGCTGTAAAACAGTTAGTGTAGATGAATGCATGCTTGATACCATAGAGAATTTGCTTCAAAACTGCTCATAAGCAATATAATACAAATAAACTGGTATATTATATTAGTACATTTTTACTGTTCCAAGAGTTTATGTGTTTTATGTCAATTGCACTAACTATACCTTGATTTGTTTTATGTTGTGTATGCTTAGGGAGAAGAGAAGAACAAAAGAACATTGAATTATAAAATTGTGTTTTTACATTACTGAGTTTAGTAAGTATTACAGTACATAAAAGTCAAGTCTTTGAAAAAGTCTGAAGAGACAGGTGAAGAGCAGCCATTAGTATCACAAGAATCTTTTAAACTACCTTTGAAAAGCTGCTAACATATTTTGACATTTCAGAAACTGTGGTCAGAAGAAATAATGAGTCATATGGCACGGTCATAAATGTAATTCTAGGTATAGCAAAATTAAAAATAAATAGTGTAATGTTTGAACATAACACTTAGAGGTTAAATGTGGGTCTGAGCAGAGTTGTCACTGGAGTATGTATACAGTATTTTTTTTTTATTATTCCACTGCTTGTTTTTGACCAAATACTACACTTTGCTGGGCTCAGTGCCTCACAACTCACTTTTACAGCCTACACATCCACAATGAATCAAGAATATAAGTGTGTGTCTGGGTGTTGATTCTGACCACTGTCTGGTATTTTTGCATTCCAGTTCACTGTGGTTATGAGCATGGTTTGAGGTAGCACACCTCTTTGACCTGGCAGGTACTGCATATTCAGGGTAGCACTATAACTTATAGAGCTGATGCCTATATTCTGCCTTAAACCACATTAAATTCTGCATTTAATCTTTACCGGGCACTCTGACATGGCTTTTCCAATATCGTGGTGGCAGTAGTGCTTTAAAAGTGTTAAGCTTTCCGTCAGGATCTAAGGGACACAGAGCACTTATTAGTTACTGTGTATATGATATGAAGTGTTTTTTATATAAACAAAAGCAATATAAAAATACAGTTGATAACAGGTTTATTTGTTTGCATTGATTCTTATAAAAATTCAAATAACAACATAGCATGACAGACCATGCAGTATGATCAGGACCATTCTCCTGTCATAAGAATAACAATAAAAAAATAAAAAATAAATAAATAAAATAATAAAAAAAAAAAAAAAAAAAAAAATATATATATATATATATATATATATATATAGAGAGAGAGAGAGAGAGAAAGAGAGAGAGAGAGACAAAGAGAGAGGAATTTGTTAAATAATATTATCTTGCATATAAAAAGTGAAAGACTATAATGCAATCAAATGTGAAAATTTGTGCTTTTGATGGTATCCAGAAATAGAGTACAAATTAACTCAGTACAATGACATCGTAGCTACACTCAGCTAAACTAAGATATCGTAATACACAGATGAATGACAGGTCAAAAGTAAAACCTAATTACACCATCCCATGTACAGTAAAATAGGCATGTGGCATGTATAAAAATGTACCTCTATTTTGGATGGCAAGAGGAATCCATAATGAAGAGGCAAACGGGAAACCATAATCGTTCATTTTTGGTGCATCTAACTCAAAAAGTCATTACCAAATGAATTACATCACAAATTACATGTTAATAAAAAAAACAATTTGCATTTTAATTTTTAATATTTCATAAAAAAAATTCAATAAGATTCTTAATACTCAGTCAGTATGTTAAAGCCATCATTCCAAGGAAGTGACATGACATAAATCTAATTTTCACTTCTCTTTGTGAGGTCATTAAAGCTGCTGGATGGTAGCTCAGGTGGGAGTGATACTCAATATTCTCTTAGCTCTACTATGGGGCAAAACCAGAAGTGAGGACATTATTCTTGACAAACCCTAAAGCAACAGGCTCCTCAAAGGATGTTATTCATAACTAATTACCATCGGGCCACTGGTGTCAGGCCAGACTAAGATGGTAGCTTTTCACATGAGTTGAATAGGTTTGTCCTGGCATGGAAAAAGCTATCCTGCAACCTTTGCACAGTATATTCCCCTGTTGACAGTCCAAACTGTACTTATAGGACACACACCTCGATGTCAACATCTCTCACTGCAGGAAAGTGAGACGCTGCTTCCCGAACCCTGGCAGCCCACCTCCTTATGAATCGTGTGCCAACAGCTTCTCCATTTATTTGACCAATTATTATTTGAGCCATCGTGCTGTTTTGTTTGGCAGATATTGATAAAGGTCAACTCATGTCAATACAGGGTTGCATTCAAAAGCAGTGTGAACTTTGTCAGATGACTTTAGCACCTTGAATAGGTGCAATCCCATGCCTTTGCCCACCTACTGTGTTACCTTTCCGCTTTCCGTTTTTGTAACTATTGCTTGTTATCGCTGGAATTCCACATCGGAGATCCGATGTACAGAGCTTGGCACAAAGTGTTCATTCATGATGCCAAGCACAATTACCTTTACCAGCAAAACCGTCCTACTTTCCCAAGAAACAGGGTCTGGCTTATAAAGACTTACACAGCAACAGTCAACTTAGCTGATTGATTCAACATGCCATGATTGTAGGAGTCATTATGCTTGAATACAGTTTCTAACATTTCTCCTCAACTGTTGCTGACTTAAGCAAATATTAAAACCCTTTCCATAAGATTAACCACATGCTCTTTCAGAATGAGGTTCATTTAACATTCGAATTTAATATTTGATCTCTCAAAACATGTTCTGTGCCACTGGGATGTATATGGATTGAATAACAAAAAATGAAAATCTTCTCTTTTGTAACAGGGAACAGTAATTAGAGATAAGCAAAAAGTCTCCTTAGCCTGTTCTGTTACTTTCGTAAATCCTTCTCTCAATGGAAACTGCTATTTAAGAATGAGGAAGATTTTTCAGTTTGTTGCTAAATTTAGCTTGGCCCTGTACAGGCAACAGGTTCCTGAGCCATTTTCAACAAAGATGAGCCGTAGGATTTGCCCAGGGCCCAGCGGGTGGCGAGTGCCGGTGGTCTGCTGTTCTCTTATGCACCAGCTTTAAAGTAAACACTGCAATTCTGCGGTCGCCAACGCCATGGCAGCCAGCAAAAGGCCTTACTGTGCGGCAGCACACACAGCTCCGGTGTGCCGTGTCCCAGACTTCTCTTCAGCCCCCCTCCCCTCTCAATAACAGCAGATGAGGTCGAGAACCTGTAACACTTATGATGTATGACCCCCCCCCCCCACCCGCCAAATCTAGATAATTACCTCATCCATCCACTCTCAACATTTTGCATATTATTGTAGATAATTTAAGAAAGCGCTTCTTACACATTTATTGTGGTGAGTTGTGTTATTGCACTGAATTAATTAGTAGAGATGGGGCACTTCATTATGAAGTCAATATTTGCATAGTTTACGTATGGTTGGATGGCAGGCTGCTAAACAAACCAGCCGTTTACTGGAAGAGTTTTCCCTCCAGACGATTAGATAATATGAAGACATGTTTGTGCATGTGGTTCAATCACCATCAATTTTTTTTTACAGACCACATAGGATGGCACCTGCTTTTTTTTTTTTTTTTTAAAGAAAACAAGTTTTAAAAAATGATCTTGTTTTTTATGGCTATGCATGAACATTCTGAAAAAATAAAATAAAATATAAATTGTCCATAACTGCAGAAGTTACATTTGAAGTATTGTACAACAGTTCCCTAATTAAGTATATTTAGTATGTAATAATTAATATAGGTCTGCGATGGATTGCCACCCTCCCCAGGTTGTACCCCACCTTGTGCCCTAAGTCTCCTGGGATAGGCTCCAGGCCCCTCGTGACCCTTTATACAGAATAAAGAGGTATAGATGATAGGTGAGAGTGAATGAGAATTAATATCGGTGTTATTGCTCACACACCTTGAGAGAGAGAGAGAGAGAGAGAAGGTGGTTTTAATAAAAAGTTACAAATTTCCCAATTCACAAAAGAAACACAATACTTGCTACTTGATTCTATTTATTACCGCTAGAAACAGGGTCCTTGTTATGAAGTTGTACAACAAATATTGAATTCCAGTGGCCGTTAAGATTGACGCACTTGACTCACCAGATTTTATGTAGAACAACAATATGTCCATGTGAAGTTAATTGATAATTTGTGCTCAGAAAAGAGCAAAATAGTTAGGACATAGAAGTGAGATTCAAAAAGCAGAAAGATGGTGGGAGGTTTGGGGAAGGTGGGCACAGCAACCTTGTAGGTTTCCAAACTTCTTAGTGCTGCTAGCAGAAGGATTTACTGTAACTCTCAGACAAGCATTCACAGCTTGGGCTCTAAACGGTCTATTGGCAAGGTGGCCATGTTGTCTCTGGCACAAAATCAAACCCACTGAACTAAGGTCCAAAAGTACCTACACAACACAAACCAGTGGGATGTTTGAATGATAAATTGCCGACGTTCAGAGGCAGAACAAAAAATATTGGCCTTGCTGGGGACATCAGTCTTAATAATTTCACAGCAAGATTGCATACTGGGTGGTTTGGTTGACCAAAGCTATGCTCTTTCTTAAGTGACATATCGTTCACTTAAAGCTGGTTCTAAAGACGAATTAATCTAGTGCAGGTGCTGTATCAGAGTTTGTCCAAGTGCTGAGAGGGTCAAGTGCCAGTGGTCAATGGGGTAACACAGAGGGTGTTAAATGACACATTTTATTCATTTACTTGTCTCGGTGAGCTGACCACAGAGTTTTTCTCCTATAAAAAAGGCTTTTCTTGGTCATGGGGTTCAATTACCTGTGGTTATACTTTGAGTTCCATGGAGTCACAGACGCTAAACTGCTCTATGCATATTACGCTGCCAAGAGAAAATCTGTATGTCACGTATGTGCGTGTTTATAGAACAGAACAAGCTATAAATGGGCAAAGAGCATAAGAAAATACTTAATGAGATGTGACCAGTGGGGATAGAGAAAAGCATATTTGACACTTGTTAGACATTATTCCTGCGTAGAAATGACAAAAGTGACATTCACCACTTAAATTGAAGAATCTTTACCAGGAATAGTCAAGTACTTTCCGTTCATTGATGGGTTATCTTGATACATACACAGCTTAACCGGGCAAGATCCTCCACAAGTCATTTGTACATTTCTGGCATTTGGCACATACATTTATAAAAAAAAGAATGTGCTTCTTGTGTGAAATAACAACATGGGATACAAAACACAGTATAAATATGTGAAAGGTACAACTGTCTAATATATTAGGATTGTATTGTATTGTATGATGACACGGTGGGTTAGTGGTTAGCACTGTTACCTTGCACCTTCAGGACCCAGGTTTGCATGTTTTCCTCATGCTTGGTGGGTTTCCTCCAGGTACTTTGGTTTCCTCCCACACTCCAAAATTTTCCCAAATTGCCTGTAGTGTGGGGATAAGCATGTAAGTGTTGGATTGTCACCCTCAAGGTCCTGGGATAAACTCCAGGCCCCCATCACCATTAAATAAAGGATAAAGCAGCCTGGAAAATGAGTAAGAGGATTGTGCTCTCTTGTTCTTATCTGGTAATACTGGAGCCAGTGGTGACAATATTTAACAGATCTGCTATGATTAAGAATAGAAAAAGCTATCTTGGATGGCAGGAAGGGATTGATAAGTCAGTAAATCAGTATGTAAGTGAATCATAAAGTAACAAAGAAAAAAGAAATTCAGAGACACACTTTTCTTAGGTGAAGTCATCATCAAAATAAGTTTATTGACACAGAAATGAAATTAAGTATTTCCACAGATAGAGTCCATTAACATCGATTAACAAGTTAATGTATGTTAACACATTATATAAATAAGTAAATGAAGTGTTACCAAATTGTGTGTTTTTCAAAAAACCACCCTAACCATTAAATGGCTATGAGGTTTGTTTAGTAGGGCAGGAGACCTACCCACATGCTGAATTTCACTGAGGTTATGGTTAGGATCTCCTGGGACAGTGGTCAGCCAACACTGTTTGCTTTTTTTCACCCAGTTCTGCACATCTATTGGGAAGGAAGGGGGTCTCTGTTCTCTCTCTCAGTTCACCTTTTTACCAGCTCTGGCTCCAAACCTCCACATCTGCTTCAGTTCAACCTATTTATGACTTGAGTACAATTTGATTTCCTGAAATGAAATGGTAATGAACTTGATCAAGGTTTGATATAAATTCAATTTCAACAGTAATCCTGAAATCTAAATATATCAGAGATCAAACGAGCACTTAAAAGCGGGTCTAAATGCTAGAACTTTAATGGAACAGGTTTCAGCTACTTGCCCTCTTCTGTCCATTATTTAGTGTTCCCCTATTCCCCTCTCTGGGAGTCTGTGAGCCAACCTCTTTCCACTGAAGGTGTGTGCCTGGGAGTTTCTCAGAGTGTGTGTGGTGTCAGTCTGGTATACATTTTGGCAGGCACACACACGCACATGCACTAGCACACACACACACACACACACACACACACGGTCAAAGTGGAGTACAGAGCACTCTCTCTTATTTTCCTCACTCATTCTGTTAGACTTGTTTGGTGGACCACTGGAGAGCATCAGAGACGCCCACAGTTTAGACCATAGTGCCATAAATCCCATTCAGCAGTGTGAGCAGCCAGCAGGTTCTCCACCACACATCTGGAGGCAAAAGTAATTCAATTGAGATTGGCTTACTCATTGCTGGACGATCTACATTTGGATATATCACTGTTCAGCCAAGAGCTAATGTGATCAGACATGTTTAGCCGGATTGTGGCTACATGTATGGGGTTTAGCGAAATGGTCATGAGATGCGGTACACACTGAACTACTCTGCTAGAGAACAGGTATGTTTTTCAATTAAAAAACTTTTCATGCTGCTTAATCATCTAAAATCAGAAAATGGATTTTATTAAAATGAATCTATGTTATTTCCAGTTTTTGAGATAGATACACTTGGATATTAAATATTTAACTAAATATACCAGTTTACACAAATTAATTTCTGACTGTGATTAGATATAAACTGAGAAACAAAACATTTATTAGGACTTTGCATTTCACTACATATTGTATCATTCATAATTATATATAACATATATTATTATTATTATTATTATTATTATTATTAAAATATATACACAAATATTAAAGCATTGGCATTTACAATTATGGCAGTCATGGGATCGTGATCACCAATACTGTTAAAGAGAACTGTTCCACTGTTCAGCTACAAAATTTATTTTCTTGAAACATATTTAGCTGTAGTCTGACTCTTTTCCAGATAAGGATCTGCAGAGTTTTGTGGACGAGCAAGATGCTAACGCAGTGGAGTTTTGCTGTGCTCTTACTAAGCATCCCTTTACCTGTCCAAGGGCAAGCCATACATGCTCTCAGCAACAGAATGTATGTGTTGAAGCCCTGTAAATACACTGTTGATTAAAAATAAACATAATTGTTGAGAGCGCTAACCACACCTAACACAATATTTACAGTTCAGATTCCAATGGGAACATTCATTTGACTCATTCATTTGATTCATTTGTGGGGGGATGGGGGGGCAGTTTCTGGACTCAACTTTTAATCTGTTTCCTGATAAAATGAACTGGTCTGGAAGCTTGGCAAATTTGCAGCATTAGAATAACTATCCTAGAGAAGACTAAATAAGACTCTGGAGTGTGTTCTTACATGGGAAAATTGAAAGAGCAATGTTTGTATGGTTTAGTATTGCCGTATTTTATTGATGTAGAGTTACATACAAAAACAAGAACATAGCTGACAAAAATGTCAAAAAAAAAAATCATTATATCATATAAAACATTTTATTCATAAGTATGTTGGCACTTTGGAAATTTTGAACTAGAGCAAAGAACACAATAACAATCAACCAAGAGAAAAATCTAAAGACTAAATAACTGAATAACTTTCTGCTCTCAATAACATACTGTATGGAAAAAACATAGCTCACGCTAATATAATATATCAGTTTGTTTTTAACATTTTAGGAGACGGTCAGTGAGTCACGCCCAACTTATGCATGACCGAGGACGTTATTTGCAGGACAGGGGAAGACTACTCTTGATGCAGGAGCTTTTCAACCAGGCAAACACTGCCAATGTGTGGGAACCTCCGTCCAGCAGTGGAGCCAACATCCAACATGTAACCTGGAGTGCCCAAGATGCCAAGGACTTTCTTTTAAACATTCAGATAGAGAGCGCAGGCACAATCGACACCCTACCACAGGAGACCAACAAAGAGCAGCCAGCTGCCACTAAAAGAAAGAAGAGGTTATGTTTGGGGAAGTGGAGAGAGAGCAATAAACGAAGAAGACGGCCATGCTCGTTACAAGCCCAAGCAGCGTTAAGACCTCACTAAGCAGGGCAACCAACAGTAAATGAGGAGCTGACTGTGAAATAAGATGCAATGACACTATCAAATACTCTGGACCGTGGCCGTCTAAACCTCCTAAACACTGACTTATAAGTATCATTTATTGTCCCATCCACTCTCTCACTCTCAGCTACATACATGTACTATTTTATCTTTAAGAATGCTGATATTTCTGATATTTTACTTCTCAATATACAGTTATACATATGCATTTTTTTATTCATATCAATCTTCTGTAATTGCTTTACCCTGGTCAGTGTGCCAGTGTTTCCAAAAACTGAAGAAAAAAAAACCCAGTAGGGGTAGTCCATCACTGGCCATTATGCACACACAATCACATATATGAGCAATTTATTCTACCCAATCTGTCTTTGGCAAGTTTTTGGGAGGTAGGAGAAAAACTGGATAAAATGAACATACAAAACTGATTGTACCAAAAGCTCAGGATCAAACCAGGGAGTCTGGGGCTGTGAGGTCATCAGTACACGCTGTGCCGCTGTGCCATCTGCTAACAATCCATTGTTGATATGATAATAAAAAACAAGTCATAGGCATTTTCATGTACTACAGTAAGCAAGCATATCCCTTTTTATTTATTTAAGTAGAATGTTGTATTTATTCTGTAAAGGTATCACAATGCTGCTCTTTTCTACATATTTCATACAATGCACTTTAGGAATCTGTGCTACGCTTCTGTATGTCAGTTTTCTTTTGATACTTTCTTACTTTTTTGTTTTTCATTTCTGTTATAAAAACACCTGTTCAGCTTTCAATTTCAGCATCATCAATAAAACAAATGAGCATAATGTAATAAAGTGAAGTATGATGTTTTCAAGACAAAATGTCCATGCTAGAAGGCCTAAAAATATTGATGAATTCTTGTCCATAACTCCATACTCCAAGTCCATAGGTTTTTTTATTTAGTTGCATAATGTATAGTATAGTTTCCATTTCACATGTTTAACATGCTGTATACCACATATGGGTGCTAATGTGCAAATGAAGTGGAAACAGTCATGCACCAAAATAAATTTTAAATGGAGGCAAATGATAATGTGTTCTTGTGTCAACATCCTGAGCATTTTAGGAGTTGGAGAAGATAGTGATAACCGTCTGTCAGCGGAAAGGATATTGCTTTGTGCAAATCAATTCATAGTTGCAGAATAATTGATTATATGATGCAAGCGGCAAAATGAATCCCTGGAATATAACCCATAATACATACTGTTAGGCATGTTCCATAGTTAGTACCCCCTCTTTTAATTCTATATATTTTTTGTAAAATATAATAAAAAAATCATCTAATTATAGATTTTTATCCTCAATTTTTTAAAATAGCCACCTTTTGCTTCGATCAAAGCTTTGCACACTATTGGTATTGTCCCAGTCAGCCTCATCAGGTAGTCACCTGGAATGGTTTTTCAAAAATCTCGAAGTCCGTGAGGTATTGAATAATTGTTGCTTTTATATATACATGGCATTAGAACCAAAATACACCAACAAACTGGTGAGAGGATCATAGGCACTCAAGGCTCAGTAGTTTTGGAAATCCTCAGACCAGCCATGTTCAAAGGCACTTAAATCACCAGTATTCCACATTCAGATGCTTTTTTAAATAGGGCGTATTATAGAACGATTTAAAAGCTTACAAAAAACATTTTGAAGAATTGTGAAGGTATTTACTTATGATGTATTTTCTATTTTTATTGTATTAGGCTTGTATAGGTAGTATCACCCTCGTGGTATAAAGCTGTTTCTGCCTCTTTAAATATCCCCCGATCAATTGCTACCTGCCTGCACATCCTAATGGGCAGGCTCATCTCTTACACCTGAGGTCTGAGATGAGGACACCCGTTTCACAGCACAGCAGCACATTTTATTTTACTGTAATGGTACTTTTGGAAATTTATCCTTGAATGGATGTTTAGTGAAGCACAGGCTTCTCCAGAGCTGAACTACTATGGTAAGTAATGTGGATAAATAATGTTACTAGTCATGCAAAGTATAAATACTAGAATTAATTTGTCAGCAAATATTTGTAAAAAGTTAAATACTAAAGCTGTTGACTTGCAGGGTTTCAGTAATCACTACGGTGTGATTTTCGCCTGTACCTGTGGTGTGATCCTGGGTGTGGGCTTCGGTGCTAACTTGCTCGTGTTCACTCTCTTTGCCAAACACAACACCCTACGCAAGAATCGCCTGGATGTTCTGATCCTCAGCATGGCTTTGGCTGACTTCCTCACTCTGCTTCTCATCCCCTTCACTCTGCACTCAGCTATCAATTTCTCCTGGCCTCTAAGCGACACATCTTGTAAGATTTACCAGTTCCTGCTGGCTTTCTCTCTGGCTTCCAGCACTTACTCCCTATGTGCTGTCTCGGTGGCTCGAGCCATGATCATCACCAACCCTTACCACCCGCCCCCTACAGACCTGGTTGTCTTGATGCTTATCCTTGCCTGGGGCCTGAGCTTCTTCATCAGCTTGCCATTGCGGATTTTTGCCACTAAAGAACGCCTCGGCCCAGGGCTCACCAACTTCACCTTCTGTCTACCGACCATCAAAGAGCACCACTATCAAGTCATACTAAGCCAGTTTGTTTTGTATTACTTAATACCGATGCTGGTTATTGCTGTCAATTATGTGCGCTTGGCTCGGTTTCTCCACAAGAGCCCAGTGATGTCTATGACCAGTGCGAGGAACACGCGCCGAGCCTCACTTATGGTGTTTCTGGCAGCTGGAACGTTCTCTGTGTGCTGGCTGCCTGGTTATATTCTCGAGCTGTGTGTTTATTTAGGTCTCTACAGTCACGGCCAAGCTTGGGAGATGTTCTATTTTACCTGCACAGTGCTACAGTACCTGCACCCATGTGTCAATCCAGTGCTGTATGTGTTGCTGGCTAAGCGGTACCGGGGAATGCAGGGAGCCTGGCTCTTTCAGTGCAATCGCAACAGGGTGCACCCCCATGTTACTAGTGTGAATGAAAGCTTCTGAACTTTTCTTATACTGCATGTTCCACTTTTGGCTCAACCAATGTTGATTTGAATTACACCAGTTAAAAGTTTGGTACCATTTAAAATACTGTACCAGTTGAAAGTTTGGACTTATACGACAGTATATGCATTTAAAAATATATGTTAATCCCAGTATGTTATTTCATCGTTTCGAAATCTCCAGTATTTTTCTTGAATATAGAATTAAAAAAAAACATTGAATAAGGAGAAGTGTCCAAACATTTGACTGCTCCTGTATATTCTTAAAAAGTAAATTGACAACTGTATAGTTTCTGTCTTTTATCCATGTATACAACCTCTTTGCTCTTTCTCTGTCTTTCAGCTCCCTCAGATCTAACATAGCATGAACCTGCACTTTACTGGCTAAATACACACATGAATGTACTAAGGAATATCATAATTGTTGTCTGTTATGGACAGATAAATGTTTATACAATCTTTTCCTCTCCAAGGTGCTGCCTTGTTCTCTAAAGATGTAAAAAATTAAAATGGCAAACCAGGACTTTTGATTGTGCAGAATAACAGAATGAGTTACAGAATAACAGAATGAGTAAATAATACAGTAATGAGGGTAAAAAATATTTCTCTATCCAATCTCTTGCTACACTAATGCACTTATCCCAGCGCTTTACTAGTGCTTGGATACCATTAAGGTAAAAAGTTTTCTTAGTACCCCAGAGCCATGATTGGTCTGCCTGATTTACATCTGAATAATGGCCTCCCAGGAATTCCTTTAAAGGGAATATAAACATTTGGAAATAACTTGGAGCCAGATCAGTGCTGTGACAATAACTCACAGACGAGTTCCTGTAATGTGCAAAGGGTGCTCGTGAATGATTGTGTATACAGGACCCACAGACCAATGCTGCATCTACTTTTGCAAGTTGGCATCAAGTTGTTGTTGGTCTTTCAGCTGCTCCTGGCAAGGGGTCGCCACAGCGGAATATCTGGTTCGCACAACAACCCAGGTTTTACGCCGGATGCCCTTCTTGATGCAACCCCCCCATTTTATCTGGGCTTGGGACCGTCACTGCATCCGGAAGGTTTGGGCACTGGCTGGGAATCGAGCCCAGGGCCTTCCGCATGGCAGGCGAAACACCTATCACTGAGCCACCACTGCCCCTACAAGTTGGCATCAAGTTATCTGCCAATATTAAAAAATCTGACATTTCACTTGCTGAAGGTTCATGGGAATGACTGTAAATCTAAGCCACCGCGGAAAAGATCACCTCTTCATTCATGGACATAGGGCCTTCTTTCAATTGTTTGCAGCATTCAAATGTTTTACTGCATATAAGAGTCCCATCACCATACTGTGCACCATACACCTTAATTCACACAAAAAAATTCTTCACAAGTCCCGGTTTGACTCATGTCCCCTTTTATTGCATGCCAAAAATATCTCATTCAGCAAATGCAATTAAATGGGAAGGGTCTTGTCCAATTTACAATTGGTTCTTTCCGATATTTATCAAGTAAGGCATGAAAGATGTGACACTGAGTCTAAATGTCCTCAAACAGTTAACCAAATAGTGCTATCTTAAAAGATCATTTAAGGAGAGAACAAGTTTTCATTTAAATTATTCATTTTCATTATTTAACGGGAGAACAAGTTTTTATGTTCTCCCCGTGCTTGGTGGGTTTCCTCTGGGTACTCCGGTCTCATCCCACAGTCCAAAGATATACAGTTTAGGCCAACTGGCGTTTCCAAATTGCCCGTAGTGTGTGTGTGTGCCCTGCGATAGATTGGCACCCTGTCCAGGATGTACTGCCACGTGCCCGAAGCCCTGGAATAGGCTCCCGGTCCTGAATACAGAATAAAGTAGTATAGAAGATGAGTGAGTGAGTGAGAGAGTGAGTGAGTGCTGGACATTGTTGTAAATTCTGTTGTACATATTCACAATTGCAGAGAGGTCAAGTTTTTGCTTTTCTTAATCCAAGTTATGATAGTTATTATTACTACTACTACTAAGTTTAAATCATTTTACATTTTCACTGATTTACACTGATACTAGCACATTAATATTCAAAAACTACAGCTGTTCAAATAAAAATTTATCCCAGACATTGTATCATTTACACTGAAAATTTTTAGTTTATAATAAGGCTTGGTACAAGTTTGACTCTACATAATATTTTAGCTCGTAGGTTTGCATTGAAAACCCAGGGGTATGGGAAATGGTGTTCTAAGAGGACTGCAGCACCTCCTAGTGAAACACAGTTTCAATAACATTTCATTATTTAATTTCACTGGTTACCAACAATTAATACATTAATTTCACTGCAGGCAAAAATATTCTGAAGGATGGGAAACACATGGCCTATGTAATAGTAAGCATTTTGTGTTCCTTGTCAGATTACATTTTTTGGTAAGAATAAATTAATCATATTGTTTGGCTCACAGATTATCTCTGGCTTAAAATTACAAGTTATGAGTAAAAAAGTTTATTATGGACCTTTTTAGGCCAGTTTTCTAGATGGTGAGATGAGTCTAAGATTTAGATTTTCTTCTCTTGGGGGCCTTATTTAAAAAAATAATAAAAATATTTTTTTTGCTCTTGACAGAATCTGAAAAATTAAACTATTCATAAACTGAAAACTTTAAACCAAAAACAAGAAAAATGTCCAAAAGATATAGGAAAACATCTAGCACAATATTAAGGACAGAAAAAAAAAATCAGTGAAAAAAGGAAAAAAGATAATGATTTGGTTTATTGGACCCAAAATAAATATAAACTGCCAGTATTTCCATCTATAATTTTGTTTAAATTGTCTTTTACTGTTTATCAGTTTCCAACCCCAGACCCAATTTTATTAGAGTCTGTGATGTGACTCCAAGTCTCTCTACATGGCCAAAAGTGTGTGGACCACAACTATCACATCTACATGTGCTTTGTGAACATCCCATTCCAGATTCAGCTCAGTCTTTGCTGCTCTAATAAACTTCCAGGAAGGCTTTCCACTGAATTTTGGAGCATGCCTATTGAGTTCGGACTTAAAGGTTGATGTTTCATTCACTCCAAATGCATTTCAGCGATCTTGGGGTTAAAACTTTGTGCATGACAACTCCAAATTTGACTAAGCATGTCGTCAGTGAACTTATTTTGTGCTATGGGAGGCATTGGGTATTGTCATGTTGAATTAGGTTTGGGCCATTTACATTCAAGGGTCATTCATTCGGTTTCAGCACAAAACTGCATTCTAAATGCCTCCAACTTTGTGCCAAGAATATGTGGAATACACAAATGGATGTGATGGTGAGGTGATCATATACAGTAACTGATTCACAGACAGTACTTTCAACTGCAGGAACATCTGAAGCAGCAGCACTAGAAGGAAAATATAAACAGGCCACTTCAGTTAACATCTGCTGATTATGTTTTAAGTTTTAGCATTGATTGACATCTACTCTATTTTATATATCTTTAGTTTTATTTTATACACACATTACACACGTCCTGTATACATGTACACACTCACAAAATGTTAAAGGGCAGTGTGATACACACTTGAGGAGGTGCTTTCTTCAGTAAAACCAGCAGTGCCTGGAGGACGAGGTTTGAGAATCTTTTAAATTTCTATCACTTAGAAAGTAACTGATTTGTTGTGCTTTTCAATTTTTGGTTGATATGGACTGCTTTTATATTTACAGTAAGTAGGATGAAAGGGGTCATACAACAATCAGCCATAACATTACAAAGCAAATCATTATGCCCTGTATTGTCTAAGTTCCCTTTGTGCCACTGGCATATTGACTCCACAAGACCTCTGGGGTGTGCTGTGATGTCTGGCTTTGAGATGTTGGCAGCGGATCCTTTGGGTGCTGTGGGTTGCAGTGTGGGGTACATTCCATGGTTGCCTGCTGAACCCCACGTGCAGGGGACTATGATGAACTGGGTGCTCAGGTCCCTTTTTACTGTATTCATATTTATTTATACCACATTGGTTTTTCTTGTGCAATCGGGCCACACGAGCATGGGTGAGATTTGGGAGCCTATGATCCTATCACCAGTTTATAGGTGTACAATTGATAAATCAATGTTAATCTTATGGCCGATCGGTGACAAAACAATTTATATATGTATATTTAATATTAAATATGAAGTAAATTTCGGTGCTCATTTGTTTAACTTGAGTAAATAAAAACTAACTGTGATAAGACCTTTGACTTTTATTGTATTGTATGACTTGAATTAAAAATCTCTATTTTCACATTTGTCTGCTTACAAAACCTGGAAAAGTGATTGTAATTTCTTACAAATTTTATTTGTAATTCAAAATAAAACATAGCATTGTGCGTTACCCAGAGAAATGTGACTTTTCAGTCTGGAGAGAAAAAAAAAAAGTTTCAAGGCAATTATACACAGCCAGAATCTTTTGTTCTAGTCCGAATAAAGCAAGGATTATTAATCTTTCCCCTAAAGGCAAAGAGCATGAGTGCATGTATAAGCTATATGTGCATTGGTTTATGTTTTAAACAACAATCCATTTTTATACATGGCCCGATATTCTGTCCGCTGCTCTAATGAAGGATGCAATCAAATATGGCTACAAATAAAAGCTGTTGAAGAAACGTTATACAGATCATATCAGTGAACATGATGCTCTCCACACCCTTTCTAAATACTTTTTTTTTTTTTGCGCATTATAGTTTAATAATACAGTCAACTGTAGTCTTCCCTGGGTTAGCATACGTGTGTTATAGGTTAGGAGAAGTCCACCAATTTTTCTAAATCTGACACAATGGCTTTCAGAATGCCAGCACCAATGAGCAATTTCCATACATTTTCCCAAAAAAATTCAAGCACTGGCAAGGCCTGCTGTGCATTTAGCCCCCCTTAAGTAAGTCGAACAGGACAATGAAAATGTGTCGGAAATTGAGAAATTGGTGTGCACTGGGCTTAGTAATCATTGCCTCTGCTGACCACCTCCTTGCAGGTTGGCTTTAATAGAATGGTGTGTTCAAACTGAGCCGTGTAACACCCTTTAGTGTCACACAGAGGCGGGTATGGGTCGATGATGCCCAGGTCACACAGGTTCTTCAGAGCCATCAGGTATTTGGTTTCGCCCAGACGGTCCAGCCAACGACGGCAGAATGCCAAAGTGCTAAAGTTCTCATTGACAACATTTAGCAAATGCTTTGCCCTTGGAAGCCTGTGAGGGTCAAGAAAAGAAAACAATGCGGATTGTCCAATTAGCCATTATGTCATGGTTCATAATTACAGAACACACAAAACGTTTCAGGAATTTCTAAAACCCTATCCATGCATACAGGTGTGTTTGGAAAAAGTATTTTTCACTGCACTGTTTTTAAAGAAATGTCCACACAAACAAGCACTTTAACAGTGCAGACACAACCATGCAAACCAGTCATGTCACAACAGACAAAATTATTTCAATTTATTTGTTGAAATGAATATGTCTGCACTGTTATGTACAAGCAGTTGTTTATTTTACTTTGGTTTTACCTCCAAGTTATTAAAATCAAAAACAAAATGTTAAGAACTATGTACTGTATATACTGCTAGAAAACTAAAAATGTGAAGGAGGAAAAAACATGATTAAAAGCTGATTTATCACTACGAACTGCTTTATTCTTTTTGAGATGCAAGGGTGGAAAATTGTTCTAACTAAAAATGGACAATAAACATTTTTGACATGAAGTACAACTGTTACTGTTAATCTCAGTGTAAAATCATGGTTTGTACTGTGGCAGTGTGGATTCAGGGCCAGTGCATGTATCATATTCTGTCATTTCAACACACAGCTGCAGTAATAAAACAATGATAAACAGTTGCAGCATGTGCAGAACTGCAGCTGGTATGTGCAGCTACACAATTTCACGTACAGGAAAAAAATATTTCTTTTTTTTTGTTGGTCCACAAAGTAGATTCTGAAATGACGAACATTAAATGTGTGTGGACCAGAGTCAAAAAACAAACAAAAAAAAAAAAAAGCCAAAAGACACTTAATGGAGTTACTGGAGATGTTAATCATTAATATTAATTATTAAGAACTTAATTCACTATTCACTAATGAATTCATTAAGCCAAAAGGTTTGTTTTACACATTGCGGTAACCTTGACAACCCAGATGCACTTTAGATATTTTTACTATCCATGCTTCTTACATGTTTGCTAATAACGAAATAAGTCGGCCTGCTTACAATCTTCTTAATCTGGCATTATTATTTTCACCAAAAGCTCAGTCACAAAACTGATCGCTGATGTTCTAAGACACTTTTGGTAAACTGACTGTTCAACAGCATGAACTGCCGTATGTTCCCAAGCGCATCACATGCACGACTATACTGTGTGCAAAGAGCGGCAGCGCTATTCACAGATGGGTCTAAGAGTGCGAGAGAGTAAATTACTGCATGCAATTAAAGACGAATTTTTGAAATAATAATTTTAAAAAGTTTGTAATTTAAAACGGTGTAAGAGAAACACTGGATTGTGCTGTTAGAACTGTTTACATAAAACTGATGGGTAAATGTATGCTTGGATATCATTAATTAATTTAGGTTTAATCGATTATTGATTAACATGTTCAACTATGGGTTGAGAAACATGTGCAAAATATGCAGCCTCATAAGTTACCCAACAGTTTAAGCCATACAGTCTCACAGGATGACTGAAATGCATTGTGAAGCATCCAATTATAAAGTAAAATTGGATGCAAATTGAAGGGCAAGTCAAATTCCCCCCTTGTGCTAGAAACAAGTGTCCCAAATCTTTAAGGTATCAGTAAAGAATGGGCTATTGAAGAAAATATATATATCACAGATAGTCCAACAGCCTATTGCCACCCATGAACAGATTTCCAGGTTGAAACACGATGCCTCAAATCAGTAACAGGTCATGGCAGTGGTACGTCTCAAGCAGAAAAGACGGCATTAGGGTTTACAAAGGGGGAAGAGGGATATACTACTGTAATACAAGTATATCCAAGAAAGTGAAAAACCTGCACTAAGAAACATGGATAACTCTCTCTCACACCTGACTCCATATTTCCAAATGCTCACTGCCACCTCCCACATTAGCTGAACAAGGAACATGTGAGGTTACACACACACACACACGACGGTTTGAAAGGAAAATTAATGAGTGGGAATTTCCATGACCAAAACTACATAAACGAACAGTATGTGATGCTAACTAGCTGTTACGGGATGTCTGGACACAAATTAGTCATAACATGTATTTAATATTGCTTGACAGATTTTATGCCAACTTATAAAGAAAATAAATTTATTCCCAATTATGAATTTCTTAAGACAATAATACTACGGTTGTGAATTCCAATTCTGTTGAACACGGCATTTGTTACCTTGTAGGACAGCACTGAAGTTGTGGAAAACATTACTGACAATAAAAAATAATATTTAACATAATGTTTGGGGTTTCTTCACATTCTTTACACTAGTTGTCTTGAGCATTTGTGTAATCAAGAACATCGTCATAGTAGCATTAATATTTGGGTTAAATATTTATTTTTGCGCTTAATTTCTTCACCTGGTGAGTAAGCTCTATGGAAACATTTAAAAACATTTAAAAACTTGCCTGATTGGCACATGTCCAACTTCAAAGTTCTTCATGTAATGTGAACACTCCATGTCGTCATGCACCAAGCCTTTTCCAGTGCTTCCAAAAGTCTCAATGGCATACACCTCTCCCTCCTGCAAAACAAGTGAGCAATGAGACATACAAAATGTACACAGCTGATTGTTAAAAGATTACAGCGCTTAATATTTTTCCTGGATTTTATTATGTAAACTTTAAAAAGTACTCCATTTTGTTAGTTTTCCAGCACATCCTACGTATTTCGTGTTAACTATAGATACTGAAAGAATTAAAGCTGTGTTTTAAGGACAGCTCTGTTCTAGCAAGCCTTCAGTAGCTGATAAACAAGTGTCACAGATAACATGTTTAGACACACCCTCAAAAAAGACTTAGCTTTTTGTTCCAAGTGTTTATTCTGGCACTCATCAATATTAGTATTATAGGAAACCTGGAAGAACGCAAAAAGGCCAAGGCATAGACCATTTTATTTTGTGGACTATACATTTACCAGTATTTTTTGAAGTGTTCTGCAGTGTATGAATAGTTATATATACATGTACGGAGATGTGTGCACGCGCATGTGAGAAAGTTATCCTATTTCCCCAGTGTTTTCAAACGTAAAGAGCAGCTTAATTAGTTTTATTTTTACTTTATATATTTTCTATTAAAATTTTCTATTTCTTATGGGGAAATTCGCTTAGAGGAAAAATGGGGTCAAGGATTCCCCTCATGATTTAAAGGCACAGAGAACATTTCACGAAAAGATTATTTCCATAGGCACAGTTACGGTTGTGGCCACCTGATGGCAGGGTTGAGAACGGAAACAGATTTACTCAGGTAGATTGGTATGCTTTATATTGTATTTGTGTCCAGGGCAAACCAGACTCACTTTATCCAACATACAAACAAATCCGCCTCATAAACGCACCTCGTTCA
This sequence comes from Clarias gariepinus, assembly GCF_024256425.1. Lineage (NCBI taxonomy): Eukaryota > Metazoa > Chordata > Actinopteri > Siluriformes > Clariidae > Clarias > Clarias gariepinus. The sequence goes on along the minus strand of NC_071101.1, from coordinate 22,424,204 downwards.
TGAGTAAAGAACAACCTGTGTGTTAAGTCTACTCTACTACTTATAAAACTTTACTCATAAGACTATACTTTGTTTTAAGTGGAATGTTATTTTAAGATGATTACATTGTGAGAAATAAATGGCGCGATGGTGACACTAACCTCCATTTTGGTCGCTTCTCCACCCTTGACGATAGGCACAGTCTTTCCTGCATGTATTCTGTACTGTCCAATTGAATGACCGTTGAGATTCCGGATTGGCTTTACTATGGGTTGGGGGCGACAAGGCAACAAAACATTATGTATTTAGGCCTATTGGCTTTTATTGGCAAACAATTTCAAATCACAGAAAGTGATACCTTGGTATGTTTTTCCATCTAACTCCACTTCATAAGACTCCATGACTTCCTGAATGGCTTCTCCAATGTCACACAGACGAACATCAATCCCTGCACACTGATATACAATTACATATTAATGAGATCCATTAGAAGCGAAAGTGATCAATAAAACGACAGCGATTATAAATCTCTCCCTGAGAAGGCTTACCTTAATTCCTGTATTTGTGGCATCTTTAACAGCTTCCAGCAGTTTATCATACTTTGGGTTGAAAGTGACGGTAAAGGCACAGTCAATAATTCTACCTACAAGACAAAAGTCACAGGCTAAAATTAAAGAAAGGAAAAAATATACACAGCACAAAAACAAGAAAAAAAGACAAAAACATTATGCAAGTCGCTTATACTTAGTTACACACTACATACCATTAATGTGTGTGCCAAAGTCAATCTTGCAGACATCGTCGTATTGAAGCACTGTGGTATCACCAGCATTGGGAGTGTAGTGAGCAGCACAGTTGTTGAGAGAGCATCCGGTAGGGAAAGCAAGGCCAGCATTCAGCCCATTCTCTTTAATTAGCTTCCTAGAGCAGTCCTCCAGCTTCTGACTATAGGAGGTAAGTACCACAGGTTATAATCTTGAAAATAGGGCTGATGGATTTTTTTTTTTTTTTACTAATTTTAAATAGAGTGGAACCTTAGATTGCAAGTAACTCTGACTGCTAGCAAAATTTGTAAATAAATTTTGACTTAACAAACAGACGAGGCCTCGTACTGTAGTACAAATGCGCTTTTTTCTACTGAGTGTCACGTGATCACAATTGAGCCAATGATTCTTCTTCCTCTCCCGCTGCAGAGATATGGGTAATCATCTCCCACACTCACGTTTCAGTGTATGCGTCACTCAAATCTGCGTGCGCGTGTACTGTTTACTATAACATTGTTATTAAGCGTGCACACGTGTGTAAAGCATTTTTTTTTCTGTGTGTGTGTCCAAGTGTAATGACTGTTCTTCAGTAACTTAATGGCCCTTGTAAAGAAAAAGGGCCTGTAGCAGGGCGTGAAATCAACCTGTTCAACAACAATGCAACGTCACATTTTAGTGCAATCCTTAAAAGGAGGCAAAAGCAAGCGTCGGAGAGATTCCTTGTTAAAGTTTTCCGACAGAGCGTTTCCGTTAAAGAGAGAGTGAAAGTCATCCTATACAGAAACCCCCTTCCTCCTCCCCTTCTCCCTGTGTTTTTTTTTTTTTTCATATAAATATTTTTGAGTTGTGGAATGAACCATAATTTCCATTATTTCTTATGGGGAAACTCATTTTGATGTACAAGTACGATTTCGGAATGAATTATGCTCGCAATCCAAGGTTGAACTATAGTACTAATCTGCAGAGATAACTGAAAAAGTATTAAACAGAGCAAAGACAAAACCGTGAACTTACCAGATGTCAATCATAGTCATGCCTGGTTTAATCCAACTCATGACGTAGCCCCTGACCTGTCGATGTGCCTCTGCGGCCTGTCTGAAATCATTCCAGATTTCCTCGCTGGCCTGATTTAACACACGCTTCTCTTCACTGCTCATCCTCCATCCAGCTTCACGCCTGATTGGAACACAAGAGCATGTCACTGTGAACCTCTTATAATTTCCCCATCAAACAATTTTAGACAGCTAAAACAAATTAAAATGATTTTTACCCATCTTGTACAAGCGGGTAGTCACATTCTTGGCCTTTAGGGAAAACTCCACTTGGGTAAAGTTCACAGATTGGAATAGATGGAGGGTCGGTTTGAACCCTGCCTAAAAAAGACAAGTTAAAGTGCTGGGCATTTAAATGATTAAATCTGAGCATGTTGTAGAGAAACGTATATAATAAATAACTTACCACCCTTCTTCTTCTTTTTCTTCTTCTTCTTTCCACTTTCGTCACCATCTTTAAAAAGAATTTCAAAAATTAGAATTTTTTTTTTTTTTTTTTTTTTTTTTTAAACAACTCACCAAAATGTTGCTTCAAGAGGAAACAATCAATATGGATCAATATGAAACGTTGGCCAGAAACAAGTCAAAACAAAATTATGTGAGCATAACATAATACAAAAAGAACAGACCATCATTGGCATCCTCTTCCTTTTCCTGGTCATCCCCTGGCTGCGGCTTCAACTCCTTGATCACTTTGATCTCAGCATTTCCTTCACCATTTGCAACACCTGTTAATTACAATCACACACAAGTATATAAAGTATTTGCAGAGTGCACTGCTTTATAAAAACAGTTTTACTTTGCTAACAAAGTAATGTAAGCAATATCTTCTGAAAGCCTTGCTTTTTTGCGCTTATATTAAATTGAACTGTAATTGTGATAAAAATATCAATGTAACTAACAGCCTTCAAATAAAAAATAAATAAAATAAATAAAATTTGAATTTAAAATAAATACAGCAACAACAAATTAGCTCCAATATTTTTTTATAAAAGCATATTTAACGCATTACAGAAATTTCCTTTACCATAACTCAGTGACCAAGTAATTTAAATAAAAAGTGAAAAATGAGTAAAAAATGTGCTAAAATGTGCAGTATAATTATTTTAACACTGACTGAAGGTTACCACTGAATTTGCTCAATTAAAAAAATTAATAAAGTTACATACACAGCATAGTAATGCACCGTTTTGTTTTTTATTTAAAAAAAAAAAAAAAAAAAAAAGCATGCTGTTCCACACCTAACAAATGTTAAGTATTCAGTGTGTACATTTTATTGATTTAACATCCTGGATCATTATGCCAAACCTAAGCTAGTCTACAGGTGTATTTCATTACGTCGCTGCCTGATTTTGACCGATGTTTTACAAAAGCATGACGTACAGTACTGTGCAAAAGTCTTAAGCCCCCTCATTTCTTTATATTTTGCTTCCAAAGAGCCAGACTTTCTTGTATTTTTTCAATGTAGTCTTGAAGAATGGTTCTCTAGTTTTTGGCTTTCATTTTCGGGCCAGTCCTTGTACCTAACAAGTTCCAAAGGAATGTTGTTTGTTAAGCCACACAGTAACCTATGAATCATTTAAGCATAGAAACATTTAACATCTAAAATCAAGAACCAGTGAGAAAACAGGTGCAGATGAGAGATTATTAGGCCGATGATTAGTATACTGGTGCCTACAATGAGGTTGTTACATAAACAACAATTTTCTCCCACTGAATCTACAGGCACTTTGCAGTTTGTCACAGCGAAACATTTGCTTTCATTTATTTTAAATTACATTACTATATACAAAATTTAATTTCTTATAAGAAGAAATCAGGAGTGGCCCAATACTTTTGCACAGTACTGAACCTTGCCTTGAAACCTGCTTCCAGAACACCTAACCAAGATCAATGTGAGCTGGATGAGTAGACGAAATTATTTTGGCAAAACTAAGCACAGTGGCCTCGCCTCTCCAAGGTCTAGGGTTCGATTCCTGCCTCAGATTTATGTGCGAGGTGTTTGCATGTTCTCCCCGTACTTGGTGGATTTCCCTGTGCACCCTAGTTTCATCTTACAATCCAAAGACATGCAGACTAAGCAAAATTACCTGTAATGTATGAGTGAATGCGAGTGTAAGCCTGTGTGCCCTGCGACAGACTGTCACCCCGACCAGAGTATACCCCGCCTCATTCCTGAGGACCCCAGGCCTCCCACAACCCTGTTCAGAATAAACAGTTTAGAGAATAGGTTTGTAAGTAACCCATATGTTTGAAAATCAACTAAAAATAAATAATGTATTGTTGCTGACAATGTTATGAATATTTTTTTTAAGTTAACCTAGTGAGACTTCTGTGGCAGATGCCCTGGTATAGAGTTTGTGCTTTTTTATTATTTAAGCTGACTGAACAAGACCATCACTAGATAAGGGGGATGAAGACATTATGTAAGAAAGTTATAAGATCTCACTTTATTCTCTCTGGTCTGATTGGAAAACTGACAACAGGACATGTCTTAAACAAGTCCAAAAGCGGTAACCTGAACTGCAGAACACTTGAAACTTATGTCTTATTTATAGCCACGAATTATTCACTAATGCTTAAGTATTAAAAGGTAGCTGTTAAACCAGACCTTTATAAAACTTATCTTTCACAAACTTTAAATGAGCAGCCGTTATCTTAAACACCAGATGTGACTTAGTTTGGAGCAGGAAATAAAAACAATAATAAAGAATAACTAGATGAAGACAGCGTGATACAGCAGCGCTGAGTGTGTGTCACTTAGGTGTAGTTTTGTGTTGTGTCGCGTGTTTAACATGTAAGTTTTGTGTTTTGGACGCATGAGGGACCTCGCTGTCCCCGGGAGTGAGTGCGGCCTCTATCAGGTTTACCGGCTACATTAACTAGCATTAGCTGCTTAAGCTAACACATTTCCCTTTTTTTGATGACAACTCTGCCTGAAGAAACGACATAAACGACGCTCGATGCCAGACGTACTGTAAAGTTAGATAAACGTATAGGTGTAGTGAATCAGCTCGGGACTGAGAGATCTGCTGGAGAACTGTGTGTGTGTGTGTGTTAGCAGCAGCGAAGATGGAAATAGCACGCGCAGCCTGGACGGCACGAGCGTGAACACGGCGTGTTATTGTCACTACAGTTTCTTTACCCAAGACCGCCGCTTTGCTCTTCTTTTTCTTCTTCTTTTTCTTCTTGGACGCGTCCTCGCCGTAACCGTTTTCGTCAATCGGCTCGTGTGCGTCTCCGTTTTGAAGGATCACCACCTGAGTGCTCTGCTCCTGATCCGCCATGTTTGCACAGAGGGAGAGCCCGAGCGCAGACACAATGGTTGCCAAATCTCGCGAGATAAATAAGCAACACCAGCTTCATAAACAAGCCCAATGTTACTACCTGTATAATTATGTTATGGCCAGAAAGTGAACAGTAGCGCGTTAACAGTGTACATTTACGTGGCTGCCTGACTTTGACCGATGTTTTACATAAACATGACATAAGGTACTGTGCAAAAGTCTCAAAAGTCCCCTCATTGCTTCATTTTTTGCTCCCAAAGAGCCAGACTTTCTTGAAATTTTTTTATGTAGTCTTGAATAGTTCTCTCGTTTTTGGCTCTCGTGTTAAGTACAGTCCCTGTACCTAACCAGTTTAAACGAAATGTTTAAAAAACATAACTGGACAGGACAGACAGCACAGACGCAATGTATAAAAAAATGACTCTTTCTGTTAAGAAGACTAAGGACTTTTGGAGTGCAGGAAGCACTACTGAAAATCTTTGAGTCTCTGGTGGCCTCAGCCATCTTCCCAAGGAGTGGTCTGCTGGTGCTTCAGTGTCTCTACTGCAGACAGGAAGAGACTGGACAAGTTGATAAAGAAGGCCAGCTCACTTCTGGGGATTTACCTAGCAACGGTACAGGAGGTGGAAAAAGGGTAGCTAAGCTATTGTCATTGCTGGAAAAAGACATTCATCCACTCTATGAAACAGACTAATCTCTGAGCAGCTCTTCAGTGACACAATGTTACATTCTAAGTGTCTGAAGGAGCGATAACGAAGGTCTATTCTCCCTACTGCTATTAGACTGTACAATCAGAGCTGCTCCCAGTGAACCAGTCTCCATATTTCACACTTACTGTTATATGTTACAATTCCTTAATTTTACAGTAGTTACAATATCTTAAATGTAATAATACTATTTTACAATACAGGTACGATATGTTAAATTTGTGTGCAATATCAAGTATGCAATAACATGTTAAACTGTGCACCATTATCCTTGAGCATTTGTTGAACCTAGTGCCATTTGTTTGAAAGTGCATCTAGAGTATTGTTTTTCTTTTGTAATAATAATAATAAACTGTACTGTCCCTATTACCTATTTGCACATTTTTTCTCCACTGTGGGACGAAAAAAGGTATATCTTATCTTAAGGCAAGAACCAGTGCGATGCTGAGTGGATGGAACAGACATGGGAGGAAATGATGTTGTTGAGGTTGTTAAATAAACAACCATTTTTTCCACTGGATATACAGGCACTTTGCAGTTTGTCGCAGTGAAATGTTTGCTCTTTTTTTTATTACATTATTATCTACATAATTACATTTTATTTCATATAAAGAACTCACGAGTGGCCAAAGACTCTTGCAGAGCGACCTGGATGCATACACAAAAGTATTTTGGCAAAACTAAGCACAGTGGCCTCGCATCTCCAAGGTTTAGGGTTCGATTCCTGCCTCAGATTTATGTGCGAGGTGTTTGCATGTTCTCACCGTACTCAGTGGGTTTCTCTGTGTACCCCGGTTTCATCTCACAATTTAAAGACATGCAGACTAAGCTAAATAGCATTTTAAAATTACCTGTAATGTATGAGTAAGTGCGAGTGTAAGCCTGTGTGCCCTGCGACGGACTGTCACCCCGATCAAAGTATACCCCGCCTCATTCCTGAAGACCCCAGGCCTCCCACATCCCAGTTTAGAACAAACAGTTTAGAGAATATGTCTGTCCGTAACCCATATGTTTGAAAATCAACTAAAAATAATGTACTGTAGCTGAAAATGTTATGAACATTTTAGAGATTCAACTTTACTAAAGATAACCTAGTGAGACTTCTGTGGCAGATCCTCTATTAAAGTTTTTGCTTTTTTTTATGATTTAAGCTGCCTGAACAAGACCATCACTAGTTAGGGGGGTGAAGACAATGTAAGAAAGAAGTAAGCTCTCACTTTATTCTCTCTGGTCTGATTAGAAAACTAACAGGACATGTCTTAAACAAGTCCAAAAGCGGTAACCCGAACTGCAGAACACTTGAAACTTATGTCTTATTTAAAGCCACGAATTAATCACTAATGCTTAAGTATTAAAAGGTAGCTGTTAAACCAGACCTTTATAAAAACAGGAAGTTTAGCTAACGCATCTTTCACAAACTTTAAATGAGCAGCCGTGATCTTAATCACCAGATGTGACTTAGTTTGGAGCAGGAAATAAAAACAATAATAAAGAATAACTAGATGAAGACAGCGTGTTACAGCAGCGCTGAGTGTGTGTCACTAATGGAAGGCGCAGGTTTGTGCTGTGTCCCATGTTTGATTAACATGTTAGTTTAGTGTTTTGGACGCATTGGTACGCTTATTATAAGTCGCTGTGGATAAGAGCGTCTGCCAAGTGTGTAAATGGAAATGAGGGACCTCGCTGTCCCCGGGTGTGAGTGCGGCCTGTATCAGGTTTACCGGCTACATTAGCTTAACTAGCATTAGCTGATTAAGCTAACATATCTCACCACATACAACTATTTCATACAACTCTGCCTGAAGAAACGACATAGACGACGCTCGATGCCAGACGTACTGTAAAGTTAAATAAACGTATAGTTAAGTTCTGCTGGAGAAGTGCGTGTGTGTGTGTGTGTGACGGCACGAGCGTGAACACGGCGTGTTATTGTCACTACGGTTTCTTTACCCAAGACCGCCGCTTTGCTCTTCTTTTTCTTCTTCTTTTTCTTCTTGGACGCGTCCTCGCCGTAACCGTTTTCATCTATCGGCTCGTGTGCGTCTCCGTTTTGAAGGATCACCACCTGAGTGCTCTGCTCCTGATCCGCCATGTTTGCACAGAGGGAGAGCCCCAGCGCAGACACAATGGTTGCCAAATCTCGCGAGATAAATAAGCAACACCAGCTTCATAAACAAGCCCAATGTTACTACCTGTATAATTATGTTATGGCCATAATATATTCAGCTCACAGTGTTACTGTCAACTTAATATATATTTTCCAGAAAAGATGACTTTTATGTATTAAAATAACAACTGATTGTTGCTGTTGTTACTTAATTACCTAATACCACATGCGTTATTTCATAGTTTTGAAATCTCCAGTATTATTCTAGATTGTAGAAAAAACACTGAGTTTAGTGTGTTTTATTTATTTGTTTGTTTATTCTTTTTTTTTTTTTTTTAACAAAAATAAAATATTCAAATATTCAAATATTTTGAAAGGCAGGCACTTATACTACAATCCATCAGAATGCGAGATGGAAATGGACAGGGCAGGAGAAGGTAACAGGATCATGTAAGCGAAATACAAGCTTTAGCCAGCTGAAAAGCTGATGGAAAAATACATGATTGTCTTTGTGAAGAGAGTGAGCTTAACATGGTCAATGACATGATTTTTCCTCTGTGGGGGCGGGGCTGCAGACCCCTAACAGCTCTGGAGAACAGGATCTCTGTGGGCTTTGTGCAGGGCTTTGTGCAGGTCCGCAGTCGAGCTTCAGTGGCTTAGGATTATAATGGTCATGATATACAGAAAGGGCCCAAAATATGTATACACACTTCAGCATGAAAAAAAAAACAAGACTCTCGTCTGACAGGCACATGATACTGTAGCATCAACAATAGTGTGACTACTGAAATCTTTAATACAAATGTTACTACACTGACATAATTCAACTTGAGTTTTAAAAAAAGGAATTGATGTTGAAGATGTTGAAAAAGGGAATAGATGTTGAATGGTGAAGCAATATTGTGTATATACACTATATTGCTAGATGTATCCACTTGCCTGCCTTCATATGCATTCGAATTCAAGTAACATCAAATGATTAATCCATAGGGCTTAATATGATGTTGGCCCACTGTCCCAGCCTTTGCAGCTACACAGCTTCAATTCTTCTTTCCACAAGGTTTAGGAGTGAGGTTATGGGGATTTTTGACCATTTCTTTAGGAGCGCATTTGTGAGGTCAGACATTGATGTTGGACACGAAGGCCTGGCTCTCGCTCTTCCAGGAAGGCCCAGCCACCACCGATCCTTACCACCTTCTACGGAGGGACTATCAAGAGCATCCTGTGCAGCTGCATCACTGTCTGGTTTGGGAATTGTGCCATCTCAGACCACAAGACCCTATAGCGGATAGTAAGGACAAAGAAGATCATCAGGGTCTTCCCTCTACTGAAGACATCTACACCACACACTGCATCCGCAAAGCCGGCAGCATTGTGGCTGATGGACGCACACATCACACACACTCACTCTTCACCCTCCTACCATCTGGAAAGAGGTACCAATGCATTTGAGTACACACATCCAGACTGTGCAACAACTTCTTTTCACATGCCATCCATCTCCTCAATCAAAAGGGACTAAACTAATAAACACACACACAATCACTCAGATTGACTCATCTACCTCAAAACATTGACACTGGACTGATAAATTAACACACACACCAACACACTGATCAACACTAGCAAACTAGCATACACACTGTACTGTAAATGCTCTTTTGCACAATATTCATTATTTGTTAATTTGCACAAACTATTTTTATCTTTCCTGCGACGTAAAAGTGCATTTGTTATGATGCCTGAATAAACTGATTCAACAAACTGACCTTGAAGATACTGTAATATAGAAATCCTTAGCTGTGGCTCTGCTTCTAGGTTTATTTGTGAACAAGAGGGGAAAGCACAGTGTTCTGATTACCTTATCCTTTGAGCACAAAGAAAACATGAAGAATTTCACCAGCTGATCCAGGAGGTCCGAAAGAGTGAAGCTAATCGGTTGTGGCGTTCTGCCAATCCATGCTTCCTGTCATTTTTTCCTACTTAGTTCTGCACATGTGAACACCAACAACCCTGGGAACAGTTTCATTAATTTTGTAAATTATAACCTGGGAGCATTATTTGATTGTGATATTTATTCGAATATGCTACCCCTACATTTTCCAAAAAATATCCACTTAATGTTATAGTATTTACCCCTCATTTACCTCTTTAGTAGTTATGATTGTTTTGTTAAGGTAGTGCAAATCTTATCGATTCATTGCAGGGTATCATTTTTTGACAAGGCAGAATAATTTGGCAGAACAGCAGCATTCTGAAAAGTTTGGATTTTTTATGTCCATTTAAAATAGCACAGTTGAGTACGCAAAAGATGCGAAATGTGAACAACCCCAAGGACAGTTATAAATACACAGAAGCCTAGTCTGAGAAATGGCACAATTTGCATTCAATCAGCTGGCTAAATCTTAGCAAAAAATAACAAAAAAAAACAACAAAAAAAAAAAAACAGTGTAGCCACTAGGAGGAGACACAGAGCTTTTCTTTGCAAAATTTGGAGTGTGACATCCTCGCCGCACAGGAGGCGTGATGTCTCTCTTTTCCGTGCCCATGGGGAAAAAAGTGACACTCTGTTAGCCGTTAACTAATTATGACTCATTTTGTCTGGGTTTATGTTAGCCAACTCTCTGAACTTTGTGTAGTTAAACACCATACGCTCGCCAGGTGTTAGCGTTGCCATGACAATGTTGTCAAACAGGCCGACAATTAAGCCTTAATCTCGGGCCGGGATCGTGGTAACAATTTCCAAATAGACTACAAAACAAACAGTTTATATCACTCACTTACCTTCTATACCACTTTATCCTGTATCATGTATCCTTTATTCTTCTAATTTTCTCCCTGATTTAGTCGAATTCAATCGCTACTCCTCCATCCTCTGAACCACATGACGCCCCCTAGCTGCCTCTTTTTGAATGCGTTCGATGTAACACACTTACGCTAAGTTTACACTGTCAGATAAGTGCAAAAATTCCGATTTTTTGCTTATATGTGACACATATCCGATATGTTCTATGTCCGTGTAAACAGGAAAAAAACGCATGCATTCCGATATTTCGAGATCGGTTTCAGGCCTCCTTTATATGTGGAAATAAATCAGATATAAATCAAATATGTGCTAATGTGTAAACGGACAGATCGGATTTCCTGAGGCATTGCGTTCTGTACGCCATTAAAACTGCGACTTCTTTGCCGTTTAATGACGTAATGTTATTCTTAGGTGGAAGCGTGTGTGGAATTATAACATCGCAGGCGACATGGAAAAGGAAAAGCCTCCCTTTAAGTATGCGCGATGTTTCAGATGGCATGGCAAGTGTAAACACGTGTATCAGATATGAGTCATAGTTGAAAAAACGTGTAAACAGACGGTCAAAAAAATCAGATCTAGGCAACAAATCAGAATTGGGCATCGAGACCTGCAGTGTAAACGTAGCCTTAGAGTGCTATCCACTCCTTCCGCTTGCATGAGCCGCGATTTATGTAAATGCATAGGGTTCCCCTCCCCTCTGAGAGAACTCAGCCAATCAGCTCTCTTCAGGCCTCTGGCTATGGAAAGCTACTTTACCTATTCCTTACCTTACCTACCTTTTCACTGCGCCACTCCAGGGCCCAAACCAATTATTGATGAAAATAACACATTTTTATTTCAAAGCAGGAACCATACACTTTATTACATTGTATTATTGCATTCCTTATTTGAGATGTGGGCAGATCTGGATGTTTTCCACATGGCCACATGTGTCTCACTTGAGATTCAATTGTTTGTCACATGTACGTTACAGCACAGTGAAATAAGTTTTTTCATAGTTAGGTGACCTGACCCTGCGACAAACTCAAACATGTATTCACATACAAGAATCATTACAGATTTATGCCATGTTCTAAAGTTTCATGTTCTAAGTTGCCCTCAAATCGAACTGCTCCTGGCTACAACAGATAGTAGCTTATACGAAGGTACAATTATGCATTATAACCCGGTTTCATTAAGGGTTAATTTTCATGGACTGGAGGTGTTACAGCGGGTAAGGAAGTAAATGAAAGAATGTAAATATCTCACTAGAAGGAATTCCAAACACATAAATGACAAAAACACACAAATGACAAACTCTATTGCTACATAATATTTTTTTTAATCAATATTATATATACACTATAGGGCCAAATAGCTATTTGTTAGCTTCCTTATGTCTTTTTATGCTGTATCCGTTTTATGCAGAGTTTCTCTTCCCAAAAAAACACAAACATGTTCCAGCATGAAAATGTTAAAGCTATGACTATAATCAGATCTATTTCAAACAGATACAATATAGAAGCAAAACTGTGTATTGCAGTCATATAGAACAAATGGACAACATAAAGCCTGTACATGTGGACCAGAATAGACAGACCAGACTGGGTTTATGTCAGTTTCATTAAAAGACACAAAAACACAATGTTGATGACTTCAAATGCACCCTGTCTCAAAGTTGTATGGGCTACATAGCCTCATTTGTTTTATAATGGCTGCTCGGAATGAGCAAAACAACTTTTTAGGAGTAGATCAAGACACAATTATCTTATTATTAATAATAATATTAATAATAATAATAATAATGACAATACAGGAATTATTTTATATTTTTTATTAACAGGATTATTAAATGATACTAATAGGTTCAGCACCAGTCAAAAGTTTGGATACACAATCTTATTCAGTTTTTTTGTTTTGTGATTCTACATTCTACATTTTAAAACAATATTGGATTTTTTCAACTATGAAATACACATATGGTCTTAGGTAATTAAGGAACAACAGAACATAATTTTAAAATTAAAGTAAAAACTGTAAAGTATAGAAATATAAAAGTATAGAAGTTAAAATAATATAGTCTGTGGGTATGACAGCAGCCGTATGATTGAAACATACGGTATAAAATTATATGTTTGTCCGCAGCAATGTGATTGCCCATGTCCTAAAGTGTAAGTTAGTCCTCTTTTTACGTGCAAATGAACAGTGTGCAAACAAGAAATGTATAACTTGCAAGAAATGCATTACAACATCCAAAATATGCACTAATCTCAGCTGAACTGTTGATTTTGAGATGTATCTACTACTCATGATATGTAAAGCCTTCATAATGGCTCTAATCTCATGAGCTGTTAATTGGTGATTATTGATGGTGATTTTGGTCTTGCTTTCCTTGGATAGTTTTCATGAGCGACAGTTCCATCATGGTGCTTGATGGGTGTTCCAACTTTATGCAATATTGTTCTTGCAAGAACTATTCAAGAAAGGCTGACCTCTATGTCTTAAAATAACAACTGACTGTTGTTGTTGTTGTTGTTACACAATAACTTAATTCCATGTGTTATGTCATAGTTTTAAAATCCCCAGTATTGCTGTAGAATGTAGAAAATAAATCACTAACAAAAATGATCTGAATAATAAATAAACCTGGTAACTCATCGCCCGGTCAAGACCTTGTGGTCTCCCTGGACAACCATCAGATCACTTCTTTAGCCACTGCCCGCAATCCTGGATAACTGTCTACAATCATCTGTCATTTTTCCAACACATCACTAACACTAACTCTTTTCGATTTCTTTTTTGCAACATCAGAAGAAGATGCCCATTCCTTTCTTCACAGGCTATTCAAGTGCTTGTTCAGTCCCTTGTTATTTCAAGACTATATTACTGCAACTTGCTCCTGGCAGGTCTGCCTCTGTGCACCATTCGCCCTCTGCAGCTGATCCAGAATGCAGCTGCACGTCTTGTGTTTAACCTTCCCAAGTTCTCCCACACCACCCCACTTCTCCGCTCCCTGCACTGGCATAGTGTAGATGCCCGCATTAAATTCAAAACCCTGATGCTTGCCAACAAAGCTAAAAATGGCCCAGCACCCACTTACCTCTCAGCTCTAATCACATCACACACTGCACCACGTTCCCTTTGATCCTGCAGCATTGCTTGCCTGGTGCCACCATCTCTCAGGGATCGAGGAAGACATTCATCCAGACTCTTTTCTGTTCTGGCACCCAAGTGGTTGAATGAACACCCTCTAAATGTTCGTACAGCGGAGTCTTTGACAATCTATAACTCGACTCAAGACGTATCTGTTTCTTCAATACTCGGACTAATCCCCCAAAGAAATAAAAAATTAAAATAAAAAAACCTTCCCACCTGTGTTTGACTGATGGCACTTAGGTAGTAACCTAGTAACTCAGTGTAAGTATCTATCCACTGATGGAAACTTCAAGGCACTTTTGTAAGTTGCTCTGGAAAAAGCATCTAAATGTAAATGTAAATGTAAACAAGCTTTACTGTAACATGCTTTATAGATAATCGGCCTTTATCGGCATGTGCATAATATTAGAGACTCTGAGAAATGAAAAAAAAAATAGTATGCTTTTAAGGAAGCTGGAATAATCGTAGTTATTTTAATTAATAAAATAATTATTTTAATTAAAAAATACCTTGTTGTTTTATTGAAATACAAAATGAAATTATTAAAATTATAAAAATACAGTATTTCAATAACATGCCAATTTGTACCTTGTAAAATATTTTTTTCTGAAATATATTTTAATGCTTCCACCTTGTAAAAAAAAAAAAAGAAAGAATAAATATGATAATCGGTGAACTTCGCTTTTCTATGGAAATACGTTGCCATGGAAACGCACACGTAGGCAGGAAGAGGAAGTGGAGTTCGCTTTAGTGGTAAAGTTTGTAAGCTAAAAAAACAAAAACATAACAGAGCTGCTCTCGACCTGCAAATACGGCCTTTCCGTTATGGGCACCACAGCTACTAAACTACCGAAGGATCAGCTGTCGGAGTATCAGGTAAATATTAGAGTTAGTTTGATTAATGCTATCGTTAAAAGCTTGCTAACATAACTGTTAGCATTGTAAGCTGTGTCATTAGTAACGCTATGTGTTACAAAGTGAGTGCTGGTGAAGTGTGAAGTTACGTATGATGTATGTCTTCAGTATAGTATTTAAAAAAGTTTCTATTTGTTTTATTTAAAAAAAAGTTTTTTTTTCTTCATTTTTGTTTTCGTATAAACTCCCAGCTCATGTGGCCTAAAGTGACAAAGCTTCACTCAGCGTTTAATTCTGTTGCTTTGTGTGTCTAGGAGCTCACCTTCCTCACTAAACAGGAGATTCTGCTGTAAGTAAAACAGACGTTAAATCCTCCTAATAAATCCAAATTCTGTCTCATACTGAGTTACAGCGTTCATTCAAAAATGTTTTAATAACTAAGTCAATTTAATAACTGACAAGACCTTTGCTTTATGGTGATGTTACGCAACACATCAGACTGTCCTCATTTCCTCCAAGTCATACAATACAATAAAATATCGACAGCAGAATAAAGTTTGTGTTCTTCCTGTTTGTCCAGGGCACATAAGAGATTCTCTGAACTCCTGGACAGAAATGATCGGCAACAGCTCAGTTCCCGGGTACCCTTGAGCAAAATTTGTACGTTGCCAGAGCTCAAGGTAAGTAATAAAACCATGAATTGTATTTTAGGTGACAATACACCAAATATCATTGAAGTAATCAGTTGATAAGCGAAGCGTGTGTACTCAACAACAGTACACACACCTGCAGTTGAGTTGAGTCAGGTGTATTAATGCAGGCACAACTATAAAATATGCAGTGGCCTGGACCGACCATTTAAATTAACACTACCCACACAAGTATAGTGTATAGTGGCCTGCACATTGAAAAAAATGACTGCATGTCAGTGATATAAAGTAGCCTTTAGGAATAATTTGTACGCAAATGTGATTTTAAACTATCCCTCTGTTTTCTGTTATTTAAACACAGTACCAATCTAAAGTTTGGACACACCTTGTAATTAAGTGTTTTTTTGTGTAGAATGTCCTAGAATGTTACTAAAGATTTTAAAAACTATAAAATAACACGTACCGCATTCTTTTAATAATTAAATAAGTTCTGGAACAGTTCTTGCTAAAACAGTATTGTCAACAGTATTTTTTCAACAAAAAAACATCAAACACCACAATGAAACTGGCTCTCATGAAGACCATGCCAGGAGGCACAAGACCAAGACCTCTGCTGCAGAGGAGAAGTTAAAGTTCAGTTCAAAATGAACAGCACCTCAGATTAGAGTCGTTATAAAGGCTTTACAGAGCATAAGTAGCAGATACATCTCAGTATCCACTGTTCAAAGAAGATTATTGCATATTTTGGATGCCTTCAGCATTGTTTGACAATATAAAAATAAACAAGTATCAGGAAAGACCACTAAATTATATGGTAAACTTTTGACTGGTAGTGTAAACCCAGCATCTGTGGATAATTCTGTGTAATTCTTTGTCTACATTCTAGTCTAACCCTTTTCGAAAAAGGATCTGCCATGTCTTCTCCACTTCAGAGACAAAGGATGGGAGTTTAAGCTTTGAAGACTTCTTGGACCTCTTAAGTGCATTCAGTGATTCAGCAACACTTGAGATCAAATCACACTATGCTTTCAGAATCTTCGGTAAGGCTTGAGTTATGATCGAAAAAAAAAATCCTTTCTAAATACATTTTTAAATATGTAATCCTTCTCATTGGACAGTTAGATAAGCTAAACAGGTAGATTGCTTAACAATAAAGGCCAAAAGGTATAAGATATAATGGGAGGGTAGTGACTGTAGCTTGGCTGGTGCCAGACTGAAACTACTGTGTAAACTGTAGAAAGTATTGTGTGTGAAAAGTCCAGCTCATTACCAGTTCCTGAAATAAACAAACCAGCCCAATTTGAGTACAGAGTCATTAAGGTCACATTTGTCCCACATTCTAATGTTTGATTTGACTAAAATATGAAGCTCATACAAGTTTATCCACCATATAATTGGCACTGCTGCCACATGATTGTATAATGTACAAGTTTTTCTAATATAATGACCAGCGGGTATATAATGATTTGTACACTTTAATGTTCTCTTCTTTTGATGGTTTACTGTGCGTTTCACTAAATTTAGAGGCCAACTATATAAACTGAATAAAAGATGTAATTTCTGTGAAAGAAGTATTTAGAATTGATTTAATATAACTGAATCATCCAGATTTTGACGACGATGGCACACTTGATTATGGCGATCTCGAGAAGTTGGTTAACTGTCTGACTGGGGAGTCTGCAGACACAAGACTCACTCCTGAGGAAATGAGTCAGCTCATAACCAACGTAAATAGACTAGACACACACCTACACACTCACATGTACATTTCAAGGTTTATTATTATTATTACACTTTTGTTAACCCTTTATTCCTTTGCTTGAAAAATGCTGTCTGCTCTGATAATGAGCATACTTTTTTAATTTACAGATTCTCGAGGAATCAGACATTGATAAAGATGGGACTGTAAACCTTTCTGAATTTCAGCACGTCATCTCCAGGTCCCCAGATTTTGTTAGGTAAGAAATCTAGTTTTACAGTCTTGTCTCTTGGTATCTCCATGTCTGTTGTAACATTTAGTAACTCAACATTATATGTTTCAGCTCTTTCAAGATTGTGCTGTGAAGATCACGGTGACCCAAAGATGTTTTTTTTGTTTGTTTGTTTTTGCCTCTGCCTCATTTTTAACACGCATGCACTTTGCTCTTCACACAACAGTTCTAATGTAACAATGTGTTAATTGTGGTTGTTTTTTCCCTGTATTTCAATTTCCTTTGTGACAGCAAAGGTTTTTTTTTCTCACGTTTGTTTGGAGATCTATTTGTATATTTGATAAATGCTTGTACACCCACTTTATTCCTATGTTGAGTTGTTCTTAATCAGAAGAGAGAATACAGTATTACTGTATTGAATACTGTATACTGTGTGGGTCAGGGTGCGACAGGGTCTCTTGGAACTGCTGCCACAAATGTGTTCCATAATCCACAGCTTACATGTCTTACACTCATTCCAGCACTTGTGAAAAACTCCACAATTTTTGGTTCATCTGAGCTGCATCTTGAACCATGACCCAATTGCCCATAGAGACCTGATTAAGAAAGAAAACAGGAGCTTATCAGATTAGCACCCTATTCACTATTGCACAAACTAGAAGGTAAAATGTCTTACCCCATCCCCAGGTGTAGAGATCACCAGTGCCTAAAAAATGAATACTCTTAATTAATTGAAACATAAGATTCAATGAAATATAAAAAAAACCCAGGAAAGATATCACTGAGTCTTACTGGTTATAGCTGCTGTATGACGGGATCCACAGCTGACCATGCTGATTTCAGATGCTTCTGATACATCCACCAGAGCGGGGAATGCTTGAATCGAGATGAACACATCGGTGGTGCCCTCGTCCTTCTTTATGTTCTCTTTAACTTTGTCTGTCTCACCAATCCTTTCCTCCTCTCTCTGACTCTCCTCTCTGAGGCCTTTTGATGGCAGGCCAATCTGCCCGCTCTCGTTCCAGCCCCATACATACAGGTCTCCCCCAGCTGTGCGCATTAAATCACATTTGGTTAAATGCCAAACTCCACCACACAATGCTTAGGTTTGTCACATAACTAAAATAATAAAAACCAAGTATAAAGGGTTTCAAGTGTGCTTCAAGGACTGATTAATTTTTTTTGTTTATTAATAATTAATTAACTGTTCAAAAATTTTGTGAGCGAAGAAATGCTAAACCCTTGCCAAGTAAACAAAGGAATCAGCTATCACCTGAACACAGAGATGCCAGAGTAAATGAGATTATTATAACTCATTAGATTAGGTATTATAATGTCATAAGTATAAGTAATTATGTAACTAAAACCAAATCATTAAAGATTTAGATACTGCGCTTCTATGTCGGTTTAAATGCACACAATACTGAGAACAATATTAAATGCACCCTGTAATTACATTTAATGAAATTAAATACAATTAATAATTATTATTATTATTATTAATTTTAAAAGTGTGATCAGAGCGAATCAAATAATTATGCACCCAGCAATGTTGGGGGTAATTAAGTAATTTAAATTAATAAGTTACCAAATTTCCTTTGTCCAAAGCACTTTAACAGGAATGATAATTATTTATTATTCATATTGCTACCTGTTTACATTAAAATAAATGGTGGTTCCACATACTGTTCTCCGACGATATGTGTTAGAATGCAAGAATTATTAACAATAAAATAAAATAAACTCTAATTGTGCTTATTTTGACACATATTCCAATTTAAACTGTGATGTCTACCTATTAAATGTACCTATTATAATATTATTAATAATAAACTATTATTTAATAACTATTTTTATTAGTTTTAATTAGTATTAAATGATATAATTAAAAGGATGTTTAAAAGTATTTTAAAAAAACACACTTAAATTATTGACAAACTCTACATGAATTTCTGACTATGCATATATTACCTATAATAAATTGTAGCCTTTTGAGATTAAATAATTACACAGGTCCATAACGAGGTTTTTGATTTTATGCAACTAGTATGTGTTAAATACACTCACCTAAAAGATTATTAGGAACACCTGTTCAATTTCTCACTAATGCATTTATCTAATCAAGCAATCACATGGCAGTTGCTTCAAGGCATTTAGGGGTGTGGTCCTGGTCAAGACAATCTCCTGAACTCTAAACTGAATGTCAGAATGGGAAAGAAAGGTGATTTAAGCAATTTTGAGCGTGGCATGGTTGTTGGTGCCAGACAGGCCGGTCTGAGTATTTTACAATCTGCTCAGTTACTGGGATTTTCACACACAACCATTTCTAGGGTTTACAAAGAATGGTGAGAAGACCCCACCGGGTACCACTCATCTCCCATCTACAATTTGCACGAGCTCACCAAAATAGGACTGGAAAAATGTTGCCTGGTCTGATGAGTCTCGATTTCTGTTGAGACATTCAAATGGTAGAGTCAGAATTTGGCGTAAACAGAATGAGAACATGGATCCATCATGCCTTGTTACCACTGTGCAGGCTGGTGATGGTGGTGTAATGGTGTGGGGGATGTTTTCTTGGCACACTTTAGGCCCCTTAGTGCCAAATAGGCATCGTTTAAATGCCACGGCTACCTGAGCATTGTTTCTGACCATGTGCATCCCTTTTTGACCACCATGTACCCATCCTCTGATAGCTACTTCCAGTAGGATAATGCACCATGTCACAAAGCTCGAATCATTTCAAATTGGTTTCTTGAACATGACAATGAGTTCACTGTACTAAAATGGCCCCCACAGTCACCAGATCTCAACCCAATAGAGCATCTTTAGGATGTGGTGGAACGGGAGCTTCGTGCCCTGGATGTGCATCCCACAAATCTCCATCAACTGCAAGATGCTATCCTATCAATATGGGCCAACATTTCTAAAGAATTCTTTCAGCACCTTGTTGAATCAATGCCACGTAAAAATTGAGGCAGTTCTAAAGGCGAAAGAGGGTCAAACACCGTATTAGTATGGTGTTTCTAATAATCCTTTAGGTAAGTGTATATGACAGTGTTTAATGTACAACTTTTATATTTTATATAAAAAAAATTGTATATACAAACGGCAATATTCAACAGTTCTTCTTAAGCAACATGAATAGCCATGTGGATACTAAAGTTCTATTCTCACCGCTGATGCACGCTGAGTGCCAGCCTCCTGCAGCAACAGATTTCATGGGGACTCCCCACAGTGCCTCTACTGCTTGAGGCTCATCCCCTGACACCAGAGTGCCCTGACCCAGCTGACCATGACTGGCGAAACAACAACAGTTATGCCATGGCAACTTTACTGTCATCTGATCCAGTCAACTGTGTGCTTTAAGCAGCATGAGCAAGCAAAGGCCATAATACAGAGGCTATACAAACAGGAAATGTGGAAACCATTTATAAGTATGAATAAGATAAAAGGTCTGCAAAATGAGTGAGGAATAAAACGACATACAAATTTTTTAAGGAAAAAAGAATGTTATATTTTTCTTTTAAACTGTATTAGACTGGTAAGGTTATGATTGACAAACCATTTATCATTATGTTTAGCACTACAGTAGGTCCATTATGCAAATCAATTTCTATTATCACTCATGTTATAGAATCTATACACTTTCCTTCACTAACCTTTTTACTGTATATTCTATATTCTCGTTTATAATACAATATAATATAAAGTTTTGTTGTTACAGAGAACAAAGCAGAAATTCCTCTGTTAAATGTTAAATAAATGTCTCCTCACAGATGGCTACACCTAATGGAACAAGCACATTAATATAAAATTCATCAACACTTTTTTTAGATTTGAAAATTAAAAATCAGTTTTAGATCTTTTTTTGTTTGGATATTGTCTCTCACCTGCCATGTCCCCAGGTGTACACTGTCCCGGAGGCTGTGAGTAGAACAGCGTGCTCAGTGCCCAGTGCCAGGCTCGCTGCCTGCAGGTGGAGAGAGAGGGGCCGAAAAAAAGGAGGCTTGGAAGCTATATATCCCCCCGGAACCAATGGTAGTGCTAGAGCATTCCCTTTATAATAATAAAAAAAAAACGAGCATAGTTAGATACAGGCTCTGAAATTACCAATGCACACAATGCAATGTTTGTAGAATCCAGTCCTGGGAAATCCCCTCATATCTGACACCAATAAAAAAAGGCTGATTACCTTGACTCCGGCTTGTTACAAAGTGTACGTCAGTACAACTAAGTGTTGAATGAAGACTCTCAAGGCTTGGATCAAGAAGCTCTATGGTAAAGTCTATCTATGTTATTCTGATGATTTGTTTCCCCAATAATTTGGCTGTGTGTCAGTGTATACTGATGACTGTTCAAGCACACTTTGCAGCTGGAGACATAAATGTACAGTGTACCTCGGCCTTCTGCCAAGTGTTCCTGGGATTCAGTCCAGGTCTACTGCTATTATGGCTGGACTATGCAGTTACTGAAGACAACGAATTAGAGCTCTAAGCCACTGATTCCTAAAGTGGGGTCGAGGAACCGCAACCAGGCGATTTGTCTGTGATTTACAAGAATGGTAATGGGAATCAACCAACTACTCTGAAAAATATTTGCGTATTATATGTATTATTGATTTTTATATAGTGATTATCCAGTTTGATTTAACCCTGGAGCACCCCTGGGGTCATATTTGACCCAGACCTTTACTTCACCGTTATATTCAACCCAATCACCAAAGTAACGATTTCTTTTTGCATTACAACCCAGTGTGCCCTATGTGAACCCATAACACTTACATCTAGTGTTAACTGACTGAACTAACCTGATTTTTTTTCACATCAATCATGGCTGCTACTGTGGTCAACCTTTTTGCAGGTCTGTTCATTTTACATGTTTTTTGATAGGTTGGCATGTTTGATGCCAGTGTTTTTAGTTCCTGCCCTAGAGCAAAATTTGATGTGCATAGTGACTGATGAAAAGGTAAAATCAATAAATATATTTTGAAATGAGAAAATTTATGTCATGAGTGAACGTAACCAGTTGGTAAAACATACTGGACATCCCAAGGGGTCACATATGGACCATGTCATTACATGTAGTAGGAAAGGGTTAATTTAAAAAAAAACACCTGTTTTAGGATTCACTGGGTCTGTATCATCATTTCAGCCAAAGAAGATAGATTTCCTATTAGGATAAGGTGGTCTGGGTTTTCCAGGGTTAAAAGGAAAATTCTATAATATGAAATAACCTCTATGTCTTCAGTAAATACCTGGAATATTATTGTGCAAATAAAGTGTAATGTTTAAATCGATGGATAAGCAGAATTTATTTTACAGTAAAAAGACTTTGGAAAATAAATGGATTCAAAGAACTGGATATGATGACAGTACCAGTCTTTTCAGTGCTGTTTAGTTTTTCACTCCACACAAGCGCTCTTCCTTTTCTGTGTAAACTCCAGCACTGGACAGTGTGAGTAAAGCTGAGGGTTAAACAGCTCTCAGTAAGGACAGCATCTTCACATCCTTCACTCTCTGACACTAAGACACTGCCCTCTACTCCATGTACACACACACACTGGCGATCACCTGCACAACAAACAGGAAATAATAATAATAAAAAATATATAAATAATAATTATTATTATTAAATAAGACATATAACTTGCTTTTTAGAAGAATAAAGGTACAAAATAAATATGATTCAGATATAGAATGGAAATGGAAATGTTTCATTTGAAATGTGCATGACTTTGCAACTGGTGTTTTGCCAATCCATGCTACTGTCATTTCTTTTCCCTACTTCTGCGCATGCAAGAAAAAACAAGCTTGGGCGTGTACTAGACGTGGAAGTACGATGGCTTAGTGGTTTGCACTGTTGCCTTGCACCTCCAGGATCCGGGTTTGATTCCCGTCTCTGTGTGAATGGGGTTTGCATGTTCTCCCTGTGCTTGGTGGGTTTCCTCTGGGTACTCAGGTTTCCTCCCACAGTCCAAAGACATGCAGGCTAATTAGCAATCCCAGTTTGCCCGTTGTGTGTGTAAATGTGTGTGTGTGTGTGCCCTATTATAGATTGGTACTCCGTCCAGGGTATACCCCGCCTTGTGCCCCAAGTCTCCTGGGATAGGCTGTATACAGGATAAACAGTGAGTGAGTGTACTGGAAGCATTATTTAATGCTATGCTGAATATGCTACTCTTAAATGCTCCAGTAAACTTATGCTATAATAAAGTACTAAAATATGCTCCACTCTCTGTAATGGTATCTTTACCAATATAGGGTTTTGGGGGTAATTCGATAAGGTAGTGCAAATCTATCTACACAACAGGGTAACACTTTGACAAGGCAGCATCATTTGGCAGAACAACCGGAAGTCCTTTCCGAATAGGGAATTAAAAATCACGTGATCGCCGCCTTTCAAACCGCTGTCCTGTGTGAAGCCTTGGATGAAAAAGTGTTCATTGCCACTTCACGTCAGTCGTTTGCAGACTCTGTTACTTTCGTTACGTCTTTCTTTTGAGCTGCGTCATGTTTCTTTGTTAAATGTTACAATGATATAAGTGATCCCAGGTCACGTGACAACTATTTTTTTTTACATTAAAATAACATAATTTTTTATTAATAATAATAATTTGTGTTGGTCATGTACATTTTTGTTATTTAAATAATCACTCAGCCATCAGCTGATTGTAAATGCATTGTGAGTCTTTGACCTCGTGTGTGTGTGTGTGAGAGAGAGAGAGGTGTGCATTGCATTTTGCAACATAATCGTTAAAACCCTCACCTGTTCTGTGGATAATCGCACTTCGGCTCCAACTCGCAACAACTTTCCACGTCTGGGTTTTTTGTTTTGGGCTCGAACCTGTTCTGCTTAGACCTGACTCAGCGCATGCGCACAAAGAGCCCAGCGCCACCGGCCTGAGCACCTTAATATCCTTCTGTTCATCGTTTCTCTGTGGCTCTATTTGTCCAAAGCCATTAAAACCAAACCCAAACCAGTTCATGGATGCAAGGTTCCTACTGTTAGAAACACATCATAATATTCTACACCTTTGCTTTATTGTCTCAGCGGGAGCTAAGCAGCATCATCCGGTTATTGTTTTTCAAAACAAAAGCCTTACATTGCCTATTATGATAGAATAAAAATGTAAATAAAATCTTTGCTTTAATAATTACTGTGATTTGAAGTAAAAATAAATAAATAAAAAATAAACAAAATAAAAAGTCAATTATATTAATGAAGATGAAAAACGACTTGCTTCTAATGGCCAAGTTCTATTTTTATTCACTTTATTTCCTAAAAAAAGAGGTAAAAAAGAGGTACTGTACATACATATGGGAGCTTTTTGGTATGTTTTATTATTATTATTATTATTATTATTATTATTATTTTAAAAGAACAGCAATAAATTTTGTATTAAGATTTTTAAACCAAAAACAAACTCATTTTTTCACTTATTTAAATCAGTTGTGGACATACTACTGTATTGCATGCGTATGTCCTGTATATTGAAATAAGAGATTTAAACATTATTAATTAGATTAGATGTAAAAGAGAAACTATTAGAACTGCCACGAAAGGAAAATGTCTTTAATGTTAAAGGTTTGTTCGAGCCGAGGTTTGGTCTGACTGTTTCCTGCTTCACACTTCCGTCTCCAGGCAGCAGCTGAAAGCCACAACACAGAGACACGGAGACACTGCGAAGTCATGGTAAGAGGGTTTGTAGTTTACAGTTTTGTCTTGAACATTGTCCCGGATGTAAACATATACAGTAATCAGCGCTTGTTGAGATCCAGACAGATGTTGAGAGTTAGTATGTACAGATGTTGTTCTTCATCAGATCTTTTGCTGTGTTCCAGGCTGAAGTGGAGGAGACACTGAAGAGGATTCAGGCCCACAAAGGTGTTATAGGGACAATAGTTGTAAACGCTGAAGGTAACATGCCTGTTTGTTGTTCTATTTATTTATTTAATTTCTACAATAAGGAATCATGTTTTATTTTAGCATTCTTGTGGATGGCTTAGTGGTAAGTGCAGTCACCTCAAGGGTGTGGGTTTGAATCTCACCTGGGGAGTTTGCATGTTCTCCCAGTGCTTGCTGGGTTTCCACCTGGTACTCTTACACCCTGCTACAGTCCAGAGACATGCAGTGTAGGCTGATTGGTGTTTCCAAATTGGCCCTAGTGTGTAAGCGTATGTGTGATAAGTTTGTACCGTGCCTTGTGTCCTGTGTTTCCTGGGATAGGCTCTATGTCCCTGCATCCCCACACAGGAGAAGTGGTATAGATAATGGCTGGAGGGATAGCTAGCTAAATAGATAGATATATGGATGGATTCCTGCACATCTGTTCTGAGACTGTAACTGTTTATTTAACTCTAGCATAAATTTGTCATTAGGACACTTTCACATCGTAGGAGTATATTGAAATACTAGAGTTATTGTTATTTTTTTATAGACTATTATTATAACATTCTGTTATATAAATTTGTCTGTTAGTCACATACAGCCATACCTTTTTATACCCCAACAGAACATCAGATCCGAATTGACATTATTTATTAGGGGAGATTATTGTATAATATGTATGTACAGTACATCAAAGTTTGGACACCATCGCAGGAAAGCAAGCCCACAGCTTACCTCTGCTCCCGAGGAGAAGTTTATTTAGAGTTACCAGCCTCAGAAATTACCAATTAAAAGCACCCCAAATTAGGACTGTTATGAAGGCTTTACAGAGCATAAGTAACAGACACATCTTAATATCAACCGTTTAAAGGAGATTACTGCATAATTTGGATGCCTTTAGCATTTTACAATGTAGAAAGAAATCAAAATCAGGAAAGACAATGGAGTTGGACGGTGTGTCCAAATCTTTGACTAATACTGTACACCCAGTATCTGTGTATCAGTATCTTTCTTATGAGTGGGAGAAATGAAGCCATGTATGTTTACAAATAAGTTTAAATCATATAGAGGATGTATTGCAAATAAGTTTACATTTAAAGGGGTCATACAGGCCTACATGCACTTTTTTAAGCTGTTTGGACTGAACTGTGTGTTAGGAGAGTGCGTACACAACCATTTGACGATGATAAAGAGCCGCCCAGTGGTTTTCTTTTCATTTATTACAATAACATGCCCCTTCTGAAATCAGGCCAATCGCAAATGCCTGTCACTGTGACGCCACACCACAAGAGGCCGCTCCTACACTAGTTGATTGACACTGGTGTTTTAGCAAAGACCCGCCCGAGTGAGAAGAAGCTGTCGGCTATTGTTTTTCGCCGCTGAAGCAAAATGGTGCCTAAGCGAGTGTTGTGTCAGTTGTTGGGTGTAATAGCGAACACAGCAGTTGTCATTCACTACCTAGGGTTAGTGACCTAGGGTACCTACCTAGGGTTAGGTATCTGAGCCACTGAGGACGCAGTGGCTGAATTTAGTTTTTAAAGCTAACGTCCCCGCCGATTTACCTAAATGCGTTCATGTTTGCGATAATCATTTTTCACCAGACTGCTTTATAAACGCGGGTCAATATAAAGCAGGTTTTACTAGGAAGCTGCTCCTAAAAAATGGATCTGTACTAACGCTTCGTGTTCCTGCTTCATCTTCACCAGGCTCAGTGAGTAATTTATTTTTCTATGAATCTTTGCAGATCGGGTTTTCTAATAATCACGATGAATGCGGAGTGTAAGTTAACTTATACTCTCATAGAACATGGTTATGGCTTCTTCTCTATGTACATCCGTCTCTATATAATCCCTAATCGCCCGTTTATAATAAACAATGGATTAAGGAGATTGTCTAGTTGCAAACTGTGTACGTAGTCGGAAAACTATATTATGCTTACCTTTGTTACGTTAGATGGTTTATAACGATGTCTGTCGAAGATTAAGAAGTCATGTAAACACATCAGTAAACACATCGCGTCCGTATCTCTCTCAGTAAGTTTCTCCGCTTTATGTTGTTGTTGCTCGCGGCAGCATAACAGCCCGTTAATTCCTGCCCATGCAGTGATAAGAGAGACAAATCGATTAGATGCATGTCTATTCTTTTAATTTCTGCGTTGTCAGGCGATATTACAAACTTTCGCGTAGGTTCCGTATTTAAATCAAACCAAAAACTACTGAAGAAAACAAGCTCAGGCTCTAAATTTCCGGCGTTTTCCAGTTTGGACTGCATAACCCACAAAGCACTGCGTTGTGGGCAATGCTTTGTGGGTAATGCAGTCCAAAGCATTGCCCGCACTGGACTACACTCCCGTGGCTATACCCCATGTGTGTTGTGAAGACACGCCCCACAGAACTGGGGGGGCGGGCTCAGCAGAGATCATGAGCATTTAAAGGAACATGCACTGAAATAGGTTGCTGAGAACAGAGATAGTTTTTACCAGTTAAAAGTAGTGTTTTTTTTACACAACCATTGAGAATTTTTAATTAAATATATTACAAACTTTTCATTAGGACCCTAAAGATCATATTAACATTTACTGAAACATGTTTCTGGATGATCCCTTTAATAGAATTATTTCTTATTGTGTTGTGCATTTTGTTACAGTCAGCATCTGCTATCTTTTTCTTGCATTTCAAATGGACTTTACAAGTAAAAAAGAAAATCAGCAGGTCTAATATTTTTTTGCGTAGTGATTGACTTTTGAATCATGCAGTGTCAGTTAAACTCTACAGCTCTATGTTATGGTTTATTCTGGCCCTTTTGTATCATATGTTTTTATATAAAACTATTATAAAAGCATCAACACACATTTTTGGTCATTAGATTACTTAGCACATTATCTATGTGCTTTCTTCCAGCTTGTTTGGAATAAAACGATCATATGATTAAAACACTTTTTTCAGGTATTCCTATTCGAACCACGTTGGACAATTCCACCACAGTGCAATATGCAGGCTTGCTTCATCAGCTCGCTATGAAAGCCAGGAGCACAGTCCGAGACATCGACCCTCAGAACGACCTCACTTTTCTACGGGTCAGATCCAAGAAACATGAGATCATGGTGGCACCCGGTAAACCACTTTACATATTAAATGGAGATTTTTTGTGTGTTGTTGACGATTTGCTTTTTTGATCCAGAGAATTAATGAATACCAGTCTAACAGGAATTTTCTTTTTCTCTACTATTTGCAGACAAAGAATATCTCCTAATTGTGATTCAGAACCCGAGTGAATAGGACTGAAAGACAGAATCAGCAAATGCATGCTTTCTATCATTTATTTATCTTTAGATCACCTCACTGGTTTAATCTGCTTGATGCATTTCTATATTTCAAACATATACTTGTTTCCCTTTTTTTTCTTGTAAAAACACTTTGTTTGATGAAATAAAATGTAATTTAGTTGAAATATCTGGCTCTTCATTTAACTTTAGTTATGGTAACAAAGCTTTTATGGCTTTTTTTTAAGTCACCTCCTACTTTGTCCACTAGATGGAGCTAATGCTCTATACAATATATTGACTTTCAGTCGTGAGATTTTACTTTTTTGTTCCTGTATGCAGTCACACTAGGAACAAATGGCATCCCCTCCCTAACATGAAAATGCCATCATTTAGCTTCCTCTAGAGGCTTCTTCTTAAATAATTCCTAGAATCATAAAAAATCATGTTGATGGTGGTATTAGATTAATAAAAAAAAATTAAAAGTCATAATATACAATGTACTTTATACAAATAAAGGCCATCTTGATTGACACAGGAGTGTATTGGATACAGTATAAATGAGGATTTATTTATTTAATGAGCATTCACTCATCTTTAAGCCTTTATCCTATTCAAGGTCTCTGTATTATTATTTAATGAGCATTCACTCATCTTTAAGCCTTTATCCTATTCAAGGTCTCTGTATTATTATTACACTTTCATATTCTGGAGAGAAAAAAAGAAGGAAACCCACCAAGCATGGGGTGAGCATGCAAATTCCATGCACACAGACGCTGAGATAAGGAATCGAACCCTAGACCCTGGAGTTGCAAGGCAACAGTGCTAATTGTTACAATAATCTGATTTACTTTTCTCAGTAATAATAGTAAACTTGTGATAATTTATATAAAAAAATAATTAATCCATTGCAGGAACTAAATAATTTGAATATATTCTTGTTTTTCTATTCTTGAGCACTCTAACCACTGCAAAAAAAAACCCCAACAAAAAACAAAACAGAAACAAACAAAAAAAACTTTTTATTTTCCAGTCCTTTGGTACTACTACTACTACTAATAATAAAAAGAGCATGTCTTATAGTTACAATAAATGGGTAGATCTTCTAAATGCAAATAATTATATAGAGGAAAGAAATCTACTGCAGTGTGCAACCCAATACAAAGTTAAAACTAAATGATGGGGGAGCTCATGATTTAAACAATATCTAACATTAAGCTATTAGCTATCTTTAGCTAAGCTCATTAATATTGCAATCAATGCTCACTTACTGAGGAATGGAGGCTCTTTCTCTGATGACCTGTAACTTGTCTCTGTACTCACACCTTATACAGTTACATTATGCTTACACCCTTATCCAAAAAACATTCTATATTCTTACACAAAAAGTTACTGTATAATATACTGTATAATAATAATAATAATAATAATAATAATAACAATAACAATAATCTCTCACTGATCCAGACCTACAACATATATTTTTTTATTTCTTTCCAGCTAATCTACATGTATAAATTATTGTTCATTAATTTAAACCATGAGCAGAGTCCTCAGTGTCAATCTGTTTCTATTAGCATGTTACAAGTCACTTATGTATGAGTGTGTAAGGTAGAAGCATCTCAGACACTCCACACTAGCAGATTCGCACAGCCACGGTGGATTAATAAATTAAATGGTTGCTATAATTTGATCGCTGTAGTGTACGCTCAGTATCAGAGTTCATATGCAGCAGCTGTGCGGTGTGGATGAGGAGAGCATTCTGGTGACACAGGCTTGGCCAGGGCAAATGTCACCTGAAACCTGGCCTTGCTCAAGCCTGAGCCTGCTATGACTGATTTGCTTCTGTTTGCAGATGCTCTGCTTCAATGCTTCAGCTGGGCCTAAATTAGCTAATGTTGTCAGGTGAGTGTATCATCTAGCTTCATTACACCATCAGATTTTAATAAAGCACAATGAGGCCTTGTGTGTGTCATTTCATTCTAAAGACTCATATTACCTGCGAAGACAATTTTTCTAATGGCAGGAGATTTTGATCTCTTTGATTTTTATTACAACAAAAAAACGGTTGGGACTGATTATTTTCATAACACCGAGTTAACACCGAGTTTTATTTAAATAATTTTTTTTTAAAAATCCCTTACGTCTTAAATGTCACTCTTAAGGAAAAAGACTGACGGCGTCTATGCCCTATGAACTCATCGTGATAACGTTATGCCCTATGAACTCATCGTTTGAATAATACAGTATGTGATTAATGAGACCACATGAAATACTGGTAATGACTATTGTGTAAAAGAAATGCATGTGAAAACAAATGAATAATCTGTAGAGCATTTTCACACGTGAAAACGAATAGTGAGAAATGAATCATAAACAATGCATGAAAATAAATGAATCTCATGTGAATGATCGTGTACAAATCAATGGAAATCATGAAAATCACATGACAATAATGTATACATTTTATTTAAAAAATCACACTTGAAAAGGAATGAATCATGCAAAATCATATGTAAGTTAAAAAAAAATATACAGGAAAAATCAAGCAAAGTATAAGCCATGTGTGTCAGTATTATATTTATTCATACAGTATGTGAAACCTTTTCTGTATGGGTCAACTGATTATACAACTCTGCATAAGCAATGTTTAAACTGTAAACAGTTTGTCATAAAACATGAATGCACTCAGAAAACTTCTTATGTTCTCACTCCAATTAGTTGAGAACAGAATGTAAAGCTGTTGTGTTTTTTTCCCCCACCATCACACAGCTAAATACTTTACTCAGGGTGTGTAACGTGATGAGTAAAACCAGGACACACCCTTTTTCCAGCAAATTGAGTGTTTGCTTATGAAAGCCCTGTTGGCTTTTAAAGTAGTATTTCAGCAAAAATGTACACAGTGTTCCCCTTACCCCACAGCTATTTGCTGACCAACATTCAATTTTAGGTTTTCATTACAAACGAATTGGTGAATGTGGACAGCATGTAATATTGGCTTATCAGATGGATAAATCATAAATCATTGGCAGTTTGTTTTTCACTATATTTACTTCTGGTGATATTGTTCGCCGGTAATAATCACCGTCTATCCCGCGTAATCCTCTATACAGCTTTGTGGGAGGAGCCTATCCCAGGAAAATTAGGGCACGAGGCGGGGTACACCCTGAACAATCCATTGCAGGGCACACACACATACTGTACACACACTACAGGAATGCCGATTAGCCTCATCTGCATCTCTTTAGAGTGTTGGAGGAAACCCACCAAGCACGTGGAGAATATGTAAACTTCATGCACACAAAGGTGGAAATCAAACTTGCCTGAGATTCGAACCCGGACCTTAGAGGTGCAAGGCAGCAGTGCTCACCACTAAGCCACCCATGCCGCCTGGGGACATTGTTACTATTGAAATTCAGCAACGTTGCATGAGGCAGGAAACCAGCAGACTTGTGTTGTTCTTCAGATCAGCAGAACGTCTTTCATCAGCTCACTCTCAAGATGGAGAGTTTCGTTTGTGTTTAAGAAACCACGATAAGAGAGAAGCCGCCTGATCCGTGCTATACAGTAGGTCTCATTAGGCCTCCGTGTTTTCTAAACTCTTACTGTGACCTGAGGCCATACCGAGGCACAAGGAATGAGAAATTTGACATAATCAGCATATTTACCACTGAGAGTCAGAGAACAGAATTACAATAGAATCAGATCACAGAATTAAAGATGATTAATTAAAAAACTAATAATTAACTGCAAATGGAGAGTTTGACAGCAAAGTGACAGCAAAACACAATTTTTGGGTTTCCCCTCATTTTAGATTTTATAGATTTTAGCTAATTATGCTAGATAGCCACACAAGGTGTAATAAAGCACTTCTGTTAAAAAAATTACTACATATTCACCTTTCACGTGTTGTGTATGGAAAACTCTTGCAATTGATATCACTGGTTTTGTCTGCCATGCCCCTTTCTCCAAACAATATTTTTGATCTCTATTATGATCTCATTGGACCACAGACATAAATGCAGTCGCTGATCAGAGGTTATGCAGCGTACATCCCTGTGCTATGATCATCAAAAAACTAAGTGAAGCCGGACTGTTACAGTAGATGAGGAGTTTTTTTTAATATAGTTTTTTTTTATGTTTCTCAAAATCTTTAAAAACTTTTTAATTAAAAAGGTGTTGTGTGCAAGACAAAAAAAATCACTTTCTTTTCCTTGTTCCAGTTTGCTGGCAGAAACTCACAAAAAAAACACACACACAATTAAAGCATGAGTTTGCTAGATTTTTAAATAAGATTTAACCAACTTATTATGGATATTAAATTGCACGTTTATACGTCTGTACACATAACTGCTTGCTGACGGGACAAAACTATGAGAACTGGAGTTATAGTGTTTTGCAAAATTATACATACTTCATACTGATTTTGGCATTTGTGCTTTTTAACACCCTTGATATGTAATTATATGATCACTTTCAAGTATTTTATGTCTTAAACAAGTAGTTCTCAACCCTGGTCCTGGAGGGGTGTTTCTCCCCTGTTTTCCATGCTTCCTGCAAACCTGATTGAACTAATGTGGTAAATAACAGCCTTCTCTGATTAGAAGTGGGCGTGGCGCAGCAGGAAAAACACTAAAATGTGTAGGTCAGAGAACCCAGTGTTGGGAACCATAGCCCTAAACCATATTGTCCATTTGGCATTGTTGATAACACTGCAAAACATTACACCTGAAAGCAAAAATGTCCCATTCAGAGTTTTTTTTCTTCCTATTATAGGAATACAATAACTCAAATAGAAAATAAGTAAAGGCACTAGTCACTTTTTATTTTTTCCTTTTCCTTTTCTTATTCCACTGTTAGATAATTTTGCTTCTTTCTCCAAATACACAGACATGCATGAAGTAAATAAACATGCATAGTACGCGTAACTGTGTGGACCAAGATTTGTTAGATTTTTGATCTATTAACATTTAGTTACTGATACATTATTAACACTCTCTTGGCTTAACATTTTGCCCAACCAAGGAATGAGAGGTTGTTCTCAACAGATCTTTGAACAAGATTAATATGTCTGTCAGAAGACCCTGAATGACCAGCTCATGACTTCGTCAATGTTTTAACCCTATACATTTTAATATTTTTTATTTTTATAATTAGTATCATTTTGTTAATGCTAGAAAGGTGTATTGTAAGATTCCTAGCTATTAGTCTCTGGCATAGTCCACCTTCAGAATGACCAACAGTTCTGCCTCTTTGTAAATCAGAAGTTTCTTTAAAATGTTCACTTCTACGACAAGGTGTGTGTCAACGCCAATATAAAAAGAAAGAAACACATATGGCACATATAGTCATAATATTGGCAATAAATTACAGTCCATGTTAAAAAAAAATATATAGATAAATATTATATAATAAAACTATGAGTGCTTGTTTACTTCTGGCATGTCTTTGTAGATTCTCACAATAAGACCTTTTTAGGATTGAAATTACTACAAATGTCAATAAAATAGCTTTAATTATCTTATATTATATTTGTTGTCTTAGAAAATAAAATAAAATATACATTTGACAATAGTCAAGAAATATGCACCTGATTTCATGTACTTTTTATAGGGGACTTAAAAAACGTAAAAAATTGGGAGCAGGTATATATTTGCTGTGTATTATTACCGCAAGGTGGGTTTAATTTTCACCTCGGGTCTGTGTGTGTGGAGTTTGCTTGTTCTCCCCGTTCTTGGTGGGTTTCCTCCAGGTACTCTGATAGGTAATCCTCCCACAGTCTAAAGACATCCGGATAGGGTTAATCGACATTCCCAAATTGCATGTAGCATGTGTGTTCCCTGCGATGGATTGACACCCTGTCCACCTCTGATAGACTCCAGGTCTTCGCTACCCTGTAAAAGCATGTCTTATATTTTTGGTCGGTTAGAAACAATGTATTTTTTTTTTTACGGAATAATTGGTTTAAATAAACTTGAGTGAATGCCCTATTTTTTTTTCTCTCTCTGACTTAATGTATGCACAGGAACTCAGCAGGATCATGCAGTCGGGAACTTGCTTCTGATCGATTGCAGGCAGTCTATTTCTTTTCCTGCTCCCTCCTTCTCATGGCCCTGTGAGAGGAAATCCCTGATGTGTAGTAATGGCTCCGTTATAATTTCTAATAGCACAGAGAAAGAGCTGGTTGCTCCAGCTTGGTGCGGCTCAGCTGGGATGTTCTGCTCGTCTAATTCCTGCGCGCATGCCATCTGCTCTTTGCTGCATCTTATCTTCCCCTCCGTGCCTGTCGTTGGCAGGTGGCACTGGGCGAGCATGCAGGTTCTCAGGTTCAGTGGACTCCTGCCTGGGTGCCAGGGTTGTGTGATGGGACGATCAGTGCAAGACAATTAAACAACAAATTAAAGAGCAGGTCAATTAGTGTGATTAAGGGAGAATGTGGTTCTGGCAACCCTACTCTTCCAGTAAGGAAAGAGAATCGTCAGGGTGTGTTTAAGGAATGCAGTGTCGCTTCGGTTGTATCGACTTTTGAAAGTGACCTTATGAAGTCCGTTTGAGGATGTACGCTGTCATGTACACCATAATTACATGTAGGCTTCAGAAGTACATGTATTATCAGTTCATTGGCTAATTCATGGAATGCCTTCCTTTAGTTGAGAGATGAAGTGTTTCGCTGCGGCTGCTGTGAGCCATCTGTCAGAAATCTTAAAGATGAGACGCTGTGCTTCAGTGTTCACTCATGCGTTCACTCAGGGCTCTCCGTTTATCCGCTTTTCACTTTAATTCTTTATGTTTATATGTTTGGCTGCTGATATTTATGCTGCATTGAGAAAGAGAGAGAAAGACATAGAGAGGGAGAGAGAGAGAGAGAGAGAGAGAGAGAATATAATGTAGGGAAGTTATTGTATTGCACTGGGTTTGTGCCTGCAGCGGTGCTACTTGACAAGTGAAATGTGTAACATAGCTGGAGACATCATCATTTTCCACAGATGCCCCAAGGCTCATACATGCATGAGGCGTTTTTATAGCAGGTTTCATTCTCTGTGTGCACTACACTGTACGCAGGATACAATAGGCTGCTAATGAGGCGGAGGCACTTTTGGAGCACGATATGGCCAAAAGCAGTAAGACTGAGCAGCAGAGTGGTCCTTTCTCCACTCTAACCTGTGTTTCTGCCTTTCCGGCCCATGGGAATCTATTAGCTATTATCACATTTGTGTTTGTGTGTGTGTGCCTGGGTGTGTGTGTGTGTGTGTGTTTGTTGGGAGGAGTGATTCATTAAATTATAAATAAGTAAGTATGCCTGAGGTATTTTTCCTGCATCACATTACCGCAACACAGATGGTGCTTGTGCATACAAAAGTGTGTGTGTGTGTGTGTGTGTGTGTGTGGTGTTTAAGTGTGGCCTGAGAATGCTTCAATGAACACATCACTGTAATGGCATTGACTTTACTATACTTTGTGTGAAGAGGCAGTTCTTAAATATTTAATTTCTGTGTAGAGCCTGTTTAATAAGGATCACTGTAAGGAGTTATCTGGTACAGCGCCCCAGTCTCTCTCTCTCTCTCTCTCTCTCTCTCTCTATGGGTGTGTGTGTCTCCAATGTTTGCTTTTAATCTCATGAAGATTTATCTCATGAACAATTTGTGGTCAGTAGCTGCCAGTTGTTCATTATCAATGCGAACAAATGATTGTGTGTGTATATACACGCGTGTGTGTTTCAGGCAAGACGGATTTTGTTCGGGATGTCACCTGGATGCCACTCCTTTAGGGCTGCACCAGTAACATGCTGCAGGAAATAGGTGAAGCGGTAGAGCTGTAGAAAAAGAAGGAAGGCAATCATGTCTCTTACTTTTAACACCTTCCAAAGGTTTACTTCATATGAAGCTGTAACTACAGAATTGTGTGTTTAATGCTATAACGTATTAGCTCTGTGGTCTATCTACAGCACATGCTGCCCAGCACATTTGGTGGCAGATATATACTGTATCTGTCATTTCTGTGGCAGTTAGTTTACATGTTCCGGTTGCCACCTCGACACTTGATTGTATCTGAGCACTTGGGGGTGAAGGACCGTGCTCAAGGATCCAACAGCGGCAACCCGACAATGTCAGGGCTCGAACCCAGGACCTCCTGATCAGCAGTCAGTCTGTTTTTATATTTTTTATGTTCCTAGCACTATATTTCACTAATCATAATAATATTTTTCCGGCAAATCTACGTTTTAGTTGTAATCCACTTCAGTTTTTTTTTTGTATTATTTCCTTATTTATTCTTTCTACAGTACCAAACACAGCCGAGCAGGGTTCTTTCCAATATCCATTGAGTCGATGCAATTCTCCATGGATAACAAATTGCTGAATCTGCTCTTTAAGAGTGATCTCATTCTTACAAGCTACTTTAAAAATCAGGGCCTGTATTCACAAAGCTTCCTAGACTTCTCTCAGAGAGCTCCTATCTGAGCTTAAAAAGTCCTAGCTGGAAGTCCCAGACTAAAAGTGATTTAGGAAACTTCTCAGAGCAACTTTGAGTACGGAAAGAACAAAAACCTTTATCTTAGTGATAGGGTGTGGTCGGCCCCGTTGCTAGGGATGATGCAGCCAATCAAGGTCTGTGATCGGTTGATAAAAAAATCTGTAAAGGTCTTAAAATGCACACTGTGAAAATAGAATATATGATTATAGAATAGACAGTGAAATCATAATGTTTGTATATAAAGAAATTGTATAATCATGAATGCAGGCTACTTTATGCAACGTTTCTGTTATAGGCTTAATATCTTACAGTTAATTAAAACAGCCAAATGTTGAAAATATGTCTACTTTTGAAGCAACCAATTTCCACACAGTAGTTACTATATTTAAGTTCTTACATTTATTTACTGTATTCATTTATTACTTGTAATCCATTTCCAAATGGTTCACCTTTTACCAAATTACATGACTGCAGGTCAGTCTATTTAAGTTGCACTTTTTAATGGTATGTAGTCAACGATCCAAGAGAAATGGAAGGAAGTACAGCAACAAAAACACCAAATTGGACAGAAGTGCAGTGTTTACTTTTACGTTCGGTGTTTGGAGAATATTTCTTCTTTCCGCCGTTTTGTCCTCTGCTATTGAAACTCTTAAGCCTCTTAAAAGTCCTCCTCTCTACTCTTAACACTTTTTACCTTAGGAGCTGTTTTAAGGTCTAAGATTTTTTCGGAGATCATTTTCATCTTTACTAAGATTTAATCCTAAATTTAAGGAGAAAATTCTAAGAAAAGTGTTATAATTCAAAGAATTTTCTTAGAATTTCATCACTAGGAGCAATTTTTAGGCTTAAGGAGCTTTGTGAATACGAGCCCTGGTCAGCAATTCTTGCAACATTTTTCGAATGAAAAATACACTTAAACGCATCAACTATATTAATTAAACAGGATTCTGCTATGTGTTAATGTGTGGAGTAACACCACTCAGAACAAGTATGCCCTTTTAGACATTAAAGCACCTACCAGACGGTGCCAGATATACTGTTTGACTATGAAATGAAATATCTCAATTTTAGAAGTTTTGAGAAAAACCAATTTTTCGGAAAGATTGCAAACTGTTAGACTTAGACTTAGTTGTGACATACAAGTTGGAAATGTCAATTGGTCTAATCTGCATGTCTGTGGACTGTGGGAGGAAACCGGAGTACCCGGAGGAAACCCACCAAGCATGAAAAGAACATGCAAACACCACACACACACACACACACACAGACCCAAGATGGAAATCAAACCCTAGACTCTGGAGGTGTGAGGTATAGTTCAAACCACTATGCCACCTTGCTGACAGAAACCTTATAAAGAGTACCAAATATTTTTGCGTCACCAGCCTCTACCAGTTTCAGTCTCACTTTGCTAGTTGACACCAGCACCTTATCATAGTATAGGCAGGCACTTTGAAATGTCCTTTCATGCATCATCCGACCAGTGCTCCTGAAAAGTTATTTGTGCTTCCAAAAACTTATACAAATCCATATTGGAAAACAGAAAATAGCCAATGTAACTGGATTTAGCAAACCCAACAGCTTCCTGCACACGGAGCATGTAACTCATGCCTCTTGTACAGAAAGCAATCATACAACTCTTATGTACAAGTGTTATAATTTTATCTCTCTGCTTCATTTTCTTCGAAAAATACTACTGGAAATTGCATCATGGCTCTGAAGTGGCACAATACCGGTACTAATGATAGTTCAAAACCTTCAAATGGAGACTGTTTTGTGATTCTCAACAAAAATGTTTTGTTTTAGACAACCATGTGTGCCAATTTCCCCAAATTAACGAAAGTCGCAAAATTGCATTAATCCTGTTTGGCAGTTAAACTGCTCAGATGAAAATCTCACACATGCATTATTAATTAGAAAAACAGTACAATAAATTTTTAGTTGAAAAAGTAAAGCTTTATTGTGCTACCAATGCATTGTGTTCAGTAGCCACTTCTACTGCTCCCTTAAACCTGACATAATAACTTGACACTTGTTTTGCATAAAATAATTACAAATTCTAAAATAAAGTTTTAACATGCTAAGTAAAGGCCAACAATCTTCCCCGAAAACCAGTTTCCCGTGCTAAATGTTAACCTTCTAAGTCGGCAGCACTGTTGCTTGAGAAGTTGCAAAAATGTAACTGAAATTAATAAGCAGAGGTCCATAATCATATTCTTAAAACAAAAGAGTTTTTCCACAGAAGTGGTATAGATGATGAAAGAATGGTAAGGCTTTATTTGTGAAGTGCACCAAATAAATACAATGTTTTTT